>NC_091698.1:3956893-4259924 GCF_041296265.1 Equus caballus | reverse complement strand
ATTTTGCATGTCCGGCAATGGTTCCGGTGAGTCGAGCCGGTGGTTCCGGCATGTCCGGCAGGTGGTTCCGGCATGCCCGGCAGGTGATTCCGGAGTGTCTGGCATGTGGTTCTGGCACCTCTGAGAGGTGGTTCCGGCATGCCCGGCAGGTGATACCAGAGTGTTCGCCAAGTGGTTCTGGCGTAGCCGGCAGGTGATTTTGCATGTCCGGCAATGGTTCCGGCGAGTCGAGCCGGTGGTTCCGGCATGTCCGGCAGGTGGTTCCGGCATGCCCGGCAGGTGATTCCGGAGTGTCTGGCATGTGGTTCTGGCACCTCTGAGAGGTGGTTCCGGCATGCCCGGCAGGTGGTTCCGGAGTGTCTGCCGAGTGGTTCTGGCGTAGCCGGCAGGTGATTCTGGCGTGTCCAGCAGGTTGTTCTGGGGAGTGGATCAGGTGGTTCCGGCATACTCGGCAGGTGGTACCGGTGTGTCCGGAACATGGTTCTGGCAAGTCTGAGAGGTGGTTCTGGCATGCCCGACAGGTGATTCCGGAGTGTTCACCAAGTGGTTCTAGCGTAGCCGGCAGGTCATTTTGCATGTCCGGCGGTGGTTCCTGCGAGTCGAGCCGGTGGTTCCAGCGTGTCCAGCAGGTGGTTCCGGTCTCTCCGGCAGGTGGTTCTGGCGTCTCCGGCACGAGGTTCTGGCACGTCTGAGAGTTGGTTCCGTCATGCCCGACAGGTGATTCCAGAGTGTCCGCCAGGTGGTTCTGGCGTACCCGACAGGTGATTTTGGCATGTCCGACAGGTGTTTCTTGCAAGTCGAGCAGGTGGCTCAGGCATGCTCAGCTGGTGCTTCTGGCGTCTCTGGCACGTGGTTCTGGTGTGTCTGAGAGCTGGTTCTGGCATGTCCGGCAGATGATTCCGGAGTGTCCACCAAGTGGTTCTGGTGGACCTGGCAGGTGATTTTGGCGTGTCAGGAAGGTGGCTCCGGCTAGTTGAGCAGGTGGATCAGGCATGCTCGCCAGGGCGTTCAGGCGGGTCTGGCAGGTGGTTTCGGTCTGTTCGGGGAGTGGTTCCGGCATCTCAGGCTCATGGTTCTGGCACGTCTGAGATGTGGTTCCGGTCGGCCCTACAGCTGATTCCGGAGTGTCCGCCAAGTGGTTCCGGCGTAGCTGAAAGGTGATGTTGGCGTGACCGGCAGGTGGTTCCAGCCAGCCCGGCAGGTCATTACGGAGTGTCTGCTGAATGGTTCTGGCGTAGCCGGCAGGTGATTTTGGCGTGTCCAGCAGGTAGTTCCGGCGAGCTTGGCAGGTTGTACCGGCGTGTCCGGGACATGGTTCTGGCACGTCTGAGAGATGGTTCCGGCATGCCCGGCAGGTGATTCCGGAGTGTCCGGCATGTGGTTCTGGCACCTCTGAGAGGTGGTTCCGGCATGCCCGGCAGGTGGTTACGGAGTGTCTGCCGAGTGGTTCTGGCGTAGCCGGCAGGTGATTCTGGGGTGTCCAGCAGGTGGTTCTGGGGAGTGAATCAGGTGGTTCCGGCATACTCGGCAGGTGGTACTGGCGTGTCCGGAACATGGTTCTGGCAAGTCTGAGAGGTGGTTCCGGCAGGCCCGACAGGTGATTCCGGAGTGTTCGCCAAGTGGTTGAGGCGTACCCGGCAGGTGATTTTAGCGTGTCAGGTAGGTGGTTCCAGCGAGTCGAGTAGGTGGTTCCGGCGTGCTCGGCAGGTGGTTCAGGCGGGTCTGGCAGGTGGTTTCGGTCTGTTCGGGGTGTGGTTCCGGCATCTCAGGCACATGGTTCTGGCACGTCTGATAGGTGGTTCCGGCCGGCCCGACAGGTGTTTCCATGGTGTCCGCCAATTGGTTCTGGCATAGCTGGCAGGTGATGTTGGCGTGACCGGCAGGTGGTTCCAGCCAGCCCGGAGGGTGATTCCGGAGTGTCTGCCGCGTGGTTCTGGCGTAGCTGGCAGGTGATTTTGACGTGTCCAGCAGGTGGTTCCGGCGAGTTCGGCAGGTGGTACCGGCGTGTCCGGAACATGGTTCTGGCATGTCTGAGAGATGGTTCCGGCATGCCCGGCAGGTGATTCCGGAGTGTCCGGCATGTGGTTCTGGCACCTCTGAGAGGTGGTTCCGGCATGCCCGGCAGGTGGTTCCGGAGTGTCTGCCGAGTGGTTCTGGCGTAGCCGGCAGGTGATTCTGGCGTGTCCAGCAGGTTGTTCTGGGGAGTGGATCAGGTGGTTCCGGCATACTCGGCAGGTGGTACTGGTGTGTCCGAAACATGGTTCTGGCAAGTCTGAGAGGTGGTTCTGGCATGCCCGACAGGTGATTCCGGAGTGTTCGCCAAGTGGTTCTGGCGTAGCCGGCAGGTCATTTTGCATGTCCGGCGGTGGTTCCGGCGAGTCGAGGCGGTGGTTCCAGCGTGTCCAGCAGGTGGTTCCGGTCTCTCCGGCAGGTGGTTCTGGCGTCTCCGGCACGAGGTTCTGGCACGTCTGAGAGTTGGTTCCGGCATGCCCGAGAGGTGATTCCAGAGTGTCCGCCAGGTGGTTCTGGCGTACCCGGCAGGTGATTTTGGCATGTCTGGCAGGTGTTTCTTGCAAGTCGAATATTTGGCTCAGGCATGATCAGCAGGTGCTTCCGGCGTGTCCGGCCCGTGGTTCTGGTGTGTCTGAGAGCTGGTTCTGGCATGTCCGGCAGATGATTCCGGAGTGTCCACCAAGTGGTTGTGGCATACCCGGCAGGTGATTTTAGCGTGTCAGGTAGGTGGTTGCGGCGAGTCGAGTAGGTGGTTCCGGCGTGCTCGGCAGGTGGTTCAGGCGGGTCTGGCAGGTGTTTTCGGACTGTTCGGGGTGTGTTTCCGGCATCTCAGGCACATGGTTCTGGCACGTCTGATAGGGGGTTCCGGCCGGGCCGACAGGTGTTTCCATGGTGTCCGCCAAGTGGTTCTGGCATAGCTGGCAGGTGATGTTGGCGTGACCGGCAGGTGGTTCCAGCCAGCCCGGCAGGTGATTCCGAAGATTTCACCAAATGGTTGTGGCGTAGCCGGCAGGTGATTTTGGCGTGTCCAGCAGGTGGTTTTGGCGAGTCGAGCAGGTGGTTCTGGCGTGCTCGGCAGGTGCTTCCGGTGTCATTGGCATGTGGTTCCGGCATGTCTGAGAGGTGGTTCCGCCATGCCCGGCAGGTGATTCCGGAGTGTTCGCCAAGTGGTTCTGGCATAGCCGGCAGGTGATTTTGCATGTCCGGCAATGGTTCCGGCGAGTCGAGCCGGTGGTTCCGGAACGTCCGGCAGGTGGTTCCGACATGTCCGGCAAGTGGTTCCAGCATGTTTAGCACCTGGTTCCAGCATGCCCGGCAGGTGATTCCGGAGTGTCCGGCATGTGGTACTGGCACCTCTGAGAGGTGGTTCCGGCATGCCCGGCAGGTGATACCGGAGTGTCCGGCATTTGGTTCTGGCACCTCTGAGAGGTGGTTCCGGAATGCCTGGCATGTGATTCCGGAGTGTCTGCCGAGTGGTACTGGCGTAGCCGGCAGTTGATTTTGGCGTGTCCACTAGGTGGTTCTGGGGAGTGGAGCAGCTGGTTCCAGCATACTCGGCAGGTGGTACCGGCGTGTCCAGAACATGGTTCTGGCAAGTCTGAGAGGTGGTTCCGGCACGCCCGACAGGTGATTCCGGAGCGTCCGCCAAGTGTTTCTGGCGTACCCGACAGGTGATTTTGGCATGTCCGACAGGTGTTTCTTGCGAGTCGAGCAGGTGGCTCAGGCATGCTCAGCTGTTGCTTCCGGCGTCTCTGGCACGTGGTTCTGGTGTGTCTGAGAGCTGGTTCTGGCATGTCCGGCAGATGATTCCGGAGTGTCCACCAAGTGGTTCTGGTAGACCTGGCAGGTGATTTTGGCGTGTCAGGAAGGTGGTTCCGGCTAGTTGAGCAGGTGGATCAGGCATGCTCGCCAGGGGGTTCAGGCGGGTCTGGCAGGTGGTTTCGGTCTGTTCGGGGAGTGGTTCCGGCATCTCAGGCTCATGGTTCTGGCACGTCTGAGATGTGGTTCCGGTCGGCCCTACAGCTGATTCCGGAGTGTCCGCCAAGTGGTTCCGGCGTAGCTGAAAGGTGATGTTGGCGTGACCGGCAGGTGGTTCCAGCCAGCCCGGCAGGTCATTACGGAGTGTCTGCTGAATGGTTCTGGCGTAGCCGGCAGGTGATTTTGGCGTGTCCAGCAGGTAGTTCCGGCGAGCTCGGCAGGTTGTGCCGGCGTGTCCGGGACATGGTTCTGGCACGTCAGAGAGATGGTTCCGGCATGACCGGCAGGTGATTCCGGAGTGTCCGGCATGTGGTTCTGGCACCTCTGAGAGGTGGTTCCGGCATGCCCGGCAGGTGGTTACGGAGTGTCTGCCGAGTGGTTCTGGCGTAGCCGGCAGGTGATTCTGGGGTGTCCAGCAGGTGGTTCTGGGGAGTGAATCAGGTGGTTCCGGCATACTCGGCAGGTGGTACTGGCGTGTCCGGAACATGGTTCTGGCAAGTCTGAGAGGTGGTTCCGGCAGGCCCGACAGGTGATTCCGGAGTGTTCGCCAAGTGGTTGAGGCGTACCCGGCAGGTGATTTTAGCGTGTCAGGTAGGTGGTTCCAGCGAGTCGAGTAGGTGGTTCCGGCGTGCTCGGCAGGTGGTTCAGGCGGGTCTGGCAGGTGGTTTCGGTCTGTTCGGGGTGTGGTTCCGGCATCTCAGGCACATGGTTCTGGCACGTCTGATAGGTGGTTCCGGCCGGCCCGACAGGTGTTTCCATGGTGTCCGCCAATTGGTTCTGGCATAGCTGGCAGGTGATGTTGGCGTGACCGGCAGGTGGTTCCAGCCAGCCCGGAGGGTGATTCCGGAGTGTCTGCCGCGTGGTTCTGGCGTAGCTGGCAGGTGATTTTGACGTGTCCAGCAGGTGGTTCCGGCGAGTTCGGCAGGTGGTACCGGCGTGTCCGGAACATGGTTCTGGCATGTCTGAGAGATGGTTCCGGCATGCCCGGCAGGTGATTCCGGAGTGTCCGGCATGTGGTTCTGGCACCTCTGAGAGGTGGTTCCGGCATGCCCGGCAGGTGGTTCCGGAGTGTCTGCCGAGTGGTTCTGGCGTAGCCGGCAGGTGATTCTGGCGTGTCCAGCAGGTTGTTCTGGGGAGTGGATCAGGTGGTTCCGGCATACTCGGCAGGTGGTACTGGTGTGTCCGGAACATGGTTCTGGCAAGTCTGAGAGGTGGTTCTGGCATGCCCGACAGGTGATTCCGGAGTGTTCGCCAAGTGGTTCTGGCGTAGCCGGCAGGTCATTTTGCATGTCCGGCGGTGGTTCCGGCGAGTCGAGCCGGTGGTTCCAGCGTGTCCAGCAGGTGGTTCCGGTCTCTCCGGCAGGTGGTTCTGGCGTCTCCGGCACGAGGTTCTGGCACGTCTGAGAGTTGGTTCCGGCATGCCCGAGAGGTGATTCCAGAGTGTCCGCCAGGTGGTTCTGGCGTACCCGGCAGGTGATTTTGGCATGTCTGGCAGGTGTTTCTTGCAAGTCGAGCATTTGGCTCAGGCATGATCAGCAGGTGCTTCCGGCGTGTCCGGCCCGTGGTTCTGGTGTGTCTGAGAGCTGGTTCTGGCATGTCCGGCAGATGATTCCGGAGTGTCCACCAAGTGGTTGTGGCATACCCGGCAGGTGATTTTAGCGTGTCAGGTAGGTGGTTGCGGCGAGTCGAGTAGGTGGTTCCGGCGTGCTCGGCAGGTGGTTCAGGCGGGTCTGGCAGGTGTTTTCGGACTGTTCGGGGTGTGTTTCCGGCATCTCAGGCACATGGTTCTGGCACGTCTGATAGGTGGTTCCGGCCGGGCCGACAGGTGTTTCCATGGTGTCCGCCAAGTGGTTCTGGCATAGCTGGCAGGTGATGTTGGCGTGACCGGCAGGTGGTTCCAGCCAGCCCGGCAGGTGATTCCGAAGATTTCACCAAATGGTTGTGGCGTAGCCGGCAGGTGATTTTGGCGTGTCCAGCAGGTGGTTTTGGCGAGTCGAGCAGGTGGTTCTGGCGTGCTCGGCAGGTGCTTCCGGTGTCATTGGCATGTGGTTCCGGCATGTCTGAGAGGTGGTTCCGCCATGCCCGGCAGGTGATTCCGGAGTGTTCGCCAAGTGGTTCTGGCATAGCCGGCAGGTGATTTTGCATGTCCGGCAATGGTTCCGGCGAGTCGAGCCGGTGGTTCCGGAACGTCCGGCAGGTGGTTCCGACATGTCCGGCAAGTGGTTCCAGCATGTTTAGCACCTGGTTCCAGCATGCCCGGCAGGTGATTCCGGAGTGTCCGGCATGTGGTACTGGCACCTCTGAGAGGTGGTTCCGGCATGCCCGGCAGGTGATACCGGAGTGTCCGGCATTTGGTTCTGGCACCTCTGAGAGGTGGTTCCGGAATGCCTGGCATGTGATTCCGGAGTGTCTGCCGAGTGGTACTGGCGTAGCCGGCAGTTGATTTTGGCGTGTCCACTAGGTGGTTCTGGGGAGTGGAGCAGCTGGTTCCAGCATACTCGGCAGGTGGTACCGGCGTGTCCAGAACATGGTTCTGGCAAGTCTGAGAGGTGGTTCCGGCACGCCCGACAGGTGATTCCGGAGCGTCCGCCAAGTGTTTCTGGCGTACCCGACAGGTGATTTTGGCATGTCCGACAGGTGTTTCTTGCGAGTCGAGCAGGTGGCTCAGGCATGCTCAGCTGTTGCTTCCGGCGTCTCTGGCACGTGGTTCTGGTGTGTCTGAGAGCTGGTTCTGGCATGTCCGGCAGATGATTCCGGAGTGTCCACCAAGTGGTTCTGGTAGACCTGGCAGGTGATTTTGGCGTGTCAGGAAGGTGGTTCCGGCTAGTTGAGCAGGTGGATCAGGCATGCTCGCCAGGGGGTTCAGGCGGGTCTGGCAGGTGGTTTCGGTCTGTTCGGGGAGTGGTTCCGGCATCTCAGGCTCATGGTTCTGGCACGTCTGAGATGTGGTTCCGGTCGGCCCTACAGCTGATTCCGGAGTGTCCGCCAAGTGGTTCCGGCGTAGCTGAAAGGTGATGTTGGCGTGACCGGCAGGTGGTTCCAGCCAGCCCGGCAGGTCATTACGGAGTGTCTGCTGAATGGTTCTGGCGTAGCCGGCAGGTGATTTTGGCGTGTCCAGCAGGTAGTTCCGGCGAGCTCGGCAGGTTGTGCCGGCGTGTCCGGGACATGGTTCTGGCACGTCTGAGAGATGGTTCCGGCATGACCGGCAGGTGATTCCGGAGTGTCCGGCATGTGGTTCTGGCACCTCTGAGAGGTGGTTCCGGCATGCCCGTCAGGTGGTTACGGAGTGTCTGCCGAGTGGTTCTGGCGTAGCCGGCAGGTGATTCTGGGGTGTCCAGCAGGTGGTTCTGGGGAGTGAATCAGGTGGTTCCGGCATACTCGGCAGGTGGTACCGGCGTGTCCGGAACATGGTTCTGGCAAGTCTGAGAGGTGGTTCCGGCAGGCCCGACAGGTGATTCCGGAGTGTTCGCCAAGTGGTTCTGGTGTACCCGGCAGGTGATTTTAGCGTGTCAGGTAGGTGGTTCCAGCGAGTCGAGTAGGTGGTTCCGGCGTGCTCGGCAGGTGGTTCAGGCGGGTCTGGCAGGTGGTTTCGGTCTGTTCGGGGTGTGGTTCCGGCATCTCAGGCACATGGTTCTGGCACGTCTGATAGGTGGTTCCGGCCGGCCCGACAGGTGTTTCCATGGTGTCCGCCAAGTGGTTCTGGCATAGCTGGCAGGTGATGTTGGCGTGACCGGCAGGTGGTTCCAGCCAGCCCGGCAGGTGATTCCGAAGAGTTCACCAAATGGTTGCGGCGTAGCCGGCAAGTGATTTTCGCGTGTCCAGCAGGTGGTTTTGGCGAGTCGAGCAGGTGGTTCTGGCGTGCTCGGCAGGTGCTTCCGGTGTCATTGGCATGTGGTTCCGGCATGTCTGAGAGGTGGTTCCGCCATGCCCGGCAGCTGATTCCGGAGTGTTCGCCAAGTGGTTCTGGCATAGCCGGCAGGTGATTTTGCATGTCCGGCAATGGTTCCGGCGAGTCGAGCCGGTGCTTCTGGCGTGTCCAGCAGGTGGTTCCGGTCTTTCCGGCAGGTGGTTCTGGCGTGTCCGGCACGAGGTTCTGGCACGTCTGAGAGTTGGTTCCGGCATGCCCGACAGGTGATTTCGGAGTGTCCGCCACGTGGTTGTGGCGTACCGGGCAGGTGATTTTGGCGTGTCTGGCAGGTGTTTCTTGCAAGTCGAGCATGTGGCTCAGGCATGATCAGCAGGTGCTTCCGGCGTGTCCTGCACGTGGTTCTGGTGTGTCTGAGAGCTGGTTCTGGCATGTCCGGCAGATGATGCTGGAGTGTCCACCAAGTGGTTGTGGCATACCCGGCAGGTGATTTTAGCGTGTCAGGTAGGTGGTTCCGGCGAGTCGAGTAGGTGGTTCCGGGGTGCTCGGCAGGTGGTTCAGTCAGGTCTGGCAGGTGGTTTCGGTCTGTTCGGGGTGTGGTTCCGGCATCTCAGGCACATGGTTCTGGCACGTCTGAGAGGTGGTTCCGGCCGGCCGGAGAGGCTTTTCCGGAGTGTCCGCCAAGTGGTTCTGGCGTAGCTGAAAGGTGATGTTGGCGTGACCGGCAGGTGGTTCCAGCCAGCCCGGCAGGTGATTCCGGAGTGTCTGCCGCGTGGTTCTGGCGTAGCCGGCAGGTGATTTTGGCGTGTCCAGCAGGTGGTTCCGGCGAGCTCGGCAGGTGGTACCGGCGTGTCCGGAACATGGTTCTGGCACGTCTGAGAGATGGTTCCGGCATGCCAGGCAGGTGATTCCGGAGTGTCCGGCATGTGGTTCTGGACCTCTGAGAGGTGGTTCCGGAATGCCTGGCATGTGATTCCGGAGTGTCTGTCGAGTGGTTCTGGCGTAGCCGGCAGTTGATTTTGGCGTGTCCACTAGGTGGTTGTGGGGAGTGGATCAGCTGGTTCCGGCATACTCGGCAGGTTGTACCGGCGTGTCCAGAACATGGTTCTGGCAAGTCTGAGAGGTGGTTCCGGACCGCCCGACAGGTGATTCCGGAGTGTCCGCCAAGTGGTTCTGGCATAGCTGAAAGGTGATGTTGGCGTGACCGGCAGGTGGTTCCATCCAGCCCGGCAGGTGATTCCGGAGTGTCTGTCGAGTGGTTCTGGCGTAGCCGGCAGGTGATTTTGGCGTGTCCAGCAGGTGGTTCCGGCGAGCTCGGCAGGTGGTACCGGCGTGTCCGGAACATGGTTCTGGCACCTCTGAGAGGTGGTTCCGGCATGCCCGGCAGGTGGTTCCGGAGTGTCTGCCGAGTGGTTCTGGCGTAGCCGGCAGGTGATTCTGGCGTGTCCAGCAGGTGGTTCTGGGGAGTTTATCAGGTGGTTCCGGCATACTCGGCAGGTGGTACCGGCGTGTCCGGAACATGGTTCTCGCAAGTCTGAGAGGTGGTTCTGGCATGCCAGACAGGTGATTCCGGAGTGTTCGCCAAGTGGTTCTGGCGTAGCCGGCAGGTCATTTTGCATGTCCGGCGGTGGTTCCGGCGAGTCGAGCCGGTGGTTCCGGCGTAGCCGGCCGTTGATTTTGGCGTGTCCACTAGGTGGTTCTGGGGAGTGGAGCAGCTGGTTCCGGCATACTCGGCAGGTGGTACCGCCGTGTCCAGAACACGGTTCTGGCAAGTCTGAGAGGTGGTTCCGGCACGCCCGACAGGTGATTCTGGAGCGTCCGCCAAGTTTTTCTGGCGTACCCGGCAGGTGATTTTGGCATGTCCGACAGGTGTTTCTTGCGAGTCGAGCAGGTGGCTCAGGCATGCTCAGCTGGTGCTTCTGGCGTCCCTGGCACGTGGTTCTGGTGTCTCTGAGAGCTGGTTCTGGCATGTCCGGCAGATGATTCCGGAGTGTCCACCAAGTGGTTCTGGTAGACATGGCAGGTGATTTTGGCGTGTCAGGAAGGTGGTTCCGGCTAGTTGAGCAGGTGGATCAGGCATGCTCGCCAGGGCGTTCAGGCGGGTCTGGCAGGTGGTTTCGGTGTGTTCGGGGAGTGGTTCCGGCATCTCAGGCACATGGTTCTCGCACGTCTGAGAGGTGGTTCCGGCCGGCCCGACAGGTATTTCCGGAGTGTCCGCCAAGTGGTTCTGGCGTAGCTGAAAGGTGATGTTGGCGTGACCGGCACGTGGTTCCAGCCAGCCCCGCAGGTGATTCCGCAGTGTCTGCCGCGTGGTTCTGGCGTAGCCGACAGGTGATTTTTTCGCGTCCAGCAGGTGGTTCCGGCGAGCTCGGCAGGTGGTACCGGCGTGTCCGAAACATGGTTCTGGCACGTCTGAGAGATGGTTCCGGCATGCCCGGCAGGTGATTCCGGAGTGTCCGGCATGTGGTTCTGGCACCTCTGAGAGGTGGTTCCGGCATGCTCGGCAGGTGATACCGGAGTGTCCGGCATTTGGTTTTGGCACCTCTGAGAGGTGGTTCCGGAATGCCTGGCATGTGATTCCGGAGTGTCTGCCGAGTGGTTCTGGCGTATCCGGCAGTTGATTTTGGCGTGTCCACTATGTGGTTCTGGGGAGTGGAGCGGCTGGTTCCAGCATACTCGGCAGGTGGTACCGGCGTGTCCAGAACATGGTTATGGCAAGTCTGAGAGGTGGTTCCGGCACGCCCGACAGTTGATTCCACAGCGTCCGCCAAGTGTTTCTGACGTACCCGGCAGGTGATTTTGGCATGTCCGACAGGTGTTTCTTGCGAGTCGAGCAGGTGGCTCAGGCATGCTCAGCTGGTGCTTCCGGCGTCTCTGGCACGTGCTTCTGGTGTGTCTGAGAGCTGGTTCCGGCACGTCCGGCAGATGATTCCGGAGTGTCCACCAAGTGGTTCTGGTATACCTGGCAGGTGATTTTGGCGTGTCAGGAAGGTGGTTCAGGCTAGTTGAGCAGGTGGATCAGGCGTGCTCGCTAGGGGGTTCAGGCGGGTCTGGCAGGTGGTTTCGGTCTGTTCGGGGAGTGGTTCCGGCATCTCAGGCACATGGTTCTGGCACGTCTGAGAGGTGGTTCAAGCCAGCCCGGCAGGTGATTCCGGAGTGTCTGCCGCGTGGTTCTGGCGTAGCCGGCAGGTGATTTTGGCGTGTCCAGCAGGTGGTTCCGGCGAGCTCGGCTGGTGGTACCGGCGTGTCCGGAACATGGTTATGGCACGTCTGAGAGATGGTTCCGGCATGCCCGGCAGGTGATTCCGGAGTGTCCGGCATGTGGTTCTGGCACCTCTGAGAGGTGGTTCCGGCATGCCCGGCAGGTGGTTCCGGAGTGTCTGCCGAGTGGTTCTGGCGTAGCCGGCAGGTGATTCTGGCGTGTCCAGCGGGTGGTTCTGGGGAGTGTATCAGGTGGTTCCGGCATACTCGGCAGGTTGTAACGGCGTGTCCGGAACATGCTTCTGGCAAGTCTGAGAGGTGGTTCCGGCATGCCCGACAGGTGATTCCGGAGTGTTGGCCAAGTGGTTCTGGCGTCGCGGGCAGGTCATTTTGCATGTCCGGCGGTGGTTCCGGCGACTCGAGCCAGTGGTTACGGCGTGTCCAGCAGGTCGCTCCGGTCTGTCCGGCAGGTGGTTCTGGCGTGTCCGGCACGAGGTTCTGGCACGACTGAGATTTGGTTCTGGCATGCCCGGCAGGTGATTCCGGAGTGTCCGGCATGTGGTTCTGGCACCTCTGAGAGGTGGTTACGGCATGCCCGGCAGGTGATACCGGAGTGTTCACCAAGTGTTTCTGGCGTAGCCGACAGGTGATTTTGCATGTCCGGCAATGGTTCCGGCGAGTCGAGCCGGTGGTTCCGGAATGTCCGGCAGGTGGTTCCGGCATGTCCGGCAGGTGGTTCCGGCATGTCCAGCACGTGGTTCCAGCATGCCCGGCAGGTGATTCCGGAGTGTCCGGCATGTGGTTCTGGCACCTCTGAGAGGTGGTTCCGGCATGCCCGGCAGGTGATACCGGAGTCTCCGGCATTTGGTTCTGGCACCTCTGAGAGGTGGTTCCGGAATGCCTGGCCTGTGATTCCGGAGTGTCTGCCGAGTGGTTCTGGTGTAGCCGGCAGTTGATTTTGGCGTGTCCACTAGGTGGTTCTGGGGAGTGGATCAGCTGGTTCCGGCATACTCAGCAGGTGGTACCGGTGTGTCCGGAACATGGTTCTGGCAAGTCTGAGAGGTGGTTCCGGCACGCCCGACAGGTGATTCCGGAGCGTCCGCCAAGTGTTTCTGGCGTACCCGGCAGGTGATTTTGGCATGTCCGACAGGTGTATCTTGCGAGTCGAGCAGGTGGCTGAGGCATGCTCAGCTGGTGCTTCCGGCGTCTCTGGCACGTGGTTCTGGTGTGTCTGAGAGCTGGTTCTGGCATGTCCGGCAGATGATTCCGGAGTGTCCACCAAGTGGTTCTTGTATACCTGGCAGGTGATTTTGGCATGTCAGAAAGTTGGTTCCGGCTAGTTGAGCAGGTGGATCAGGCGTGCTTGCCAGTGGGTTCACGCGGGTCTGGCAGGTGGTTTCGGTCTGTTCGGGGAGTCGTTCCGGCATCTCAGGCTCATGGTTCTGGCACGTCTGAGAGGTGGTTCCCGCCGGCCCGACAGGTGTTTCCATGGTGTCCGCCAAGTGGTTCTGGCATAGCTGGCAGGTGATGTTGGCGTGACCAGCACTTGGTTCCAGCCAGCCCGGCAGGTGATTCCGGAGTGTCTGCCGTGTGGTTTTGGCGTAGCTGGCAGGTGATTTTGGCGTGTCCAGCAGGTGGTTCCGGCGAGCTCGGTAGGGGGTACCAGCGTGTCCGAAACATGGTTCTGGCACGTCTGAGAGATGGTTCCGGCATGCGCAGCAGGTGATTCCGGAGTGTCCGGCATGTGGTTCTGGCACCTCTGAGAGGTGGTTCCGGCATGCCCGGCAGGTGGTTCCGGAGTGTCTGCCGAGTGGTTCTGGCGTAGTCGGCAGGTGAGTCTGGCGTGTCCAGCAGGTGGTTCTGGCTAGTGGATCAGGTGGTTCCGGCATACTTGGCAGGTGGTACTGGCGTGTCCGGAACATGGTTCTGGCAAGTCTGAGAGGCGGTTCCGGCATGCCCGACAGGTGATTCCGGAGTGTTCGCCAAGTGGTTCTGGCGTAGCCGGCAGGTCATTTTGCATGTCCGGCGGTGGTTCCGGCGACTCGAGCTGGTGGTTCCGGCCTGCTCGGCAGGTGGTTCAGGCGGGTCTGGCAGGTGGTTTCGGTCTGTTCGGGGTGTGGTTCCGGCATCTCAGGCACATGGTTCTGGCACGTCTGATAGGTGGTTCCGGCCGGCCCGACAGGTGTTTCCATGGTGTCCGCCAAGTGGTTCTGGCATAGCTGGCAGGTGATGTTGGCGTGACCGGCAGGTGGTTCCAGCCAGCCCGGCAGGTGATTCCGAAGTGTTCACCAAATGGTTGTGGCCTAGCCGGCAGGTGATTTCGGTGTGTCCAGCAGGTGGTTTTGGCGAGTCGAGCAGGTGGTTCTGGCGTGCCGGCTGGTGATACCGGAGTCTCCGGCATTTGGTTCTGGCACCTCTGAGAGGTGGTTCCGGAATGCCTGGCATGTGATTCCGGAGTTTCTGCCGAGTGGTTCTGGCATAGTCGGCAGGTGATTTTGGCGTGTCCAGAAGGTGGTTTTGGCAAGTCGAGCAGGTGGTTCTGGCGTGCTCGGCAGGTGCTTCCGGTGTCATTGGCATCTGGTTCCGGCATGTCTGAGAGCTGGTTCCGCCATGCCCGGCAGGTGATTCCGGAGTGTTCGCCAAGTGGTTCTGGCGTAGCCGGCAGGTGATTTTGCATGTCCGGCAATGGTTCCGGTGAGTCGAGCCGGTGGTTCCGGCATGTCCGGCAGGTGGTTCCGGCATGCCCGGCAGGTGATTCCGGAGTGTCTGGCATGTGGTTCTGGCACCTCTGAGAGGTGGTTCCGGCATGCCCGGCAGGTGATACCAGAGTGTTCGCCAAGTGGTTCTGGCGTAGCCGGCAGGTGATTTTGCATGTCCGGCAATGGTTCCGGCGAGTCGAGCCGGTGGTTCCGGCATGTCCGGCAGGTGGTTCCGGCATGCCCGGCAGGTGATTCCGGAGTGTCTGGCATGTGGTTCTGGCACCTCTGAGAGGTGGTTCCGGCATGCCCGGCAGGTGGTTCCGGAGTGTCTGCCGAGTGGTTCTGGCGTAGCCGGCAGGTGATTCTGGCGTGTCCAGCAGGTTGTTCTGGGGAGTGGATCAGGTGGTTCCGGCATACTCGGCAGGTGGTACCGGTGTGTCCGGAACATGGTTCTGGCAAGTCTGAGAGGTGGTTCTGGCATGCCCGACAGGTGATTCCGGAGTGTTCACCAAGTGGTTCTAGCGTAGCCGGCAGGTCATTTTGCATGTCCGGCGGTGGTTCCTGCGAGTCGAGCCGGTGGTTCCAGCGTGTCCAGCAGGTGGTTCCGGTCTCTCCGGCAGGTGGTTCTGGCGTCTCCGGCACGAGGTTCTGGCACGTCTGAGAGTTGGTTCCGTCATGCCCGACAGGTGATTCCAGAGTGTCCGCCAGGTGGTTCTGGCGTACCCGACAGGTGATTTTGGCATGTCCGACAGGTGTTTCTTGCAAGTCGAGCAGGTGGCTCAGGCATGCTCAGCTGGTGCTTCTGGCGTCTCTGGCACGTGGTTCTGGTGTGTCTGAGAGCTGGTTCTGGCATGTCCGGCAGATGATTCCGGAGTGTCCACCAAGTGGTTCTGGTGGACCTGGCAGGTGATTTTGGCGTGTCAGGAAGGTGGTTCCGGCTAGTTGAGCAGGTGGATCAGGCATGCTCGCCAGGGGGTTCAGGCGGGTCTGGCAGGTGGTTTCGGTCTGTTCGGGGAGTGGTTCCGGCATCTCAGGCTCATGGTTCTGGCACGTCTGAGATGTGGTTCCGGTCGGCCCTACAGCTGATTCCGGATTGTCCGCCAAGTGGTTCCGGCGTAGCTGAAAGGTGATGTTGGCGTGACCGGCAGGTGGTTCCAGCCAGCCCGGCAGGTCATTACGGAGTGTCTGCTGAATGGTTCTGGCGTAGCCGGCAGGTGATTTTGGCGTGTCCAGCAGGTAGTTCCGGCGAGCTTGGCAGGTTGTACCGGCGTGTCCGGGACATGGTTCTGGCACGTCTGAGAGATGGTTCCGGCATGCCCGGCAGGTGATTCCGGAGTGTCCGGCATGTGGTTCTGGCACCTCTGAGAGGTGGTTCCGGCATGCCCGGCAGGTGGTTACGGAGTGTCTGCCGAGTGGTTCTGGCGTAGCCGGCAGGTGATTCTGGGGTGTCCAGCAGGTGGTTCTGGGGAGTGAATCAGGTGGTTCCGGCATACTCGGCAGGTGGTACTGGCGTGTCCGGAACATGGTTCTGGCAAGTCTGAGAGGTGGTTCCGGCAGGCCCGACAGGTGATTCCGGAGTGTTCGCCAAGTGGTTGAGGCGTACCCGGCAGGTGATTTTAGCGTGTCAGGTAGGTGGTTCCAGCGAGTCGAGTAGGTGGTTCCGGCGTGCTCGGCAGGTGGTTCAGGCGGGTCTGGCAGGTGGTTTCGGTCTGTTCGGGGTGTGGTTCCGGCATCTCAGGCACATGGTTCTGGCACGTCTGATAGGTGGTTCCGGCCGGCCCGACAGGTGTTTCCATGGTGTCCGCCAATTGGTTCTGGCATAGCTGGCAGGTGATGTTGGCGTGACCGGCAGGTGGTTCCAGCCAGCCCGGAGGGTGATTCCGGAGTGTCTGCCGCGTGGTTCTGGCGTAGCTGGCAGGTGATTTTGACGTGTCCAGCAGGTGGTTCCGGCGAGTTCGGCAGGTGGTACCGGCGTGTCCGGAACATGGTTCTGGCATGTCTGAGAGATGGTTCCGGCATGCCCGGCAGGTGATTCCGGAGTGTCCGGCATGTGGTTCTGGCACCTCTGAGAGGTGGTTCCGGCATGCCCGGCAGGTGGTTCCGGAGTGTCTGCCGAGTGGTTCTGGCGTAGCCGGCAGGTGATTCTGGCGTGTCCAGCAGGTTGTTCTTGGTAGTGGATCAGGTGGTTCTGGCATACTCGGCAGGTGGTACTGGTGTGTCCGGAACATGGTTCTGGCAAGTCTGAGAGGTGGTTCTGGCATGCCCGACAGGTGATTCCGGAGTGTTCGCCAAGTGGTTCTGGCGTAGCCGGCAGGTCATTTTGCATGTCCGGCGGTGGTTCCGGCGAGTCGAGCCGGTGGTTCCAGCGTGTCCAGCAGGTGGTTCCGGTCTCTCCGGCAGGTGGTTCTGGCGTCTCCGGCACGAGGTTCTGGCACGTCTGAGAGTTGGTTCCGGCATGCCCGAGAGGTGATTCCAGAGTGTCCGCCAGGTGGTTCTGGCATACCCGGCAGGTGATTTTGGCATGTCTGGCAGGTGTTTCTTGCAAGTCGAGCATTTGGCTCAGGCATGATCAGCAGGTGCTTCCGGCGTGTCCGGCCCGTGGTTCTGGTGTGTCTGAGAGCTGGTTCTGGCATGTCCGGCAGATGATTCCGGAGTGTCCACCAAGTGGTTGTGGCATACCCGGCAGGTGATTTTAGCGTGTCAGGTAGGTGGTTGCGGCGAGTCGAGTAGGTGGTTCCGGCGTGCTCGGCAGGTGGTTCAGGCGGGTCTGGCAGGTGTTTTCGGACTGTTCGGGGTGTGTTTCCGGCATCTCAGGCACATGGTTCTGGCACGTCTGATAGGTGGTTCCGGCCGGGCCGACAGGTGTTTCTATGGTGTCCGCCAAGTGGTTCTGGCATAGCTGGCAGGTGATGTTGGCGTGACCGGCAGGTGGTTCCAGCCAGCCCGGCAGGTGATTCCGAAGATTTCACCAAATGGTTGTGGCGTAGCCGGCAGGTGATTTTGGCGTGTCCAGCAGGTGGTTTTGGCGAGTCGAGCAGGTGGTTCTGGCGTGCTCGGCAGGTGCTTCCGGTGTCATTGGCATGTGGTTCCGGCATGTCTGAAAGGTGGTTCCGCCATGCCCGGCAGGTGATTCCGGAGTGTTCGCCAAGTGGTTCTGGCATAGCCGGCAGGTGATTTTGCATGTCCGGCAATGGTTCCGGCGAGTCGAGCCGGTGGTTCCGGAACGTCCGGCAGGTGGTTCCGACATGTCCGGCAAGTGGTTCCAGCATGTTTAGCACCTGGTTCCAGCATGCCCGGCAGGTGATTCCGGAGTGTCCGGCATGTGGTACTGGCACCTCTGAGAGGTGGTTCCGGCATGCCCGGCAGGTGATACCGGAGTGTCCGGCATTTGGTTCTGGCACCTCTGAGAGGTGGTTCCGGAATGCCTGGCATGTGATTCCGGAGTGTCTGCCGAGTGGTACTGGCGTAGCCGGCAGTTGATTTTGGCGTGTCCACTAGGTGGCTCTGGGGAGTGGAGAAGCTGGTTCCAGCATACTCGGCAGGTGGTACCGGCGTGTCCAGAACATGGTTCTGGCAAGTCTGAGAGGTGGTTCCGGCACGCCCGACAGGTGATTCCGGAGCATCCGCCAAGTGTTTCTGGCGTACCCGACAGGTGATTTTGGCATGTCCGACAGGTGTTTCTTGCGAGTCGAGCAGGTGGCTCAGGCATGCTCCGCTGTTGCTTCCGGCGTCTCTGGCACGTGGTTCTGGTGTGTCTGAGAGCTGGTTCTGGCATGTCCGGCAGATGATTCCGGAGTGTCCACCAAGTGGTTCTGGTAGACCTGGCAGGTGATTTTGGCGTGTCAGGAAGGTGGTTCCGGCTAGTTGAGCAGGTGGATCAGGCATGCTCGCCAGGGGGTTCAGGCGGGTCTGGCAGGTGGTTTCGGTCTGTTCGGGGAGTGGTTCCGGCATCTCAGGCTCATGGTTCTGGCACGTCTGAGATGTGGTTCCGGTCGGCCCTACAGCTGATTCCGGAGTGTCCGCCAAGTGGTTCCGGCGTAGCTGAAAGGTGATGTTGGCGTGACCGGCAGGTGGTTCCAGCCAGCCCGGCAGGTCATTACGGAGTGTCTGCTGAATGGTTCTGGCGTAGCCGGCAGGTGATTTTGGCGTGTCCAGCAGGTAGTTCCGGCGAGCTCGGCAGGTTGTGCCGGCGTGTCCGGGACATGGTTCTGGCACGTCTGAGAGATGGTTCCGGCATGACCGGCAGGTGATTCCGGAGTGTCCGGCATGTGGTTCTGGCACCTCTGAGAGGTGGTTCCGGCATGCCCGTCAGGTGGTTACGGAGTGTCTGCCGAGTGGTTCTGGCGTAGCCGGCAGGTGATTCTGGGGTGTCCAGCAGGTGGTTCTGGGGAGTGAATCAGGTGGTTCCGGCATACTCGGCAGGTGGTACCGGCGTGTCCGGAACATGGTTCTGGCAAGTCTGAGAGGTGGTTCCGGCAGGCCCGACAGGTGATTCCGGAGTGTTCGCCAAGTGGTTCTGGCGTACCCGGCAGGTGATTTTAGCGTGTCAGGTAGGTGGTTCCAGCGAGTCGAGTAGGTGGTTCCGGCGTGCTCGGCAGGTGGTTCAGGCGGGTCTGGCAGGTGGTTTCGGTCTGTTCGGGGTGTGGTTCCGGCATCTCAGGCACATGGTTCTGGCACGTCTGATAGGTGGTTCCGGCCGGCCCGACAGGTGTTTCCATGGTGTCCGCCAATTGGTTCTGGCATAGCTGGCAGGTGATGTTGGCGTGACCGGCAGGTGGTCCCAGCCAGCCCGGCAGGTGATTCCGGAGTGTCTGCCGCGTGGTTCTGGCGTAGCCGGCAGGTGATTTTGGCGTGTCCAGCAGGTGGTTCCGGCGAGCTCGGCAGGTGGTACCAGCGTGTCCAGAACATGGTTCTGGCACGTCTGAGAGATGGTTCCGGCATGCCAGGCAGGTGATTCCGGAGTGTCCGGCATGTGGTTCTGGCACCTCTGAGAGGTGGTTCCGGAATGCCCAGCAGGTGGTTCCGGAGTGTCTGCCGAGTGGTTCTGGCGTAGTCGGCAGGTGATTCTGGCGTGTCCAGCAGGTGGTTCTGGGGAGTGGATCAGGTGGTTCCGGCATACTCGGCAGGTGGTACCGGCGTGTCCGGAACATGGTTCTGGCAAGTCTGAGAGGTGGTTACGGCATGCCCGACAGGTGATTCCGGAGTGTTCGCCAAGCGGTTCTGGCGTACCCGACAGGTCATTTTGCATGTCCGGCGGTGGTTCCGGCGAGTCAAGCCGGTTGTTCCGGCGTGTCTGGCAGGTCTTTCCGGTCTGTCCGGCAGGTGGTTCTGGCGTGTCCGGCACGAGGTTCTGGCACGTCTGAGAGTTGGTTCCGGCATGCCCGACAGGTGATTCCGGAGTGTCCGCCACGTGGTTCTGGCGTACCCGGCAGGTTGATTTTGGCGTGTCTGGCAGGTGTTTCTTGCAAGTCGAGCATGTGGCTCAGGCATGATGAGCAGTTGCTTCCGGCGTTTCCGGCACGTGGTTCTTGTGTGACAGAGGGCTGGTTCTGGCATGTCCGGCAGATGATTCCGGAGTGTCCACCAAGTGGTTCTGGTAGACCTGGCAGGTGATTTTGGCATGTCTGGAAGGTGGTTCCGGCTAGTTGAGCAGGTTGATCAGGCGTGCTCGCCAGGGGGTTCAGGCGGGTCTGGCAGGTGGTTTCGGTCTGTTCGGGGAGTGGTTCCGGCATCTCAGGCACATGGTTCTGGCACGTCTGAGATGTGGTTCCGGTCAGCCCTACAGCTGATTCCGGAGTGTCCGCCAAGTGGTTCCGGCGTAGCTGGCAGGTGATGTTGGCGTGACCGGCAGGTGGTTCCAGCCAGCCCGGCAGGTGATTCCGAAGAGTTCACCAAATGGTTGTGGCGTAGCCAGCAGGTGATTTTGGCGTGTCAGGAAGGTGGTTCCGGCTAGTTGAGCAGGTGGATCAGGCGTGCTCGCCAGGGGGTTAAGGCGGGTCTTGCAGGTGGTTTCCGTCTGTTCGGGGAGTGGTTCCGGCATCTCAGGCACATGGTTCTGGCACGTCTGAGAGGCGGTTCCGGCCGGCCGGAGAGGTGTTTCCGGAGTGTCCGCCAAGTGGTTCTGGCGTAGCTGAAAGGTGATGTTGGCGTGACCGGCAGGTGGTTCCAGCCTGCCGGGCAGGTGATTCCGGAGTGTCTGCCGAGTGGTTCTGGCGTAGCCGGCAGGTGATTCTGGCGTGTCCAGCAGGTGTTTCTTGCAAGTCGAGCATTTGGCTCAGGCATGCTCAGCAGGTGCTTCCGGCGTGTCCGGCACGTGGTTCTGGTGTTTGTGAGAGCTGGTTCTGGCATGTCCGGCAGATGATACCTTAGTGTCCACCAAGTGGTTGTGGCATACCCGCCAGGTGATTTTAGCGTGTCAGGTAGGTGGTTCCGGCGAGTCGTGTAGGTGGTTCCGGCGTGCTCGGCAGGTGGTTCAGGCGTGTCCGGCAGGTGGTTCCGCCATGCCCGGCAGGTGATTCCGGAGTGTCCGGCATGTGGTTCTGGCACCGCTGAGAGGTGGTTCCGGCATGCCCGGCAGGTGATACCGGAGTCTCCGGCATTTGGTTCTGGCACCTCTGAGAGGTGGTTCCGGAATGCCTGGCAGGTGATTCCGGAGTGTCTGCCGAGTGGTTCTGGCGTAGCCGGCAGGTGATTTTGGCGTGTCCAGCAGGTGGTTTTGGTGAGTCGAGCAGGTGGTTCTGGCGTGCTCGGCAGGTGCTTCCGGTGTCATTGGCATGCGGTTCCGGCATGTCTGAGAGGTGGTTCCGCCATGCCCGGCAGGTGATTCCGGAGTGTTCGCCAAGTGGTTCTGGCGTAGCCGGCAGGTGATTTTGCATGTCCGGCAATGGTTCCGGCGAGTCGAGCCGGTGGTTCCGGCATGTCCGGCAGGTGGTTCCGGCATGTCCGGCAGGTGGTTCCGGCATGTCCAGCACGTGGTTCCAGCATGCCCTGCAGGTGACTCCGGAGTGTCCGGCATGTGGTTCTGGCACCTCTGAGAGGTGGTTCCGGAATGCCTGGCATGTGATTCCGGAGTGTCTGCCGAGTGGTTCTGGCGTAGCCGGCAGGTGATTCTGGCTTATCCAGCAGGTGGTTCTGGGGAGTGGATCAGGTGGTTCCGGCATACTCGGCAGGTGGTACCGGCGTGTCCGGAACATGGTTCTGGCAAGTCTGAGAGGTGGTTCCGGCATGCCCGATAGGTGATTCCGGAGTGTTCGCCAAGTGGTTCTGGCGTAGCCGGCAGGTCATTTTGCATGTCTGGCGGTGGTTCCGGCGAGTCGAGCCGGTGGTTCCGGCGTATCCAGCAGTGGTTTCCGGTCTGTCCGGCAGGTGGTCCTGGCGTGACCGGCACGAGGCTCTGGCACGTCTGAGAGTTGGTTCCGGCATGCCCGACAGGTGATTCCGGAGTGTCCGCCACGTGGTTCTTGCGTACCCGGCAGGTGATTTTGGCGTGTCTGGCAGGTGTTTCTTGCAAGTCGAGCATTTGGCTCAGGCATGCTCAGCAGGTGCTTCCGGCGTGTCTGGCACGTGGTTCTGGTTTGTCTGAGAGCTGGTTCTGGCATGTCCTGCAGATGATTCCTTAGTGTCCACCAAGTGGTTGTGGCATACCAGGCAGGTGATTTTAGCGTGTCAGTTAGGTGGTTCGGCGAGTCCAGTAGGTGGTTCTGGCGTGCTCGTCAGGTGGTTCAGGTGTGTCCGGCAGGTGGTTCCGGCATGCCCGGCAGGTGATACCGGATTCTCCGGCATTTGGTTCTGGCACCTCTGAGAGGTGGTTCCGGAATGCCTGGCATGTGATTCCGGAGTGTCTGACGAGTGGTTCTGGCGTAGCCGTCAGGTGATTTTGGCGTGTCTAGCAGGTGGTTTTGGTGAGTCGAGCAGGTGGTTCTGTCGTGCTCGGCAGGTGCTTCCGGTGTCATTGGCATGTGGTTCTGGCATGTCTGAGAGGTGGTTCCGCCATGCCCGGCATGTGATTCCGGAGTGTTCGCCAAGTGGTTCTGGCGTAGCCGGCAGGTGATTTTGCATGTCCGGCAATGGTTCGGGCGAGTCGAGCCGGTGGTTCCGGCATGTCCGGCAGGTGGTTCCGGCATGCCCGGCAGGTGATTCCGGAGTTTCTGGCATGTGGTTCTGGCACCTCTGAGAGGTGGTTCCGGCATGCCCGGCAGGTGATACCAGAGTGCTCACCAAGTGGTTCTGCGTAGCCGGCAGGTGATTTTGGCGTGTCCAGCAGGTGTTTTTGGTGAGTCGAGCAGGTGGTTCTGGCGAGCCCGGCAGGTGCTTCCGGTGTCATTGGCATCTGGTTCCGGCATGTCTGAGAGGTGGTTCCGCCATACCCGGCAGGTGATTCCGGAGTGATCGCCAAGTGGTTCTGGCGTAGCCGGCAGGTGATTTTGCATGTCCGGCACTGGTTCCGGCGAGTCGAGCCGGTGGTTCCGGCATGTCCGGCAGGTGGTTCCGGCATGCCCGGAAGGTGATTCCGAAGAGTTCACCAAATGGTTGTGGCATAGCCGGCAGGTGATTTTGGCGTGTCCAGCGGGTGGTTTTGGCGAGTCGAGCAGGTGGTTCTGTCGTGCTCGGCAGGTGCTTCCAGTGTCATTGGCATGTGGTTCCGGCATGTCTGAGAGGTGGTTCCGGAGAGTCTGCCGAGTGGTTCTGGAGCCAGCCCGGCAGGTGATTCTGAAGAGTTCACCAAATGGTTGTGGCATAGCCGGCAGGTTATTTTGACGTGTCAGGAATGTGGTTCCGGCTAGTTGAGCAGGTGGATCAGGCGTGCTCGCCAGTGGGTTCAGGCGGGTCTGGCAGGTGGTTTCGGTCTGTTTGGGGAGTGGTTCCGGCATCTCAGGCACATGGTTCTGGCACGTCTGAGAGGTGGTTCCGGCCGGCCGGAGAGGCTTTTCCGGAGTGTCCGCCAAGTGGTTCTGGCGTAGCTGAAAGGTGATGTTGGCGTGACCAGCAGGTGTTTCCAGCCAGCCCGGCAGGTGATTCCGGAGTGTCTGCCGTGTGGTTCTGGCGTAGCTGGCAGGTGATTTTGGCGTGTCCAGCAGGTGGTTCCGGCGAGCTCGGCAGGTGGTACCAGCGTGTCCGGAACATGGTTCTGGCACGTCTGAGAGATGGTTCCGGCATGCCCGTCAGGTGATTCCGGAGTGTCCGGCATGTGGTTCTGGCACCTCTGAGAGGTGGTTCCGGCATGCCCGGCAGGTGATTCCAGAGTGTCCGGCATGTGGTTCTGGCACCTCTGAGAGGTGGTTCCAGCATGCCCGACAGGTGATTCCGGAGTGTTCGCCAAGTGGTTCTGGCGTAGCCGACAGCTCATTTTGCATGTCCAGCGGTGGTTCCGGCGAGTCGAGCCGGTGGTTCCGGCGTGTCCGGCAGGTGGTTCTGGCGTGACCGGCACGAGGTTCTGGCACGTCTGAGAGTTGGTTCCGGCATGCCCGACAGGTGATTCCGGAGTGTCCGTTACGTGGTTCTGGCGTACCCGGCAGGTGATTTTGGCGTGTCTGGCAGGTGTTTCTTGGAAGTCGAGCATTTTGCTCAGGTATGCTCACCCGGTGCTTCCGGCATGTCCGGCACGTGGTTCTGGTGTGTCTGAGAGCTGGTTCTGGCATGTCCGGCAGATGATTCCGGATTGTCCACCAAGTGGTTGTGGCATACCCGGCTGGTGATTTTAGCGTGTCTGGTAGGTGGTTCCGGTGAATCGAGTATGTGGTTCCGGCGTGCTCGGCAGGTGGTTCAGGCGGGTCTGGAAGGTGGTTTCGGTCTGTTCGGGGTGTGGTTCCGGCATATCAGGCACATGGTTCTGGCAAGTCTGATAGGTGGTTCCGGCCGGCCCGACAGGTGTTTCCATGGTGTCCGCCAAGTGGTTCTGGCATAGCTGGCAGGTGATGTTGGCGTGACCGGCAGGTGGTTCCAGCCAGCCCGGCAGGTGATTCCGGAGTGTCTGCCGAGTGGTTCTGGCGTAGCCGGCAGGTGATTTTGGCGTGTCCAGCGGGTGGTTTTGGCGAGTCGAGCAGGTGGTTCTGGCGTGCTCGGCAGGTGCTTCCGGTGTCATTGGCATGCGGTTCCGGCATGTCTGAGAGGTGGTTCCGCCATGCCCGGCAGGTGATTCCGGAGTGTTCCCCAAGTGGTTCTGGCCTAGCCGGCAGGTGATTTTGCATGTCCGGCAATGGTTCGGGCGAGTCGAGCCGGTCGTTCCGGCATGTCCAGCAGGTGCTTCCAGCTTGCCCGGCAGGTGATTCCGGAATGTCCAGCATGTGGTTCTGGCACCTCTGACAGGTGGTTCCGGCATGCCCGGCAGGTGATTCCGGAGAGTCCGCCACGTGGTTCTGGCGTACCCGGAGGTTGATTTTGGCGTGTCCACTGGTGGTTCTGGGGAGTGCATCAGCTGCTTCCGGCATACTCGGCAGGTGGTACCGGCGTGTCCAGAACATGGTTCTGGCAAGTCTGAGAGGTGGTTCCGGCACGCCCGACAGGTGATTCCGGAGCGTCCGCCAAGTGTTTCTGGCGTACCCGGCAGGTGATTTTGGCATGTCCGACAGGTGTTTCTTGCGAGTCGAACAGGTGGCTCAGGCATTCTCAGCTGGTGCTTCCGGCGTCTCTGGCACGTGGTTCTGGTGCCTCTGAGAGCTGGTTCTGGCATGTCCGGCAGATGATTCCGGAGTGTCCACCAAGTGGTTGTGGTATACCTGGCAGGTGATTTTGACGTGTCAGGAAGGTGGTTCCGGCTTGTTGAGCAGGTGGTTCAGGCGTGCTCGACAGTGGGTTCAGGCGGGTCTGGAAGTTGGTTTCGGTCTGTTCGGGGAGTGGTTCCAGCATCTCAGGCTCATGGTTCTGGCACGTCTGAGAGGTGGTTGCGGCCGGCCAGACAGGTGTTTCCATGGTGTCCGCCAAGTGGTTCCGGCATAGCTGGCAGGTGATGTTGGCGTGACCAGCAGGTGGTTCCAGCAAGCCCGGCAGGTCATTACGGAGTGTCTGCTGAATGGTTCTGGCGTAGACGGCAGGTGATTTTGGCGTGTCTGACAGGTAGTTCCGGCGAGCTCGGCAGGTTGTACCGACGTGTCCGCGACATGGTTCTGGCACGTCTGAGAGATGGTTCCGGCATGCCCGGCAGGTGATTCCGGAGTGTCCGGCATGTGGTTCTGGCACCTCTGAGAGGTGGTTCCGGCATGCCCGTCAGGTGGTTACGGAGTGTCTGCCGAGTGGTTCTGGCGTAGCCGGCAGGTGATTCTGGGGTGTCCAGCAGGTGGTTCTGGGGAGTGAATCAGGTGGTTCCGGCATACTCGGCAGGTGGTACCGCCGTGTCCAGAACATGGTTCTGGCAAGTCTGAGAGGTGGTTACGGCACGCCCGACAGGTGATTCCGGAGTGTTCGCCAAGTGGTTCTGGCGTACCCGGCAGGTGATTTTAGCGTGTCAGGTAGGTGGTTCCAGCGAGTCGAGTAGGTGGTTCCGGCGTGCTCGGCAGGTGGTTCAGGCGGGTCTGGCAGGTGGTTTCGGTCTGTTCGGGGTGTGGTTCCGGCATCTCAGGCACATGGTTCTGGCACGTCTGATAGGTGGTTCCGGCCGGCCCGACAGGTGTTTCCATGGTGTCCGCCAAGTAGTTCTGGCATAGCTGGCAGGTGATGTTGGCGTGACCGGCAGGTGGTTCCAGCCAGCCCGGCAGGTGATTCCGAAGAGTTCACCAAATGGTTGCGGCGTAGCCGGCAAGTGATTTTCGCGTGTCCAGCAGGTGGTTTTGGCGAGTCGAGCAGGTGGTTCTGGCGTGCTCGGCAGGTGCTTCCGGTGTCATTGGCATGTGGTTCCGGCATGTCTGAGAGGTGGTTCCGCCATGCCCGGCAGCTGATTCCGGAGTGTTCGCCAAGTGGTTCTGGCGTAGCCGGCAGGTGATTTTGCATGTCCGGCAATGGTTCCGGCGAGTCGAGCCGGTGGTTCCGGCATGTCCGGCAGGTGGTTCCGGCATGTCCGGCAGGTGGTTCCGGCATGTCCAGCACGTGGTTCCAGCATGCCCTGCAGGTGACTCCGGAGTGTCCGGCATGTGGTTCTGGCACCTCTGAGAGGTGGTTCCGGAATGCCTGGCATGTGATTCCGGAGTGTCTGCCGAGTGGTTCTGGCGTAGCCGGCAGGTGATTCTGGCTTATCCAGCAGGTGGTTCTGGGGAGTGGATCAGGTGGTTCCGGCATACTCGGCAGGTGGTACCAGCGTGTCCGGAACATGGTTCTGGCAAGTCTGAGAGGTGGTTCCGGCATGCCCGATAGGTGATTCCGGAGTGTTCGCCAAGTGGTTCTGGCGTAGCCGGCAGGTCATTTTGCATGTCTGGCGGTGGTTCCGGCGAGTCGAGCCGGTGGTTCCGGCGTATCCAGCAGTGGTTTCCGGTCTGTCCGGCAGGTGGTCCTGGCGTGACCGGCACGAGGCTCTGGCACGTCTGAGAGTTGGTTCCGGCATGCCCGACAGGTGATTCCGGAGTGTCCGCCACGTGGTTCTTGCGTACCCGGCAGGTGATTTTGGCGTGTCTGGCAGGTGTTTCTTGCAAGTCGAGCATTTGGCTCAGGCATGCTCAGCAGGTGCTTCCGGCGTGTCTGGCACGTGGTTCTGGTTTGTCTGAGAGCTGGTTCTGGCATGTCCTGCAGATGATTCCTTAGTGTCCACCAAGTGGTTGTGGCATACCAGGCAGGTGATTTTAGCGTGTCAGTTAGGTGGTTCGGCGAGTCCAGTAGGTGGTTCTGGCGTGCTCGTCAGGTGGTTCAGGTGTGTCCGGCAGGTGGTTCCGGCATGCCCGGCAGGTGATACCGGATTCTCCGGCATTTGGTTCTGGCACCTCTGAGAGGTGGTTCCGGAATGCCTGGCATGTGATTCCGGAGTGTCTGACGAGTGGTTCTGGCGTAGCCGTCAGGTGATTTTGGCGTGTCTAGCAGGTGGTTTTGGTGAGTCGAGCAGGTGGTTCTGTCGTGCTCGGCAGGTGCTTCCGGTGTCATTGGCATGTGGTTCTGGCATGTCTGAGAGGTGGTTCCGCCATGCCCGGCATGTGATTCCGGAGTGTTCGCCAAGTGGTTCTGGCGTAGCCGGCAGGTGATTTTGCATGTCCGGCAATGGTTCCGGCGAGTCGAGCCGGTGGTTCCGGCATGTCCGGCAGGTGGTTCCGGCATGCCCGGCAGGTGATTCCGGAGTTTCTGGCATGTGGTTCTGGCACCTCTGAGAGGTGGTTCCGGCATGCCCGGCAGGTGATACCAGAGTGCTCACCAAGTGGTTCTGCGTAGCCGGCAGGTGATTTTGGCGTGTCCAGCAGGTGTTTTTGGTGAGTCGAGCAGGTGGTTCTGGCGAGCCCGGCAGGTGCTTCCGGTGTCATTGGCATCTGGTTCCGGCATGTCTGAGAGGTGGTTCCGCCATGCCCGGCAGGTGATTCCGGAGTGATCGCCAAGTGGTTCTGGCGTAGCCGGCAGGTGATTTTGCATGTCCGGCACTGGTTCCGGCGAGTCGAGCCGGTGGTTCCGGCATGTCCGGCAGGTGGTTCCGGCATGCCCGGAAGGTGATTCCGAAGAGTTCACCAAATGGTTGTGGCATAGCCGGCAGGTGATTTTGGCGTGTCCAGCGGGTGGTTTTGGCGAGTCGAGCAGGTGGTTCTGTCGTGCTCGGCAGGTGCTTCCAGTGTCATTGGCATGTGGTTCCGGCATGTCTGAGAGGTGGTTCCGGAGAGTCTGCCGAGTGGTTCTGGAGCCAGCCCGGCAGGTGATTCTGAAGAGTTCACCAAATGGTTGTGGCATAGCCGGCAGGTTATTTTGACGTGTCAGGAATGTGGTTCCGGCTAGTTGAGCAGGTGGATCAGGCGTGCTCGCCAGTGGGTTCAGGCGGGTCTGGCAGGTGGTTTCGGTCTGTTTGGGGAGTGGTTCCGGCATCTCAGGCACATGGTTCTGGCACGTCTGAGAGGTGGTTCCGGCCGGCCGGAGAGGCTTTTCCGGAGTGTCCGCCAAGTGGTTCTGGCGTAGCTGAAAGGTGATGTTGGCGTGACCAGCAGGTGTTTCCAGCCAGCCCGGCAGGTGATTCCGGAGTGTCTGCCGTGTGGTTCTGGCGTAGCTGGCAGGTGATTTTGGCGTGTCCAGCAGGTGGTTCCGGCGAGCTCGGCAGGTGGTACCAGCGTGTCCGGAACATGGTTCTGGCACGTCTGAGAGATGGTTCCGGCATGCCCGGCAGGTGATTCCGGAGTGTCCGGCATGTGGTTCTGGCACCTCTGAGAGGTGGTTCCGGCATGCCCGGCAGGTGATTCCGGAGTGTCCGGCATGTGGTTCTGGCACCTCTGAGAGGTGGTTCCGGCATGCCCGGCAGGTGATTCCAGAGTGTCCGGCATGTGGTTCTGGCACCTCTGAGAGGTGGTTCCAGCATGCCCGACAGGTGATTCCGGAGTGTTCGCCAAGTGGTTCTGGCGTAGCCGGCAGGTCATTTTGCATGTCCAGCGGTGGTTCCGGCGAGTCGAGCCGGTGGTTCCGGCGTGTCCGGCAGGTGGTTCTGGCGTGACCGGCACGAGGTTCTGGCACGTCTGAGAGTTGGTTCCGGCATGCCCGACAGGTGATTCCGGAGTGTCCGTTACGTGGTTCTGGCGTACCCGGCAGGTGATTTTGGCGTGTCTGGCAGGTGTTTCTTGGAAGTCGAGCATTTTGCTCAGGTATGCTCACCCGGTGCTTCCGGCATGTCCGGCACGTGGTTCTGGTGTGTCTGAGAGCTGGTTCTGGCATGTCCGGCAGATGATTCCGGATTGTCCACCAAGTGGTTGTGGCATACCCGGCTGGTGATTTTAGCGTGTCTGGTAGGTGGTTCCGGTGAATCGAGTATGTGGTTCCGGCGTGCTCGGCAGGTGGTTCAGGCGGGTCTGGAAGGTGGTTTCGGTCTGTTCGGGGTGTGGTTCCGGCATATCAGGCACATGGTTCTGGCACGTCTGATAGGTGGTTCCGGCCGGCCCGACAGGTGTTTCCATGGTGTCCGCCAAGTGGTTCTGGCATAGCTGGCAGGTGATGTTGGCGTGACCGGCAGGTGGTTCCAGCCAGCCCGGCAGGTGATTCCGGAGTGTCTGCCGAGTGGTTCTGGCGTAGCCGGCAGGTGATTTTGGCGTGTCCAGCGGGTGGTTTTGGCGAGTCGAGCAGGTGGTTCTGGCGTGCTCGGCAGGTGCTTCCGGTGTCATTGGCATGCGGTTCCGGCATGTCTGAGAGGTGGTTCCGGCATGCCCGGCAGGTGATTCCGGAGTTTTCGCCAAGGCGTAGCCGGCAGGTCATTTTGCATGTCCAACGGTGGTTCCGGCGAGTCGAGCCTGTGGTTCCGGCATGTCCGGCAGGTGATTCCGGCATGTCCAGCAGGTGCTTCCAGCATGCCCGGCAGGTGATTTTGGCGTGTCCAGCAGGTGGTTCTGGGGAGTGGATCATGTGGTTCCGGCATACTCGGCAGGTGGTACCGGAGTGTCCGGAAGATGGTTCTGGCAAGTCTGAGAGGTGGTTCTGGCATGCCCGACAGGTGAATCCGGAGTGTTCGCCAAGTGGTTCTGGCTTAGCCGGCAGGTCATTTTGCATGTCCGGCGGTGGTTCCGGCGAGTCGAGCCGGTGGTTCCGGCGTAGCCGGCCATTGATTTTGGCGTGTCCACTAGGTGGTTCTGGGGAGTGGATCAGCTGGTTCCGGCATACTCGGCAGGTGGTACCGCCGTGTCCAGAACATGGTTCTGGCAAGTCTGAGAGGTGGTTACGGCACGCCCGACAGGTGATTCCGGAGCGTCCGCCAAGTGTTTCTGGCGTACCCGGCAGGTGATTTTCGCCTGTCCGACAGGTGTATCTTGAGAGTCGAGCAGGTGGCTGAGGCATGCTCAGCTGGTGCTTCCGGCGTCTCTGGCACGTGGTTCTGGTGTGTCTGAGAGCTGGTTCTGGAATCTCCGGCAGATGATTCCGGAGTGTCCACCAAGTGGTTCTTGTATACCTGGCAGGTGATTTTGGCGTGTCAGGAAGTTGGTTCCGGCTAGTTGAGCAGGTGGATCAGGCGTGCTCGCCAGGGCGTTCAGGCGGGTCTGGCAGGTGGTTTCGGTCTGTTCGGGGAGTGGTTCCGGCATCTCAGGCTCATGGTTCTGGCACGTCTGAGAGGTGGTTCCGGCCGGCCCGACAGGTGTTTCCATGGTGTCCGCCAAGTGGTTCCGGCATAGCTGGCAGGTGATGTTGGTGTGACCGGCAGGTGGTTCCAGCAAGCCCGGCAGGTGATTCCGAAGAGTTCACCAAATGGTTGTGGCGTAGCCGGCAGGTGATTTTGGCGTGCCCAGCAGGGGGTTTTGGCGAGTCGAGCACGTGGTAGTCGCGGGCCCGGCAGGTGCTTCCGGTGTCATTGGCATGTGGTTCCGGCATGTCTGAGAGGTGGTTCCGGCATGCCCGGCAGGTGGTTCCGGAGTGTCTGCCGAGTGGTTCTGGAGCCAGCCCCCCAGGTGATTCCGAAGAGTTCACCAAATGGTTGTGGCGTAGCCGGCAGGTTATTTTGGCGTGTCAGGAAGTTCGTTCCGGCTAGTTTAGCAGGTGGATCAGGCGTGCTCGCCAGGGGGTTCAGGCGGGTATGGCAGGTGGTTTCGGTCTGTTTGGGGTGTGGTTCCGGCATCTCAGGCACATGGTTCTGGCACGTCTTAGAGGTGGTTCCGGCCGGCCCTACAGGTGTTTCCGGAGTGTGCGCCAAGTGCTTCTGGCGTAGCTGAAAGGTCATGTTGGCGTGACAGGCAGGTGGTTCCAGCCAGTCCGGCAGGTGATTCCGGAGTGTCTGCTGAATGGTTCTGGCGTAGCCGACAGGTGATTTTGGCGTGTCCAGCAGGTGGTTCCGGCGAGCTCGGCAGGTTGTACCGGCGTGTCCGGAAGATGGTTCTGGCACGTCTGAGAGATGGTTCTGGCATGCCCGGCAGGTGATTCAGGAGTGTCCGGCATGTGGTTCTGGCACCTCTGAGAGGTGGTTCCGGCATGCCCGGCAGGTGATTCCGGAGTGTCTGCCGAGTGGTTCTGGCGAAGCCGGCAGGTGATTCTGGGGTGTCCAACAGGTGGTTCTGGGGAGTGGATCAGGTGGTTCCGGCACACTCGGCAGGTGGTACCGGCGTGTCCAGAACATGGTTCTGGCAAGTCTGAGATGTGGTTCCGGCATGCCCGACAGGTGATTCCGGATTGTTCGCCATGTGATTCTGGCGTAGCCGGCAGGTCATTTTGCATGTTCGGCGGTGGTTCCGGTGAGTCGAGCCGGTGGTTCCGGCGTAGACGGCAGTTGATTTTGCCGTGTCCACTAGGTGGTTCTGGGGAGTGGATCCGCTTGTTCCGGCATACTCGGCAGTTGGTACCGGCGTGTCCAGAACATGGTTCTGGCAAGTCTGACAGGTGGTTCCGGCACGCCCGACAGGTGATTCCGGAGTGTCCGTCATGTGCTTCTGGCACCTCTGAGAGGTGGTTCCGGCATGCCCGGCAGGTGATTCCAGAGTGTCCTGCATGTGGTTCTGGCACCTTTGAGATGTGGTTCCGGCATGCCCGGCAGGTGATACCGGAGTGTTCGCCAAGTGGTTCTGGCGTAGCCGGCAGGTGATTTTGGTGTGCCAGGAAGTTGGTTCCGGCAAGTTGAGCAGTTGGATCAGGTGTGCTCGCCAGGGGGTTCAGGCGCGTCTGGCAGGTGGTTTCGGTCTGTTCGGGGAGTGGTTCCGGCATCTCAGACACATGGTTCTGGCACGTCTGAGAGGTGGTTGCGGCCGGCCGGAGAGGTGTTTCCGGAGTGTCCGCCAAGTCGTTCCGGCGTAGCTGAAAGGTGATGTTGGCGTGACCGGCAGGTGGTTCCAGCCAGCCCGGCAGGTGATTCCGGAGTGTCTGCCGTGTGGTTCTGGCGTAGCTGGCAGGTGATTTTGGCGTGTCCAGCATGTGGTTCCGGCGAGCTCGGCAGGTGGTACCAGCATGTCCGGAACATGGTTCTGGCACGTCTGAGAGATGGTTCCGTCATGCCCGGCAGGTGATTCCGGAGTGTCCGTCATGTGGTTCTGGCACCTCTGAGAGCTGGTTCCGGCATGCCCGGCAGGTGATTCCGGAGAGTCCGGCATGTGGTTCTGGCACCTCTGAGAGGTGGTTCCGGCATGCCCGGCAGGTGGTTCCGGAGTGTCTGCCGAGTGGTTCTGGCGTAGCCGGCAGGTGATTTTGGCGTGTCCAGCAGGTGGTTTTGGCGAGTCGAGCAGGTGGTTCTGGCGTGCTCGGCAGTTGCTTCCGGTGTCATTGGCATGTGGTTCCGGCATGTCTGAGAGGTGGTTCCGCCATGCCCGGCGGGTGATTCCGGAGTGTTCGCCAAGTGGTTCTGGCGTAGCCGGCAGGTGATTTTGCATGTCCGGCAATGGTTCTGGCGACTCGAGCTGGTGGTTCCGGCATGTCCGGCAGGTGGTTCCGGCATGCCCGGCAGGTGATTCCGGAGTGTCCGGCATGTGGTTCTGGCACCTCTGAGAGGTGGTTCCGGCATGCCCGGCAGGTGATTCCGGAGTGTCCGGCATGTGGTTCTGGCACCTCTGAGAGGTGGTTCCGGCATGCCCGGCAGGTGGTTCTGGAGTGTCTGCCGATTGGTTCTGGCGTAGCCGGCAGGTGATTTTGCATGTCCGGCAATGGTTCCGGCGAGTCGAGCCGGTCGTTCCGGCATGTCCAGCAAGTGCTTCCAGCTTGCCCGGCAGGTGATTCCGGAGTGTCCAGCATGTGGTTCTGGCACCTCTGACAGGTGGTTCCGGCATGCCCGGCAGGAGATTCCGGAGAGTCCGCCACGTGGTTCTGGCGTACCCGGAGGTCGATTTTGGCGTGTCCACTGGTGGTTCTGGGGAGTGCATCAGCTGCTTCCGGCATACTCGGCAGGTGGTACCGGCGTGTCCAGAACATGGTTCTGGCAAGTCTGAGAGGTGGTTCCGGCACGCCCGACAGGTGATTCCGGAGCGTCCGCCAAGTGTTTCTGGCGTACCCGGCAGGTGATTTTGGCATGTCCGACAGGTGTTTCTTGCGAGTCGAACAGGTGGCTCAGGCATTCTCAGCTGGTGCTTCCGGCGTCTCTGGCACGTGGTTCTGGTGTCTCTGAGAGCTGGTTCTGGCATGTCCGGCAGATGATTCCGGAGTGTCCACCAAGTGGTTGTGGTATACCTGGCAGGTGATTTTGACGTGTCAGGAAGGTGGTTCCGGCTTGTTGAGCAGGTGGATCAGGCGTGCTCGACAGTGGGTTCAGGCGGGTCTGGAAGTTGGTTTCGGTCTGTTCGGGGAGTGGTTCCAGCATCTCAGGCTCATGGTTCTGGCATGTCTGAGAGGTGGTTGCGGCCGGCCAGACAGGTGTTTCCATGGTGTCCGCCAAGTGGTTCCGGCACAGCTGGCAGGTGATGTTGGCGTGACCAGCAGTTGGTTCCAGCAAGCCCGGCAGGTGATTCCGAAGAGTTCACCAAATGGTTGTGGCGTAGCCGGCAGGTGATTTTGGCGAGTCCAGCAGGTGGTTTTGGCGAGTCGAGCAGGTGGTTCTGGCGTGCTCGGCAGGTGCTTCCGGTGTCATTGGCATGTGGTTCCGGCATGTCTGAGAGGTGGCTCCGGTATGCCCGGCAGGTGGTTCCGGAGAGTCTGCCGAGTGGTTCTGGAGCCAGCCCGGCAGGTGATTCCGAAGAGTTCACCAAATAGTTGTGGCGTAGCCGGCAGGTTATTTTGACGTGTCAGGAAGGTGGTTCCGGCTAGTTGAGCAGGTGGATCAGGCGTGCTCGCCAGTGGGTTCAGGAGGGTATGGCAGGTGGTTTCGGTCTTTTCGGGGAGTGGTTCCGGCATCTCAGGCACATGGTTCTGGCACGTCTGAGAGGTGGTTCCGGCCGGCCGGAGAGGTGTTTCCGGAGTGTCCGCCAAGTCGTTCCGGCGTAGCTGAAAGGTGATGTTGGCGTGACCGGCAGGTGGTTCCAGCCAGCCCGGCAGGTGATTCCGGAGTGTCTGCCGTGTGGTTCTGGCGTAGCTGGCAGGTGATTTTGGCGTGTCCAGCATGTGGTTCCGGCGAGCTCGGCAGGTGGTACCAGCATGTCCGGAACATGGTTCTGGCACGTCTGAGAGATGGTTCCGTCATGCCCGGCAGGTGATTCCGGAGTGTCCGTCATGTGGTTCTGGCACCTCTGAGAGCTGGTTCCGGCATGCCCGGCAGGTGATTCCGGAGTGTCCGGCATGTGGTTCTGGCACCTCTGAGAGGTGGTTCCGGCATGCCCGGCAGGTGGTTCCGGAGTGTCTGCCGAGTGGTTCTGGCGTAGCCGGCAATTGATTTTGGCGTGTCCAGCAGGTGGTTTTGGAGAGTCGAGCAGGTGGTTCTGGCGTGATCGGCAGGTGCTTCCCGTGTCATTGGCATGTGGTTCCGGCATGTCTGAGAGGTGGTTCCGCCCTGCCCGGCAGGTGATTCCGGAGTGTTCGCCAAGTGGTTCTGGCGTAGCCGGCAGGTGATTTTGCATGTCCGGCAATGGTTCCGGCGAGTCGAGCCGGTGGTTCCGACATGTCCGGCAGGTGGTTCCGGCATGCCCGGCAGGTGATTCCGGAGTGTCCGGCATGTGGTTCTGGCACCTCTGAGAGGTGTTTCCGGCATGCCCGGCAGGCGATACCGGAGTGTCCGGCATTTGGTTCTCACACCTCTAAGAGGTGGTTCCGGAATGCCTGGCATGTGATTCCGGAGTGTCTGTCGAGTGGTTCTGGCGTAGCCGGCAGTTGATTTTGGCGTGTCCACTAGGTGGTTGTGGGGAGTGGATCAGCTGGTTCCGGCATACTCGGCAGGTTGTACCGGCGTGTCCAGAACATGGTTCTGGCAAGTCTGGGAGGTGGTTCCGGACCGCCCGACAGGTGATTCCGGAGTGTCCGCCAAGTGGTTCTGGCATAGCTGAAAGGTGATGTTGGCGTGACCGGCAGGTGGTTCCATCCAGCCCGGCAGGTGATTCCGGAGTGTCTGTCGAGTGGTTCTGGCATAGCCGGCAGGTGATTTTGGCGTGTCCAGCAGGTGGTTCCGGCGAGCTCGGCAGGTGGTACCGGCGTGTCCGAAACATGGTTCTGGCACATCTGAGAGATGGTTCCGGCATGCCCGGCTGGTGATTCCAGAGTGTCCGGCATGTGGTTCTGGCACCTCTGAGAGGTGGTTCCGGCATGCCCGGTAGGTGGTTCCGGAGTGTCTGCCGAGTGGTTCTGGCGTAGCCGGCAGGTGATTCTGGCGTGTCCAGCAGGTGGTTCTGGGGAGTTTATCAGGTGGTTCCGGCATACTCGGCAGGTGGTACCGGCGTGTCCGGAACATGGTTCTCGCAAGTCTGAGAGGTGGTTCCGGCATGCCAGACAGGTGATTCCGGAGTGTTCGCCAAGTGGTTCTGGCGTAGCCGGCAGGTCATTTTGCATGTCCGGCGGTGGTTCCGGCGAGTCGAGCCGGTGGTTCCAGCGTAGCCGGCCGTTGATTTTGGCGTGTCCACTAGGTGGTTCTGGGGAGTGGATCAGCTGGTTCCGGCATACTCGGCAGGTGGTACCGCCGTGTCCAGAACACAGTTCTGGCAAGTCTGAGAGGTGGTTCCGGCACGCCCGACAGGTGATTCCGGAGTGTACGCCAAGTGGTTCTGGCGTCGCGGGCAGGTCATTTTGCATTTCCGGCGGTGGTTCCGGCGACTCGAGCCAGTGGTTCCGGCGTGTCCAGCAGGTCGCTCCGGTCTGTCCGGCATGTGGTTCTGGCGTGTCCGGCACGAGGTTCTGGCACGTCTGAGAGTTGGTTCTGGCATGCCCGGCAGGTGATTCCGGAGTGTCCGGCATGTGGTTCTGGCACCTCTGAGAGGTGGTTACGGCATGCCCGGAAGGTGATACCGGAGTGTTCACCAAGTGTTTCTGGCGTAGCCGACAGGTGATTTTGCATGTCCGGCAATGGTTCCGGCGAGTCGAGCCGGTGGTTCCGGAATGTCCGGCAGGTGGTTCCGGCATGTCCGGCAGGTGGTTCCGGCATGTCCAGCACGTGGTTCCAGCATGCCCGGCAGGTGATTCCGGAGTGTCTGGCATGTGGTTCTGGCACCTCTGAGAGGTGGTTCCGGCATGCCCGGCAGGTGATACCGGAGTCTCCGGCATTTGGTTCTGGCACCTCTGAGAGGTGGTTCCGGAATGCCTGGCCTGTGATTCCGGAGTGTCTGCCGAGTGGTTCTGGTGTAGCCGGCAGTTGATTTTGGCGTGTCCACTAGGTGGTTCTGGGGAGTGGATCAGCTGGTTCCGGCATACTCGGCAGGTGGTACCCTTGTGTCCAGAACATGGTTTTGGCAAGTCTGAGAGGTGGTTCCGGCACGCCCGACAGTTGATTCCGGAGCGTCCGCCAAGTGTTTCTGGCATACCCGGCAGGTGATTTTGGCATGTCCGACAGGTGTATCTTGCGAGTCGAGCAGGTGGCTGAGGCATGCTCAGCTGGTGCTTCTGGCGTCTCTGGCACGTGGTTCTGGTGTGTCTGAGAGCTGGTTCTGGCATCTCCGGCAGATGATTCCGGAGTGGCCACCAAGTGGTTCTTGTATACCTGGCAGGTGATTTTGGCGTGTCAGGAAGTTGGTTCCGGCTAGTTGAGCAGGTGGATCAGGCGTGCTCGCCAGGGGGTTCACGTGGGTCTGGCAGGTTTTTTCGGTCTGTTCGGGGAGTGGTTCCGGCATCTCAGGCTCATGGTTCTGGCACGTGTGAGAGGTGGTTCCAGCCGGCCCGACAGGTGTTTCCATGGTGTCCGCCAAGTGGTTCTGGCATAGCTTGCAGGTGATGTTGGCGTGACAAGCACGTGGTTCCAGCCAGCACGGCAGGTGATTCCGGAGTGTCTGCCGTGTGGTTCTGGCGTAGCTTTCAGGTGATTTTGGCGTGTCCAGCAGGTGGTTCCGGCGAGCTCGGTAGGTGGTACCAGCGTGTCCGGAACATGGTTCTGGCACGTCTGAGAGATGGTTCCGGCATGCGCAGCAGGTGATTCCGGAGTGTCCGTCATGTGGTTCTGGCACCTCTGAGAGGTGGTTCCGGCATGCCCGGCAGGTGGTTCCGGAGTGTCTGCCGAGTGGTTCTGGCGTAGTCAGCAGGTGATTCTGGCGTGTCCAGCAGGTGGTTCTGGCTAGTGGATCAGGTGGTTCTTTCATACTCGGCAGGTGGTACCTGCGTGTCCGGAACATGGTTCTGGCAAGTCTGAGAGGCGGTTCCGGCATGCCCGACAGGTGATTCCGGAGTGTTCGCCAAGTGGTTCTGGCGTAGCCGGCAGGTCATTTTGCATGTCTGGCGGTGGTTCCAGCGACTCGAGCCGGTGGCTCCGGCGTGCTCGGCAGGTCGTTCAGGCGGGTCTGGCAGGTGGTTTCGGTCTGTTCGGGGTGTGGTTCCGGCATATCAGGCACATGGTTCTGGCACGTCTGATAGGTGGTTCCGGCCGGCCCGACAGGTGTTTCCATTGTGTCCGCCAAGTGGTTCTGGCATAGCTGGCAGGTGATGTTGGCGTGACCGGCAGGTGGTTCCAGCCAGCCCGGCAGGTGATTCCGAAGTGTTCACCAAATGGTTGTGGCCTAGCCGGCAGGTGATTTCGGCGTGTCCAGCAGGTGGTTTTGGGGAGTCGAGCAGGTGGTTCTGGCATGCCGGCTGGTGATACCGGAGTCTCCGGCATTTGGTTCTGGCACCTCTAAGAGGTGTTTCCGGAATGCCTGGCATGTGATTCCGGAGTTTCTGCCGAGTGGTTATGGCATAGTCGGCAGGTGATTTTGGCGTGTCCAGAGGGTGGTTTTGGCGAGTCGAGCAGGTGGTTCTGGCGTGCTCGGCAGCTGCTTCCGGTGTCATTGGCATCTGGTTCCGGCATGTCTGAGAGGTGGTTCCGCCGTGCCCGGCAGGTGATTCCGGAGTGTTCGCCAAGTGGTTCTGGCGTAGCCGGCAGGTGATTTTGCATGTCCGGCAATGGTTCCGGCGAGTCGAGCCGGTGGTTCCGGCATGTCCGGCAGGTGGTTCCGGCATGCCCGGCAGGTGATTCCGGAGTGTCTGGCATGTGGTTCTGGCACCTCTGAGAGGTGGTTCCGGCATGCCCGGCAGGTGATACCAGAGTGTTCGCCAAGTGGTTCTGGCGTAGCCGGCAGGTGATTTTGCATGTCCGGCAATGGTTCCGGCGTGTCGAGCCGGTGGTTCCGGAATGTCCGGCAGGTTTTTCCGGCATGTCCGGCAGGTGGTTCCGGCATGTCCAGCACGTGGTTCCAGCATGCCCGGCAGGTGATTCCGGAGTGTCCGGCATGTGGTTCTGGCACCTCTGAGAGGTGGTTCCGGCATGCCCGGCAGGTGATACCGGAGTGTCCGGCATTTGGTTCTGGCACCTCTGAGAGGTGGTTCCGGAATGCCTGGCCTGTGATTCCGGAGTGTCTGCCGAGTGGTTCTGGCCTAGCCGGCAGTTGATTTTGGCGTGTCCACTAGGTGGTTCTGGGGAGTGGAGCAGCTGGTTCCGGCATACTCGGCAGGTGGTACCTGATTTTGGCGTGTCCAGCAGGTGGTTTCGGCGAGCTCGGCTGGTGGTACCGGCGTGTCCAGAACATGGTTCTGGCAAGTCTGAGAGGTGGTTCCGGCACGCCCGACAGGTGATTCTGGAGTGTAGGCCAAGTGTTTCTGGCGTACCCGGCAGGTGATTTTGGCATGTCCGACAGGTGTTTCTTGCGAGTCGAGCAGGTGGCTCAGGCATGCTCAGCTGGTGCTTCCGGCGTCTCTGGCACGTGGTTCTGGTGTGTCTGAGTGCTGGTTCTGGCATGTCCGGCAGATGATTCCGGAGTGTCCACCAAGTGGTTCTGGTATAACTGGCAGGTGATTTTGGCGTGTCAGGAAGGTGGTTCCGGCTAGGTGAGCAGGTGGATCAGGCGTGTTCGCCAGGGGGTTCAGGCGGGTCTAACAGGTGTTTTCGGTCTGTTCGGGGAGTGGTTCCGGCATCTCAGGCACATGGTTCTGGCACGTCTGATAGGTGGTACCGGCCGGCCCGACAGGTGTTTCCATGGTGTCCGCCAAGTGGTTCTGGCATAGCTGACAGGTGATGTTGGCGTGACCGGCAGGCGGTTCCAGCCAGCCCGGCAGGTGATTCCGAAGAGTTCACCAAATGGTTGTGGCGTAGCCGGCAGGTGATTTTGGCGTGTCCAGCAGGTGGTTTTGGCGAATCGAGCAGGTGGTTCTGGCGTGCTCGGCAGGTGCTTCCGGTGTCATTGGCATGTGGTTCCGGCATGTCTGAGAGGTGGTTCCGGCATGCCCGGCAGGTGATTCTGGAGTGTTCGCCAAGTGGTTCTGGCGTAGCCGGCAGGTGATTTTGCGTGTCCGGCAATGGTTCCGGCGAGTCGAGCCGGTGGTTCCGGCATGTCCGGCAGGTGGTTCCAGCATGCCCGGCAGGTGATTCCGGAGTGTCCGGCATGTGGTTCTGGCACCTCTGAGAGGTGGTTCCGGCATGCCCGGCAGGTGATACCGGAGTCTCCGGCATTTGGATCTGGCACCTCTGAGAGGTGGTTCCGGAATGCCTGGCATGTGATTCCGGAGTTTCTGCCGAGTGCTTCTGGCGTAGCCGGCAGGTGATTTTGGCATGTCCAGAATGTGGTTTTGGCGAGTCGAGCAGGTGGTTCTGGCGTGCTCGGCAGGTGCTTCCGGTGTGATTGGCATGTGGTTCCGGCATGTCTGAGAGGTGGTTCCGCCATGCCCGGCAGGTGTTTCTGGAGTGTTCGCCAAGTGGTTCTGGCGTAGCCGGCAGGTGATTTTGCATGTCCGGCAATGGTTCCGGCGAGTCGAGCCGGTGGTTCCGGCATGTCCGGCAGGTGGTTCCGGCATGGCCGGCAGGTGATTCCGGAGTGTCCGGCATGTGGTTCTGGCACCTCTGAGAGGTGGTTCCGGCATGCCCGGCAGTTGGTTGCGGAGTGTCTGCCGAGCGGTTCTGGAGTAGCCGGCAGGTGATTCTGGCGTATCCAGCAGGTGGTTCTGGGGAGTGGATCAGGTGGTTCCGGCATACTCGGCAGGTGGTACCGGCGTGTCCAGAACATGGTTCTGGCAAGTCTGAGAGGTGGTTCCGGCACGCCCGACAGGTGATTCCGGAGCGTCCGCCAAGTGTTTCTGGCGTACCCGGCAGGTGTTTTTCGCCTGTCCGACAGGTGTATCTTGCGAGTCGAGCAGGTGGCTGAGGCATGCTCAGCTGGTGCTTCCGGCGTCTCTGGAACGTGGTTCTGGTGTGTCTGAGAGCTGGTTCTGGCATCTCCGGCAGATGATTCCGGAGTGTCCACCAAGTGGTTCTTGTATACCTGGCAGGTGATTTTGGCATGTCAGGAAGTTGGTTCCGGCTAGTTGAGCAGGTGGATCAGGCGTGCTCGCCAGGGGGTTCAGGCGGGTCTGGCAGGTGGTTTCGGTCTGTTCGGGGAGTGGTTCCGGCATCTCAGGCACATGGTTCCGGCACGTCTGTGAGGTGGTTCCTGCCGGCCCGACAGGTGTTTCCATGGTGTCCGCCAGGTGGTTCTGGCATAGCTGGCAAGTGATGTTGGCGTGACCGGCAGGTGGTTCCAGCCAGCACGGTAGGTGATTCCGGAGTGTTCGCCAAGTGGTTCTGGCGTAGCCGGCAGGTGATTTTGCATGTCCGGCAATGGTTCCGGCGAGTCGAGCCGGTGGTTCCGACATCTCCGGCAGGTGGTTCCGGCATGCCCGGCAGGTGATTCCGGAGTGTCCGGCATGTGGTTCTGGCACCTCTGAGAGGTGGTTCCGGCATGCCCGGCAGGTGATACCGGAGTGTCCGGCATTTGGTTCTCACACCTCTGAGAGGTGGTTCCGGAATGCCTGGCATGTGATTCCCGAGTGTCTGCCGAGTGGTTCTGGCGTAGCCGGCAGGTGATTTTGGCGTGTCCACTAGGTCGTTCTGGGGAGTGGATCAGCTGGTTCCGGCATACTCGGCAGGTGCTACCGGCGTGTCCAGAACATGGTTCTGGCAAGTCTGAGAGGTGGTTCCGGCACGCCCGACAGGTGATTCCGGAGCGTCCGCCAAGTGTTTCTGGCGTACCCTGCAGGTGATTTTGGCATGTCCGACTGGTGTATCTTGCGAGTCGAGCAGGTGGCTGAGGCATGCTCAGCTGGTGCTTCCGGCGTCTCTGGCACGTGGTTCTGGTGTGTCTGAGAGCTGGTTCTGGCATGTCCGGCAGATGATTCCGGAGTGTCCACCAAGTGGTTCTGGTAGACCTGGCAGGTGATTTTGGCGTGTCAGGAAGTTGGTTCCAGCTAGTTGAGCAGGTGGATCAGGCGTGCTCGCCAGGGGGTTCAGGCGGGTCTGGCAGGTGGTTTCGGTCTGTTCGGGGAGTGGTTCCGGCATCTCAGGCTCATGGTTCTGGCACGTCTGAGAGGTGGTTTCGGCTGGCCCGACAGGTGTTTCCCTGGTGTCTGCCAACTGGTTCTGGCATAGCTGGCAGGTGATGTTGGCGTGACCGGCAGGTGGTTCCAGCAAGCCCGGCATTTGATTCCGAAGAGTTCAACAAATGTTTGTGGCGTAGCCGGCAGGTTATTTTGGCGAGTCCAGCAGGTGGTTTTGGCGAGTCGAGCAGGTGGTTCTGGCGTGCTCGGCAGGTGCTTCCGGTGCAATTGTCATGTGGTTCCGGCATGTCTGAGAGGTGGTTCCGGCATGCCCGGCAGGTGGTTCCGGAGTGTCTGCCGAGTGGTTCTGGAGCCAGGCCGGCAGGTGATTCCCAAGAGTTCACCAAATGGTTGTGGCGTAGCCGGCAGGTGATTTTGGCGTGCCAGGAAGTTGGTTCCGGCAAGTTGAGCAGGTGCATCAGGCGTGCTCGCCAGGGGGTTCAGGCGCGTCTGGCAGGTGGTTTCGGTCTGTTCGGGGAGTGGTTCCGGCATGTCAGGCACATGGTTCTGGCACGTCTGAGAGGTGGTTGCGGCCGGCCGGAGAGGTGTTTCCGGAGTGTCCGCCAAGTCGTTCCGGCGTAGCTGAAAGGTGATGTTGGTGTGACCGGCAGGTGGTTCCAGCCAGCCCGGCAGGTGATTCCGGAGTGTCTGCCGTGTGGTTCTGGCGTAGCTGGCAGGTGATTTCGGCGTGTCCAGCATGTGGTTCCGGCGAGCTCGGCAGGTGGTACCAGCATGTCCGGAACATGGTTCTGGCACGTCTGAGAGATGGTTCCGTCATGCCCAGCAGGTGATTCCGCAGTGTCCGTCATGTGGTTCTGGCACCTCTGAGAGCTGGTTCCGGCATGCCCGGCAGGTGATTCCGGAGTGTCCGGCATGTGGTTCTGGCACCTCTGAGAGGTGGTTCCGGCATGCCCGGCAGGTGGTTCCGGAGTGTCTGCCGAGTGGTTCTGGAGTAGCCGGCAGGTGATTTTGGCGTGTCCAGCAGGTGGTTTTGGCGAGTCGAGCAGGTGGTTCTGGCGTGCTCGGCAGGTGCTTCCGGTGTCATTGGCATGTGGTTCCGGCATGTCTGAGAGGTGGTTCCGCCATGCCCGGCAGGTGTTTCTGGAGTGTTCGCCAAGTGGTTCTGGCGTAGCCGGCAGGTGATTTTGCATGTCCGGCAATGGTTCCGGCGAGTCGAGCCGGTGGTTCCGGCATGTCCGGCAGGTGGTTCCGGCATGCCTGGCAGGTGATTCCGGAGTGTCCGGCATGTGGTTCTGGCACCTCTGAGAGGTGGTTCCGGCATGCCCGGCAGGTGATACCGGAGTGTTCGCCAAGTGGTTCTGGCATAGCCGGCAGGTGATTTTGCATGTCCGGCAATGGTTCCGGCGAGTCGAGCCGGTGGTTCCTGCATGTCCGGCAGGTGGTTCCGGCATGCCCGGCAGGTGATTCCGGTGTGTCCGGCATGTGGTTCTGGTACATCTGAGAGGTGGTTCCGGCATGCCCGGCAGGTGATACCTGAGTGTCCGGCATTTGGTTCTGGCACCTCTCAGAGGTGGTTCCGGAATGCCTGGCATGTGATTCCGGAGTGTCTGCCGAGTGGTTCTGGCGTAGCCGGCAGTTGATTTTGGCGTGTCCACTAGCTGGTTCTGGGGAGTGGATCAGCTGGTTCCGGCATACTCGGCAGGTGGTACCGGCGTGTCCAGAACATGGTTCTGGCAAGTCTGAGAGGTGGTTCCGGCACGCCCGACAGGTGATTCCGGAGCGTCCGCCAAGTGTTTCTGGCGTACCCGGCAGGTGTTTTTCGCCTGTCCGACAGGTGTATCTTGCGAGTCGAGCAGGTGGCTGAGGCATGCTCAGCTGGTGCTTCCGGCGTCTCTGGAACGTGGTTCTGGTGTGTCTGAGAGCTGGTTCTGGCATCTCCGGCAGATGATTCCGGAGTGTCCACCAAGTGGTTCTTGTATACCTGGCAGGTGATTTTGGCATGTCAGGAAGTTGGTTCCGGCTAGTTGAGCAGGTGGATCAGGCGTGCTCGCCAGGGGGTTCAGGCGGGTCTGGCAGGTGGTTTCGGTCTGTTCGGGGAGTGGTTCCGGCATCTCAGGCACATGGTTCCGGCACGTCTGTGAGGTGGTTCCGGCCGGCCCGACAGGTGTTTCCATGGTGTCCGCCAGGTGGTTCTGGCATAGCTGGCAAGTGATGTTGGCGTGACCGGCAGGTGGTTCCAGCCAGCCCGGTAGGTGATTCCGGAGTGTTCGCCAAGTGGTTCTGGCGTAGCCGGCAGGTGATTTTGCATGTCCGGCAATGGTTCCGGCGAGTCGAGCCGGTGGTTCCGACATCTCCGGCAGGTGGTTCCGGCATGCCCGGCAGGTGATTCCGGAGTGTCCGGCATGTGGTTCTGGCACCTCTGAGAGGTGGTTCCGGCATGCCCGGCAGGTGATACCGGAGTGTCCGGCATTTGGTTCTCACACCTCTGAGAGGTGGTTCCGGAATGCCTGGCATGTGATTCCCGAGTGTCTGCCGAGTGGTTCTGGCGTAGCCGGCAGGTGATTTTGGCGTGTCCACTAGGTCGTTCTGGGGAGTGGATCAGCTGGTTCCGGCATACTCGGCAGGTGCTACCGGCGTGTCCAGAACATGGTTCTGGCAAGTCTGAGAGGTGGTTCCGGCACGCCCGACAGGTGATTCCGGAGCGTCCGCCAAGTGTTTCTGGCGTACCCTGCAGGTGATTTTGGCATGTCCGACAGGTGTATCTTGCGAGTCGAGCAGGTGGCTGAGGCATGCTCAGCTGGTGCTTCCGGCGTCTCTGGCACGTGGTTCTGGTGTGTCTGAGAGCTGGTTCTGGCATGTCCGGCAGATGATTCCGGAGTGTCCACCAAGTGGTTCTGGTATACCTGGCAGGTGATTTTGGCGTGTCAGGAAGTTGGTTCCGGCTATTTGAGCAGGTGGATGAGGCATGCTCGCCAGTGGGTTCAGGCGGGTCTGGCAGGTGGTTTCGGTGTGTTCGGGGAGTGGTTCCGGCATCTCCGGCTCATGGTTCTGTCAAGTCTGAGAGGTGGTTCCGGCCGGCCCGACAGGTGTTTCCATGGTGCCCGCCAAGTTTTTCTGGCATAGCTGGCAGATGATGTTGGCGTGACCAGCAGGTGGTTCCAGCAAGCCCGGCAGGTGATTCCGAAGAGTTCACCAAATGGTTGTGGCGTAGCCGGCAGGTGATTTTGGCGTGTCCAGCAGGTGGTTTTGGCGAGTCGAGCATGTGGTTCTGGCGTGCTCGGCAGGTGCTTCCGGTGTCATTGGCATGTGGTTCCAGCATGTCTGAGAGGTGGTTCCGGTATGCCCGGCAGGTGGTTCCGGAGTGTCTGCAGAGTGGTTCTGGAGCCAGCCCGGCAGGTGATCCCGAAGAGTTCAGTAAATGGTTGTGGCGTAGCCGGCAGGTGATTATGGCGTGTCCAGCAGGTGGTTTTGGCGAGTCGAGCAGGTGGTTCTGTCGTGCTCGGCAGGTGCTTCCGGTGTCATTGGCATCTGGTTCCAGCATGTCTGAGAGGTGGTTCCGCCATGCCCGGCAGGTGATTCCGGAGTTTTCGCCAAGTGGTTCTGGCATAGCCGGCAGGTGATTTTGCATGTCCGGCAATGGTTCCGGCGACTCGAGCCGGTGGTTCCGGCATGTCCGGCAGGTGGTTCCGGCATGCCCGGCAGGTGATTCCGGAGTGTCCGGCATGTGGTTCTGGCACCTCTGAGAGGTGATTCCGGCATGCCCGGCAGGTGATACCGGAGTGTCCGGCATTTGGTTCTGGCACCTCTGAGAGGTGGTTCCGGAATGCCTGGCCTGTGATTCCGGAGTGTCTGCCGAGTGGTTCTGGCGTAGCCGGCAGTTGATTTTGGCGTGTCCACTAGGTGGTTCTGGGGAGTGGAGCAGCTGGTTCCGGAATACTCGGCAGGTGGTACCTGATTTTGGCGTGTCCAGCAGGTGGTTTTGGTGAGTCGAGCAGGTGGTTCTGGCGTGCTCGGCAGGTGCTTCTGGTGCAATTGTCATGTGGTTCCGGCATGTCTGAGAGGTGGTTCCGGCATGCCCGGCAGGTGGTTCCGGAGTGTCTGCCGAGTGGTTCTGGAGCCAGGCCGGCAGGTGATTCCCAAGAGTTCACCAAATGGTTGTGGCGTAGCCGGCAGGTGATTTTGGCGTGCCAGGAAGTTGGTTCCGGCAAGTTGAGCAGGTGCATCAGGCGTGCTCGCCAGGGGGTTCAGGCGCGTCTGGCAGGTGGTTTCGGTCTGTTCGGGGAGTGGTTCCGGCATGTCAGGCACATGGTTCTGGCACGTCTGAGAGGTGGTTGCGGCCGGCCGGAGAGGTGTTTCCGGAGTGTCCGCCAAGTCGTTCCGGCGTAGCTGAAAGGTGATGTTGGCGTGACCGGCAGGTGGTTCCAGCCAGCCCGGCAGGTGATTCCGGAGTGTCTGCCGTGTGGTTCTGGCGTAGCTGGCAGGTGATTTCGGCGTGTCCAGCATGTGGTTCCGGCGAGCTCGGCAGGTGGTACCAGCATGTCCGGAACATGGTTCTGGCACGTCTGAGAGATGGTTCCGTCATGCCCAGCAGGTGATTCCGCAGTGTCCGTCATGTGGTTCTGGCACCTCTGAGAGCTGGTTCCGGCATGCCCGGCAGGTGATTCCGGAGTGTCCGGCATGTGGTTCTGGCACCTCTGAGAGGTGGTTCCGGCATGCCCGGCAGGTGGTTCCGGAGTGTCTGCCGAGTGGTTCTGGAGTAGCCGGCAGGTGATTTTGGCGTGTCCAGCAGGTGGTTTTGGCGAGTCGAGCAGGTGGTTCTGGCGTGCTCGGCAGGTGCTTCCGGTGTCATTGGCATGTGGTTCCGGCATGTCTGAGAGGTGGTTCCGCCATGCCCGGCAGGTGTTTCTGGAGTGTTCGCCAAGTGGTTCTGGCGTAGCCGGCAGGTGATTTTGCATGTCCGGCAATGGTTCCGGCGAGTCGAGCCGGTGGTTCCGGCATGTCCGGCAGGTGGTTCCGGCATGCCCGGCAGGTGATTCCGGAGTGTCCGGCATTTGGTTCTGGCACCTCTGAGAGGTGGTTCCGGAATGCCTGGCATGTGATTCCCAAGTGTCCGCTGAGTGGTTGTGGCGTAGACGGCCGGTGGTTCCGGCATGTCCGGAACATGGTTCTGGCAAGTCTGAGAGATGGTTCCACCATGCCCGGCAGGTGATTCCGGAGTGTCCGGCATGTGGTTCTGGCACCTCTGAGAGGTGGTTCCGGCATGCCCGGCAGTTGGTTGCGGAGTGTCTGCCGAGCGGTTCTGGAGTAGCCGGCAGGTGATTCTGGCGTATCCAGCAGGTGGTTCTGGGGTGTGGATCAGGTGGTTCCGGCATACTCGGCAGGTGGTACCGGCGTGTCCAGAACATGGTTCTGGCAAGTCTGAGAGGTGGTTCCGGCACGCCCGACAGGTGATTCCGGAGCGTCCGCCAAGTGTTTCTGGCGTACCCGGCAGGTGTTTTTCACCTGTCCGACAGGTGTATCTTGCGAGTCGAGCAGGTGGCTGAGGCATGCTCAGCTGGTGCTTCCGGCGTCTCTGGAACGTGGTTCTGGTGTGTCTGAGAGCTGGTTCTGGCATCTCCGGCAGATGATTCCGGAGTGTCCACCAAGTGGTTCTTGTATACCTGGCAGGTGATTTTGGCATGTCAGGAGGTTGGTTCCGGCTAGTTGAGCAGGTGGATCAGGCGTGCTCGCCAGGGGGTTCAGGCGGGTCTGGCAGGTGGTTTCGGTCTGTTCGGGGAGTGGTTCCGGCATCTCAGGCACATGGTTCCGGCACGTCTGTGAGGTGGTTCCGGCCGGCCCGACAGGTGTTTCCATGGTGTCCGCCAGGTGGTTCTGGCATAGCTGGCAAGTGATGTTGGCGTGACCGGCAGGTGGTTCCAGCCAGCCCGGTAGGTGATTCCGGAGTGTTCGCCAAGTGGTTCTGGCGTAGCCGGCAGGTGATTTTGCATGTCCGGCAATGGTTCCGGCGAGTCGAGCCGGTGGTTCCGACATCTCCGGCAGGTGGTTCCGGCATGCCCGGCAGGTGATTCCGGAGTGTCCGGCATGTGGTTCTGGCACCTCTGAGAGGTGGTTCCGGCATGCCCGGCAGGTGATACCGGAGTGTCCGGCATTTGGTTCTCACACCTCTGAGAGGTGGTTCCGGAATGCCTGGCATGTGATTCCCGAGTGTCTGCCGAGTGGTTCTGGCGTAGCCGGCAGGTGATTTTGGCGTGTCCACTAGGTCGTTCTGGGGAGTGGATCAGCTGGTTCCGGCATACTCGGCAGGTGCTACCGGCGTGTCCAGAACATGGTTCTGGCAAGTCTGAAAGGTGGTTCCGGCACGCCCGACAGGTGATTCCGGAGCGTCCGCCAAGTGTTTCTGGCGTACCCGGCAGGTGTTTTTCGCCTGTCCGACAGGTGTATCTTGCGAGTCGAGCAGGTGGCTGAGGCATGCTCAGCTGGTGCTTCCGGCGTCTCTGGAACGTGGTTCTGGTGTGTCTGAGAGCTGGTTCTGGCATCTCCGGCAGATGATTCCGGAGTGTCCACCAAGTGGTTCTTGTATACCTGGCAGGTGATTTTGGCATGTCAGGAAGTTGGTTCCGGCTAGTTGAGCAGGTGGATCAGGCGTGCTCGCCAGGGGGTTCAGGCGGGTCTGGCAGGTGGTTTCGGTCTGTTCGGGGAGTGGTTCCGGCATCTCAGGCACATGGTTCCGGCACGTCTGTGAGGTGGTTCCGGCCGGCCCGACAGGTGTTTCCATGGTGTCCGCCAAGTGGTTCTGGCATAGCTGGCAAGTGATGTTGGCGTGACCGGCAGGTGGTTCCAGCCAGCCCGGCAGGTGATTCCGAAGAGTTCACCAAATGGTTGTGGCGTAGCCGGCAGGTGATTTTGGCGTGTCCAGCAGGTGGTTTTGGTGAGTCGAGCAGGTGGTTGTGGCGTGCTCGGCAGGTGCTTCCGGTGTCATTGGCATGTGGTTCCGGCATGTCTGAGAGGTGGTTCCGGCATGCCCGGCAGGTGGTTCCGGAGTGTCTGCCGACTGGTTCTGGAGCCAGGCCGGCAGGTGATTCCGAAGAGTTCACCAAATGGTTGTGGCGTAGCCGGCAGGAGATTTTGGCGTGTCCAGCAGGTGGTTTTGGCGAGTCGAGCAGGTGGTTCTGGCGTGCTCGGCAGGTGCTTCTGGTGCAATTGTCATGTGGTTCTGGCATGTCTGAGAGGTGGTTCCGGCATGCCCGGCAGGTGGTTCCGGAGTGTCTGCCGAGTGGTTCTGGAGCCAGGCCGGCAGGTGATTCCCAAGAGTTCACCAAATGGTTGTGGCGTAGCCGGCAGGTGATTTTGGCGTGCCAGGAAGTTGGTTCCGGCAAGTTGAGCAGGTGGATCAGGCGTGCTCGCCAGGGGGTTCAGGCGCGTCTGGCAGGTGGTTTCGGTCTGTTCGGGGAGTGGTTCCGGCATGTCAGGCACATGGTTCTGGCACGTCTGAGAGGTGGTTGCGGCCGGCCGGAGAGGTGTTTCCGGAGTGTCCGCCAAGTCGTTCCGGCGAAGCTGAAAGGTGATGTTGGCGTGACCGGCAGGTGGTTCCAGCCAGCCCGGCAGGTGATTCCGGAGTGTCTGCCGTGTGGTTCTGGCGTAGCTGGCAGGTGATTTCGGCGTGTCCAGCATGTGGTTCCGGCGAGCTCGGCAGGTGGTACCAGCATGTCCGGAACATGGTTCTGGCACGTCTGAGAGATGGTTCCGTCATGCCCAGCAGGTGATTCCGCAGTGTCCGTCATGTGGTTCTGGCACCTCTGAGAGCTGGTTCCGGCATGCCCGGCAGGTGATTCCGGAGTGTCCGGCATGTGGTTCTGGCACCTCTGAGAGGTGGTTCCGGCATGCCCGGCAGGTGGTTCCGGAGTGTCTGCCGAGTGGTTCTGGAGTAGCCGGCAGGTGATTTTGGCGTGTCCAGCAGGTGGTTTTGGCGAGTCGAGCAGGTGGTTCTGGCGTGCTCGGCAGGTGCTTCCGGTGTCATTGGCATGTGGTTCCGGCATGTCTGAGAGGTGGTTCCGCCATGCCCGGCAGGTGTTTCTGGAGTGTTCGCCAAGTGGTTCTGGCGTAGCCGGCAGGTGATTTTGCATGTCCGGCAATGGTTCCGGCGAGTCGAGCCGGTGGTTCCGGCATGTCCGGCAGGTGGTTCCGGCATGCCCGGCAGGTGATTCCGGAGTGTCCGGCATGTGGTTCTGGCACCTCTGAGAGGTGGTTCCGGCATGCCCGGCAGGTGATACCGGAGTGTTCGCCAAGTGGTTCTGGCATAGCCGGCAGGTGATTTTGCATGTCCGGCAATGGTTCCGGCGAGTCGAGCCGGTGGTTCCTGCATGTCCGGCAGGTGGTTCCGGCATGCCCGGCAGGTGATTCCGGTGTGTCCGACATGTGGTTCTGGTACATCTGAGAGGTGGTTCCGGCATGCCCGGCAGGTGATACCTGAGTGTCCGGCATTTGGTTCTGGCACCTCTCAGAGGTGGTTCCGGAATGCCTGGCATGTGATTCCGGAGTGTCTGCCGAGTGGTTCTGGCGTAGCCGGCAGTTGATTTTGGCGTGTCCACTAGGTGGTTCTGGGGAGTGGATCAGCTGGTTCCGGCATACTCGGCAGGTGGTACCGGCGTGTCCAGAACATGGTTCTGGCAAGTCTGAGAGGTGGTTCCGGCACGCCCGACAGGTGATTCCGGAGCATCCGCCAAGTGTTTCTGGCGTACCCGGCAGGTGTTTTTCGCCTGTCCGACAGGTGTATCTTGCGAGTCGAGCAGGTGGCTGAGGCATGCTCAGCTGGTGCTTCCGGCGTCTCTGGAACGTGGTTCTGGTGTGTCTGAGAGCTGGTTCTGGCATCTCCGGCAGATGATTCCGGAGTGTCCACCAAGTGGTTCTTGTATACCTGGCAGGTGATTTTGGCATGTCAGGAAGTTGGTTCCGGCTAGTTGAGCAGGTGGATCAGGCGTGCTCGCCAGGGGTTTCAGGCGGGTCTGGCATGTGGTTTCGGTCTGTTCGGGGAGTGGTTCCGGCATCTCAGGCACATGGTTCCGGCACGTCTGTGAGGTGGTTCCGGTCGGCCCGACAGGTGTTTCCATGGTGTCCGCCAGGTGGTTCTGGCATAGCTGGCAAGTGATGTTGGCGTGACCGGCAGGTGGTTCCAGCCAGCCCGGTAGGTGATTCCGGAGTGTTCGCCAAGTGGTTCTGGCGTAGCCGGCAGGTGATTTTGCATGTCCGGCAATGGTTCCGGCGAGTCGAGCCGGTGGTTCCGACATCTCCGGCAGGTGGTTCCGGCATGCCCGGCAGGTGATTCCGGAGTGTCCGGCATGTGGTTCTGGCACCTCTGAGAGGTGGTTCCGGCATGCCCGGCAGTTGGTTGCGGAGTGTCTGCCGAGCGGTTCTGGAGTAGCCGGCAGGTGATTCTGGCGTATCCAGCAGGTGGTTCTGGGGTGTGGATCACGTGGTTCCGGCATACTCGGCAGGTGGTACCGGCGTGTCCGGAACATGGTTCTGGCAACTCTGAGAGGTGGTTCCGGCATGGCCGACAGGTGATTCCGGAGTGTTCGCCAAGTGGTTCTGGCGTAGACGGCAGGTCATTTTGCATGTCCGGCGGTGGTTCCGGCGAGTCGAGCCGGTGGTTCCGGCGTATCCAGCAGTTGTTTCCGGTCTGTCCGGCAGGTGGTTCTGGCGTGACCGGCACGAGGTTCTGGCACGTCTGAGATTTGGTTCCGCCATGCCCGACAGGTGATTCCGGAGTGTCCGCCACGTGGTTCTGGCATACCCGGCAGGTGATTTTGGCGTGTCTGGCAGGTGTTTTTTGCAAGTCGAGCATTTGGCTCAGGCATGCTCAGCAGGTGCTTCCGGCGTGTCTGGCACGTGGTTCTGGTGTGTCTGAGAGCTGGTTCTGGCATGTCCGGCAGATGATTCCGGAGTGTCCACCAAGTGGTTGTGGCATACCCTGCAGGTGATTTTAGCGTGTCAGGTAGGTGGTTCGGCGAGTCCAGTAGGTGGTTCTGGCGTGCTCGGCAGGTGGTTCAGGCGTGTCCGGCAGGTGGTTCCGGCGAGTCGATCCGGTGGTTCCGGCATGTCCGGCAGGTGGTTCCGGCATGCCCGGCAGGTGATTCCGGAGTGTCCGGCATGTGGTTCTGGCACCTCTGAGAGGTGGTTCCGGCATGCCCGGCAGGTGATACCGGAGTGTTCGCCAAGTGGTTCTGGCGTAGCCGGCAGGTGATTTTGCATGTCCGGCAATGGTTCCGGCGAGTCGAGCCGTGGTTCCGCAATGTCCGGCAGGTGGTTCCGGCATGTCTGGCAGGTGGTTCCGGCATGCCCAGCACGTGGTTCCAGCATGCCCGGCAGGTGATTCCGGAGTGTCCGGCATGTGGTTCTGGCACCTCTGAGAGGTGGTTCCGGCATGCCCGGCAGGTGATACCGGAGTGTCCGGCATTTGGTTCTGGCACCTCTGAGAGGTGGTTCCGGCATTCCCGGCAGTTGGTTGCGGAGTCTCTGCCGAGCGGTTCTGGAGTAGCCGGCAGGTGATTCTGGCGTATCCAGCAGGTGGTTCTGGGGAGTGGATCAGGTGGTTCCGGCATACTCGGCAGGTGGTACCGGAGTGTCCGGAACATGGTTCTGGCAACTCTGTGAGGTGGTTCCGGCATGGCCGACAGGTGATTCCGGAGTGTTCGCCAAGTGGTTCTGGCGTAGACGGCAGGTCATTTTGCATGTCCGGCGGTGGTTCCGGCGAGTCGAGCCGGTGGTTCCGGCGTATCCAGCAGTTGTTTCCGGTCTGTCCGGCAGGTGGTTCTGGCGTGACCGGCACGAGGTTCTGGCACGTCTGAGATTTGGTTCCGCCATGCCCGACAGGTGATTCCGGAGTGTCCGCCACGTGGTTCTGGCGTACCCGGCAGGTGATTTTGGCGTGTCTGGCAGGTGTTTTTTGCAAGTCGAGCATTTGGCTCAGGCATGCTCAGCAGGTGCTTCCAGCGTGTCTGGCACGTGGTTCTGGTGTGTCTGAGAGCTGGTTCTGGCATGTCCGGCAGATGATTCCGGAGTGTCCACCAAGTGGTTGTGGCATACCCGGCAGGTGATTTTAGCGTGTCAGGTAGGTGGTTCGGCGAGTCCAGTAGGTGGTTCTGGCGTGCTCGGCAGGTGGTTCAGGGGTGTCCGGCAGGTGGTTCCGGCGAGTCGATCCGGTGGTTCCGGCATGTCCGGCAGGTGGTTCCGGCATGCCCGGCAGGTGATTCCGGAGTGTCCGGCATGTGGTTCTGGCACCTCTGAGAGGTGGTTCCGGCATGCCCGGCAGGTGATACCGGAGTGTTCGCCAAGTGGTTCTGGCGTAGCCGGCAGGTGATTTTGCATGTCCGGCAATGGTTCCGGCGAGTCGAGCCGTGGTTCCGAAATGTCCGGCAGGTGGTTCCGGCATGTCTGGCAGGTGGTTCCGGCATGTCCAGCACGTGGTTCCAGCATGCCCGGCAGGTGATTCCGGAGTGTCCGGCATGTGGTTCTGGCACCTCTGAGAGGTGGTTCCGGCATGCCCGGCAGGTGATACCTGAGTGTCCGGCATTTGGTTCTGGCACCTCTCAGAGGTGGTTCCGGAATGCCTCGCATGTGATTCCGGAGTGTCTGCCGAGTGGTTCTGGCGTAGCCGGCAGTTGATTTTGGCGTGTCCACTAGGTGGTTCTGGGGAGTGGATCAGCTGGTTCCGGCATACTCGGCAGGTGCTACCGGCGTGTCCAGAACATGGTTCTGGCAAGTCTGAGAGGTGGTTCCGGCACGCCCGACAGGTGATTCCGGAGCGTCCGCCAAGTGTTTCTGGCGTACCCGGCAGGTGTTTTTCGCCTGTCCGACAGGTGTATCTTGCGAGTCGAGCAGGTGGCTGAGGCATGCTCAGCTGGTGCTTCCGGCGTCTCTGGAACGTGGTTCTGGTGTGTCTGAGAGCTGGTTCTGGCATCTCCGGCAGATGATTCCGGAGTGTCCACCAAGTGGTTCTTGTATACCTGGCAGGTGATTGTGGCATGTCAGGAAGTTGGTTCCGGCTAGTTGAGCAGGTGGATCAGGCGTGCTCGCCAGGGGGTTCAGGCGGGTCTGGCAGGTGGTTTCGGTCTGTTCGGGGAGTGGTTCCGGCATCTCAGGCACATGGTTCCGGCACGTCTGTGAGGTGGTTCCGGCCGGCCCGACAGGTGTTTCCATGGTGTCCGCCAAGTGGTTCTGGCATAGCTGGCAAGTGATGTTGGCGTGACCGGCAGGTGGTTCCAGCCAGCCCGGCAGGTGATTCCGAAGAGTTCACCAAATGGTTGTGGCGTAGCCGGCAGGTGATTTTGGCGTGTCCAGCAGGTGGTTTTGGTGAGTCGAGCAGGTGGTTCTGGCGTGCTCGGCAGGTGCTTCCGGTGTCATTGGCATGTGGTTCCGGCATGTCTGAGATGTGGTTCCGCCATGCCCGGTAGGTGATTCCGGAGTGTTCGCCAAGTGGTTCCGGCGTAGCCGGAAGGTGATTTTGCATGTCCGGCAATGGTTCCGGAGAGTCGAGCCGGTGGTTCCGACATGTCCGGCAGGTGTTTCCGGCATGCCCGGCAGGTGATTCCGGAGTGTCCGGCATGTGGTTCTGGCACCTCTGAGAGGTGGTTCCGGCATGCCCGGCAGGTGATACCGGAGTGTCCGGCATTTGGTTCTCACACCTCTGAGAGGTGGTTCCGGAATGCCTGGCATGTGATTCCCGAGTGTCTGCCGAGTGGTTCTGGCGTAGCCGGCAGGTGATTTTGGCGTGTCCACTAGGTCGTTCTGGGGAGTGGATCAGCTGGTTCCGGCATACTCGGCAGGTGCTACCGGCGTGTCCAGAACATGGTTCTGGCAAGTCTGAGAGGTGGTTCCGGCACGCCCGACAGGTGATTCCGGAGCGTCCGCCAAGTGTTTCTGGCGTACCCGGCAGGTGACTTTGGCATGTCCGACAGGTGTATCTTGCGAGTCGAGCAGGTGGCTGAGGCATGCTCAGCTGGTGCTTCCGGCGTCTCTGGCACGTGGTTCTGGTGTGTCTGAGAGCTGGTTCTGGCATGTCCGGCAGATGATTCCGGAGTGTCCACCAAGTGGTTCTGGTAGACCTGGCAGGTGATTTTGGCGTGTCAGGAAGTTGGTTCCAGCTAGTTGAGCAGGTGGATCAGGCGTGCTCGCCAGGGGGTTCAGGCGGGTCTGGCAGGTGGTTTCGGTCTGTTCGGGGAGTGGTTCCGGCATCTCAGGCTCATGGTTCTGGCACGTCTGAGAGGTGTTTCCGGCTGGCCCGACAGGTGTTTCCGTGGTGTCTGCCAACTGGTTCTGGCATAGCTGGCAGGTGATGTTGGCGTGACCGGCAGGTGGTTCCAGCAAGCCCGGCATTTGATTCCGAAGAGTTCAACAAATGTTTGTGGCGTAGCCGGCAGGTTATTTTGGCGAGTCCAGCAGGTGGTTTTGGCGAGTCGAGCAGGTGGTTGTGGCGTGCTTGGCAGGTGCTTCCGGTGTCATTGGCATGTGGTTCCGGCATGTCTGAGAGGTGGTTCCGGAATGCCCGGCAGGTGGTTCCGGAGTGTCTGCCGACTGGTTCTGGAGCCAGGCCGGCAGGTGATTCCGAAGAGTTCACCAAATGGTTGTGGCGTAGCTGGCAGGAGATTTTGGCGTGTCCAGCAGGTGGTTTTGGCGAGTCGAGCAGGTGGTTCTGGCGTGCTCGGCAGTTGCTTCTGGTGCAATTGTCATGTGGTTCCGGCATGTCTGAGAGGTGGTTCCGGCATGCCCGGCAGGTGGTTCCGGAGTGTCTGCCGAGTGGTTCTGGAGCCAGGCCGGCAGGTGATTCCCAAGAGTTCACCAAATGGTTGTGGCGTAGCCGGCAGGTGATTTTGGCGTGCCAGGAAGTTGGTTCCGGCAAGTTGAGCAGGTGGATCAGGCGTGCTCGCTAGGGGGTTCAGGCGCGTCTGGCAGGTGGTTTCGGTCTGTTCGGGGAGTGGTTCCGGTATGTCAGGCACATGGTTCTGGCACGTCTGAGAGGTGGTTGCGGCCGGCCGGAGAGGTGTTTCCGGAGTGTCCGCCAAGTCGTTCCGGCGTAGCTGAAAGGTGATGTTGGCGTGACCGGCAGGTGGTTCCAGCCGGCCCGACAGGTGTTTCCGCAGTGTCCGCCAAGCGGTTCTGGCGTAGTTGGCAGGTGATTTTGGCATGACTGGCAGGTGGTTCCAGCAAGCCTGGCAGGTGATTCCAAAGTGTTCACCAACTGGTTGTGGCGTAGCCGGCAGGTGATTTTTGCGTGATCGGCAGGTGGTTCTGGCGAGTCGAGCAGGTGGTTCCGGCGTGCTCGGCTGGTGCTTCCGGGGTCATTGGCACGGGGTTCTGGCATGTCTGAGAGGTGGTTCCTGCATGCCCGGCAAGTGATTCCGGAGTGTTCGCCAAGTGGTTCTGGCATAGTCGGCAGGTGATTTTGGCATGTCCGGCAGGTGGTTCAGGCGAGTTGAGCAGGTGGTTCCAACGTGCTTGGCAGGTGCTTCCGGCGTCTCCGGCACGTGTTTCTGGCACATCTGACAGGTGGTTTCGGCATGCCCGAAAGGTGATTCCGGTCTGTCCGGTAGGTGGCTCCAGCCGGCACGGCATGTGGTTCTGGTACGTCTCAGAGGTGGTTGCGCATGCCCAACAGGTGATTCCAGACTGTCCGCCACATGGTTCTGGCACGTCTGAGAGGTGGTTCCGGCATGCCCGGCAGGTCATCCCAGAGAGTCCTCCAAGTGGTTCTGGCATATCACGCAGGTGATTTTGGCGTGTCAGGCACGTTGTTCCATTGTGCTTGGCAGGTGGTTCAGGCTTGGCCGGCAGGTGGTTCCAGACTGTCCAGGACGTGTTTCCAGCTTCTCCGGCAGGTGGTTCTGGTACGTCTGAGAGGTGGTTCCGCCATGGCTGGCAGGTGATTCCGGACCGTCCCCCAGGTGGTTCTGGCATAGCCAGCAGTTGATATTGGCCTGTCCGGCAGGTGGTTCCAGCGAGTCGAACAGGTGGCTCCGGCGTGCTCGGCAGGTGGTTCCGGTCTGTCCGGTAGGTCATTCCGGCGTGTCCGGCACGTGCTTCCTGCACGTCTGAGAGGTGGTTCCGGCATGCGCGACAGGTGGTTTCGGAGTGTCCGCCAGGTGGTTCTGGCGTAGCCGGCAGGTGATTTTGGCGTGTCCGGCAGGTGTTTCTGGCGAGTCGAGCAGGTGGCTCCGGCATGCTCGACAGGTGCTTCCGGCGTCTCCGGCACGTGGTTCTGGTGTGTCTGAGAGCTGGTTCCGGCATGTCCGGCAGATGATTCCGGAGTGTCCGCCAAGTGGTTCTGGCATACCCGGCTGGTGATTTGGGCATGTCAGGTAGGTGGCTCCGGCGTGCTCGGCAGGTTGTTCAGACGGGTCTGGCAGGTGTTTTCCGTCTGTTCTGGGTGTGGTTCCAGCATCTCATGCACATGGTTCTGGCACGTCTGAGATGTGGTTCCGGCCGGCCCGACAGGTGTTTCCACAGTGTCCGCCAAGTGGTACTGGCGTAGTTGGCAGGTGATTTTGGCATGACCGGCAGGTGGTTCCAGCAAGCCCGGCAGGTGATTCCGAAGTGTTCCCCAACTGGTTGTGGCGTAGCCGGCAGGTGATTTTTGCGTGTCCGGCAGGTGGTTCTGGCGAGTCGAGCAGGTGGTTCCGGCGTGCTCGGCAGGTGCTTCCGGGGTCATTGGCACGTGGTTCTGGCATATCTGAGAGGTGGTTCCGGCATGCCCGGCAGGTGATTCCGGAGTGTTCGCCAAGTGTTTCCGGCGTAGCCGGCCGGTGATTTTGCATGTCCAGCGGTCGTTCCGGCGGGTCGAGCCGGTGGTTCCGGCGTGTCCGGCAGGTGGTTCCGGTCTGTCCGGCAGGTGGTTCTGTGGTGTCCGGCACGAGGTTCAGTCTGAGAGGCTGTGCCGGCATGCCCCTCACGTGATTCCGGCTTGTCCCCGAAGTGGTGCTGGTGTAGCGGGCAGGTGATTTTGGCGTGTCCGGCAGGTGGTTCAGGCGAGTTGAGCAGGTGGTTGCGATGTGCTCGGCAGGTGCTTCCGGCGTCTCAGGCACGTGTTTCTGGCACATCTGACTGGTGGTTCCGGCATGCCCAAAAGTTGATTCCGGTCTGTCCGGTAGGTGGTTCCGGCGTGCACGGCACGTGGTTCTGGTACGTGTCAGAGGTGGTTGCGTATGCCCAACAGGTGATTCCGGACTTTGCGCCACGTGCTTCTGGCACGTCTGAGAGGTGGTTCCAACATGCCCGGCAGGTCATTTCGGAGAGTCGTCCAAGTGGTTCTGGCGTAGCCCGCAGGTGATTTTGGCGTGTCCGGCAGGTGGTTCCGCCGTGCTCGGCAGGTGGTTCAGGCATGGCCGTCACGTGGTTCCAGTCTGTCCAGGACGTGTTTCCAGCTTCTCCGGCAGGTGGTTCTGGTACGTCTGAGAGGTGGTTCCGCCATGGCTGGCAGGTGATCCCGGACTGTCCCCCAGGTGGTTCTGGCATAGCCAGCAGTTGATATTGGCCTGTCCGGCAGGTGGTTCCAGCGAGTCGAACAGGTGGCTCCGGCGTTCTTGGCAGGTGGTTCCGGTCTGTCCGGTAGGTGTTTCCGGCGTGTCTGGCACGTGCCTCCGGCACGTCTGAGAGGTGGTTCCGTCATGCGCGGCAGGTGATTCCGTAGTGTCCGCCAGGTGGTTCTGGCGTACCCAGCAGGTGATTTTGGCGTGTCCGGCAGGTGTTTCTGGCGAGTCGAGCAGGTGGCTCCGGCATGCTCGGCAGGTGCTTCCGGCGTCTCCGGCACTTGGTTCTGGTGTGTCTGAGAGCTGGTTCCGGCATGTCCAGCAGATGATTCCGGAGTGTCCGCCAAGTGGTTCTGGCATACCCAGCAGGTGATTTTGGCGTGTCAGGGAGGTGGTACCGGTGATTCGAGCAGGTGGTTCCGGCGTGCTCAGCAGGTGGTTCAGGCGGTTCTGGCAGGTGGTATCCGTCTGTTCGGGGTGTGGTTCCAGCATCTCATGAACACGTTTCTGGCAAGTCTGAGATGTGGTTCCAACCGGCCCGACAGGTGTTTCCGCAGTGTCCGCCAAGCGGTTCTGGCGTAGTTGGCAGGTGATTTTGGCATGACTGGCAGGTGGTTCCAGCAAGCCTGGCAGGTGATTCCAAAGTGTTCCCCAACTGGTTGTGGCGTAGCCGGCAGGTGATTTTTGCGTGATCGGCAGGTGGTTCTGGCGAGTCGAGCAGGTGGTTGCGGCGTGCTCGGCTGGTGCTTCCGGGGTCATTGGCACGGAGTTCTGGCATGTCTGAGAGGTGGTTCCTGCATGCCCGGCAAGTGATTACGGAGTGTTCGCCAAGTGGTTCTGGCATAGTCGGCAGGTGATTTTGGCATGTCCGGCAGGTGGTTCAGGCGAGTTGAGCAGGTGGTTCCAACGTGCTTGGCAGGTGCTTCCGGCGTCTCCGGCACGTGTTTCTGGCACATCTGACAGGTGGTTCCGGCATGCCCGAAAGGTGATTCCGGTCTGTCCGGTAGGTGGTTCCAGCCTGCACGGCATGTGGTTCTGGTACGTCTCAGAGGTGGTTGCGCATGCCCAACAGGTGATTCCGGACTGTCCGCCACATGGTTCTGGCACGTCTGAGAGGTGGTTCCGGCATGCCCGGCAGGTCATCCCAGAGAGTCCTCCAAGTGGTTCTGGCATAACACGCAGGTGATTTTGGCGTGTCAGGCAGGTTGTTCCGTTGTGCTTGGCAGGTGGTTCAGGCTTGGCCGGCAGGTGGTTCCAGACTGTCCAGGACGTGTTTCCAGCTTCTCCGGCAGGTGGTTCTGGTACGTCTGAGAGGTGGTTCCGCCATGGCTGGCAGGTGATTCCGGACCGTCCCCCAGGTGGTTCTGGCATAGCCAGCAGTTGATATTGGCCTGTCCGGCAGGTGGTTCCAGCGAGTCGAACAGGTGGCTCCGGCGTGCTCGGCAGGTGGTTCCGGTCTGTCCGGTAGGTCATTCCGGCGTGTCCGGCACGTGCTTCCTGCACGTCTGAGAGGTGGTTCCGGCATGCGCGACAGGTGGTTTCGGAGTGTCCGCCAGGTGGTTCTGGCGTACCCGGCAGGTGATTTTGGCATGTCCGGCAGGTGTGTCTGGCGAGTCGAGCAGGTGGCTCCGGCATGCTCGGCAGGTGCTTCCGGCGTCTCCGGCACGTGGTTCTGGTGTGTCTGAGAGCTGGTTCCGGCATGTCCGGCAGATGATTCCGGAGTGTCCGCCAAGTGGTTCTGGCATACCCGGCTGGTGATTTGGGCATGTCAGGTAGGTGGCTCCGGCGTGCTCGGCAGGTTGTTCAGACGGGTCTGGCAGGTGTTTTCCGTCTGTTCTGGGTGTGGTTCCAGCATCTCATGCACATGGTTCTGGCACGTCTGAGATGTGGTTCCGGCCGGCCCGACAGGTGTTTCCACAGTGTCCGCCAAGTGGTACTGGCGTAGTTGGCAGGTGATTTTGGCATGACCGGCAGGTGGTTCCAGCAAGCCCGGCAGGTGATTCCGAAGTGTTCCCCAACTGGTTGTGGCGTAGCCGGCAGGTGATTTTTGCGTGTCCGGCAGGTGGTTCTGGCGAGTCGAGCAGGTGGTTCCGGCGTGCTCGGCAGGTGCTTCCGGGGTCATTGGCACGTGGTTCTGGCATATCTGAGAGGTGGTTCCGGCATGCCCGGCAGGTGATTCCGGAGTGTTCGCCAAGTGTTTCCGGCGTAGCCGGCAGGTGATTTTGCATGTCCAGCGGTCGTTCCGGCGGGTCGAGCCGGTGGTTCCGGCGTGTCCGGCAGGTGGTTCTGGTCTGTCCGGCAGGTGGTTCTGTGGTGTCCGGCACGAGGTTCAGTCTGAGAGGCTGTGCCGGCATGCCCCTCACGTGATTCCGGCTTGTCCCCGAAGTGGTGCTGGTGTAGCGGGCAGGTGATTTTGGCGTGTCCGGCAGGTGGTTCAGGCGAGTTGAGCAGGTGGTTGCGACGTGCTCGGCAGGTGCTTCCGGCGTCTCAGGCACGTGTTTCTGGCACATCTGACTGGTGGTTCCGGCATGCCCAAAAGTTGATTCCGGTCTGTCCGGTAGGTGGTTCCGGCGTGCACGGCACGTGGTTCTGGTACGTGTCAGAGGTGGTTGCGTATGCCCAACAGGTGATTCCGGACTGTCCGCCACGTGCTTCTGGCACGTCTGAGAGGTGGTTACAACATGCCCGGCAGGTCATTTCGGAGAGTCGTCCAAGTGGTTCTGGCGTAGCCCGCAGGTGATTTTGCCGTGTCCGGCAGGTGGTTCCGGCACGTCTGATAGGTGGTTCCGGCATGCGCAACAGGTGGTTTCGGAGTGTCCGCCAGGTGGTTCTGGCGTACCCGGCTGGTGATTTTGGCGTGTCCGGCAGTTGTTTCTGGCGAGTCGAGCAGGTGGCTCCGGCATGCTCGGCAGGTGCTTCCGGCGTCTCCGGCACGTGGTTCTGGTGTGTCTGAGAGCTGGTTCCGGCATGTCCGGCAGATGATTCCGGAGTGTCCGCCAAGTGGTTCTGGCATACCCGGTTGGTGATTTGGGCCTGTCAGGTAGGTGGTTCCGGCGAGTAGAGCAGGTGGCTCCGGCGTGCTCGGCAGGTTGTTCAGACGGGTCTGGCAGGTGTTTTCCGTCTGTTCGGGGTGTGGTTCCAGCATCTCATGCACATGGTTCTGTCACGTCTGAGATGTGGTTCCGGCCGGCCCGACAGGTGTTTCCACAGTGTCCGCCAAGTGGTACTGGCGTAGTTGGCAGGTGATTTTGGCATGACTGGCTGGTGGTTCCAGCAAGCCCGGCAGGTGATTCCGAAGTGTTCCCCAACTTGTTGTGGCGTAGCCGGCAGGTGATTTTTCCGTGATCGGCAGGTGGTTCTGGCGAGTTGAGCAGGTGGTTCCGGCGTGCTCGGCAGGTGCTTCCGGGGTCATTGGCACGTGGTTCTGGCATATCTGAGAGGTGGTTCCGGCATGCCCGGCAGGTGATTCCGGAGTGTTCGCCAAGTGTTTCCGGCGTAGCCGGCAGGTGATTTTGCATGTCCAGCGGTCGTTCCGGCGGGTCGAGCCGGTGGTTCCGGCGTGTCCGGCAGGTGGTTCCGGTCTGTCCGGCAGGTGGCTCTGTGGTGTCCGGCACGAGGTTCAGTCTGAGAGGCTGTGCCGGCATGCCCCTCACGTGATTCCGGCTTGTCCCCGAAGTGGTGCTGGTGTAGCGGGAAGGTGATTTTGGCGTGTCCGGCAGGTGTTTCTGGCGAGTCGAGCAGGTGGCTCCGGCATGCTCGGCAGGTGCTTCCGGCGTCTCCGGCACTTGGTTCTGGTGTGTCTGAGAGCTGGTTCCGGCATGTCCGGCAGATGATTCCGGAGTGTCCGCCAAGTGGTTCTGGCATACCCAGCAGGTGATTTTGGCGTGTCAGGGAGGTGGTACCGGTGAGTCGAGCAGGTGGTTCCGGCGTGCTCAGCAGGTGGTTCAGGCGGTTCTGGCAGGTGGTATCCGTCTGTTCGGGGTGTGGTTCCAGCATCTCATGAACACGTTTCTGGCACGTCTGAGATGTGGTTCCAGCCGGCCCGACAGGTGTTTCCGCAGTGTCCGCCAAGCGGTTCTGGCGTAGTTGGCAGGTGATTTTGGCATGACTGGCAGGTGGTTCCAGCAAGCCTGGCAGGTGATTCCAAAGTGTTCACCAACTGGTTGTGGCGTAGCCGGCAGGTGATTTTTGCGTGATCGGCAGGTGGCTCTGGCGAGTCGAGCAGGTGGTTCCGGCGTGCTCGGCTGGTGCTTCCGGGGTCATTGGCACGGGGTTCTGGCATGTCTGAGAGGTGGTTCCTGCATGCCCGGCAAGTGATTCCGGAGTGTTCGCCAAGTGGTTCTGGCATAGTCGGCAGGTGATTTTGGCATGTCCGGCAGGTGGTTCAGGCGAGTTGAGCAGGTGGTTCCAACGTGCTTGGCAGGTGCTTCCGGCGTGTCCGGCACGTGTTTCTGGCACATCTGGCAGGTGGTTCCGGCATGCCCAAAAGGTGATTCCGGTCTGTCCGGTAGGTGGTTCCAGCCGGCACGGCATGTGGTTCTGGTACGTCTCAGAGGTGGTTGCGCATGCCCAACAGGTGATTCCGGACTGTCCGCCACATGGTTCTGGCACGTCTGAGAGGTGGTTCCGGCATGCCCGGCAGGTCATCCCAGAGAGTCCTCCAAGTGGTTCTGGCATAACACGCAGGTGATTTTGGCGTGTCTGGCAGGTTGTTCCGTTGTGCTTGGCAGGTGGTTCAGGCTTGGCCGGCAGGTGGTTCCAGACTGTCCAGGACGTGTTTCCAGCTTCTCCGGCAGGTGGTTCTGGTACGTCTGAGAGGTGGTTCCACCATTGTTGGCAGGTGATTCCGGACCGTCCCCCAGGTGGTTCTGGCATAGCCAGCAGTTGATATTGGCCTGTCCGGCAGGTGGTTCCAGCGAGTCGAACAGGTGGCTCCGGCGTGCTCGGCAGGTGGTTCCGGTCTGTCCGGTAGGTTATTCCGGCGTGTCCGGGACGTGCTTCCGGCACGTCTGAGAGGTGGTTCCGGCATGCGCGACAGGTGGTTTCGGAGTGTCCGCCAGGTGGTTCTGGCGTACCCGGCAGGTGATTTTGGCGTGTCCGGCAGGTGTTTCTGGCGAGTCGAGCAGGTGGCTCCGGCATGCTCGGCAGGTGCTTCCGGCGTCTCCGGCACGTGGTTCTGGTGTGTCTGAGAGTTGGTTCCGGCATATCCATCAGATGATTCCGGAGTGTCCGCCAAGTGGTTCTGGCATACCCGGCTGGTGATTTGCTCATTTCAGGTAGGTGGTTCCGGCGAGTCGATCAGGTGGCTCCGGCGTGCTCAGCAGGTTGTTCAGACAGGTCTGGCAGGTGTTTTCCGTCTGTTCGGGGTGTGGTTCCAGCATCTCATGCACATGGTTCTGGCACGTCTGAGATGTGGTTCCGGCCGGCCCGACAGGTGTTTCCACAGTGTCCGCCAAGTGGTACCGGCGTAGTTGGCAGGTGATTTTGGCATGACCGGCAGGTGGTTCCAGCAAGCCCGGCAGGTGATTCCGAAGTGTTCGCCAACTGGTTGTGGCGTAGCCGGCAGGTGATTTTTGCGTGTCCGGCAGGTGGTTCTGGCGAGTCGAGCAGGTGGTTCCGGCGTGCTCGGCAGGTGCTTCCGGGGTCATTGGCACGGGGTTCTGGCATATCTGAGAGGTGGTTCCGGCATGCCCGGCAGGTGATTCCGGAGTGTTCGCCAAGTGTTTCCGGCGTAGCCGGCAGGTGATTTTGCATGTCCAGCGGTCGTTCCGGCGGCTCGAGCCGGTGGCTCCGGCGTGTCCGGCAGGTGGTTCCGGTCTGTCCGGCAGGTGGTTCTGTGGTGTCCGGCACGAGGTTCAGTCTGAGAGGCTGTGCCGGCATGCCCCTCACGTGATTCCGGCTTGTCCCCGAAGTGGTGCTGGTGTAGCGGGCAGGTGATTTTGGCGTGTCCGGCAGGTGGTTCAGGCGAGTTGAGCAGGTGGTTGCGACGTGCTCGGCAGGTGCTTCCGGCGTCTCCGGCACGTGTTTCTGGCACATCTGACTGGTGGTTCCGGCATGCCCAAAAGTTGATTCCGGTCTGTCCGGTAGGTGGTTCCGGCGTGCACGGCACGTGGTTCTGGTACGTGTCAGAGGTGGTTGCGTATGCCCAACAGGTGATTCCGGACTGTCCGCCACGTGCTTCTGGCACGTCTGAGACGTGGTTCCAACATGCCCGGCAGGTCATTTCGGAGAGTCGTCCAAGTGGTTCTGGCGTAGCCCGCAGGTGATTTTGGCGTGTCCGGCAGGTGGTTCCGCCGTGCTCGGCAGGTGGTTCAGGCATGGCCGTCACGTGGTTCCAGTCTGTCCAGGACGTGTTTCCAGCTTCTCCGGCAGGTGGTTCTGGTACGTCTGAGAGGTGGTTCCGCCATGGCTGGCAGGTGATCCCGGACTGTCCCCCAGGTGGTTCTGGCATAGCCAGCAGTTGATATTGGCCTGTCCGGCAGGTGGTTCCAGCGAGTCGAACAGGTGGCTCCGGCGTTCTTGGCAGGTGGTTCCGGTCTGTCCGGTAGGTGTTTCCGGCGTGTCTGGCACGTGCTTCCGGCACGTCTGAGAGGTGGTTCCGGCATGCGCGGCAGGTGATTCCGTAGTGTCCGCCAGGTGGTTCTGGCATACCCGGCAGGTGATTTTGGCGTGTCCGGCAGGTGTTTCTGGCGAGTCGAGCAGGTGGCTCCGGCATGCTCGGCAGGTGCTTCCGGCGTCTCCGGCACGTGGTTCTGGTGTGTCTGAGAGCTGGTTCGGGCATGTCCGGCAGATGATTCCGGAGTGTCCGCCAAGTGGTTCTGGCATACCCGGCTGGTGATTTGGGCATGTCAGGTAGGTGGTTCCGGCGAGTCGAGCAGGTGGCTCCGGCGTGCTCGGCAGGTTGTTCAGACTGGTCTGGCAGGTGTTTTCCGTCTGTTCGGGGTGTGGTTCCAGCATCTCATGCACATGGTTCTGGCACGTCTGAGATGTGGTTCCAGCCGGCCCGACAGGTGTTTCCACAGTGTCCGCCAAGTGGTACTGGCGTAGTTGGCAGGTGATTTTGGCATGACCGGCAGGTGGTTCCAGCAAGCCCGGCAGGTGATTCCGAAGTGTTCCCCAACTGGTTGTGGCGTAGCAGGCAGGTGATTTTGGCATGTCCGGCAGGTGGTTCAGGCGAGTTGAGCAGGTGGTTCCAACGTGCTTGGCAGGTGCTTCCGGCGTCTCCGGCACGTGTTTCTGGCACATCTGACAGGTGGTTCCGGCATGCCCGAAAGGTGATTCCGGTCTGTCCAGTAGGTGGTTCCAGCCGGCACGGCATGTGGTTCTGGTACGTCTCAGAGGTGGTTGCGCATACCCAAAAGGTGATTCCGGACTGTCCGCCACATGGTTCTGGCACGTCTGAGAGGTGGTTCCGGCATGCCGGGCAGGTCATCCCAGAGAGTCCTCCAAGTGGTTCTGGCATAACACGCAGGTGATTTTGGCGTCTCTGGCAGGTTGTTCCGTTGTGCTTGGCAGGTGGTTCAGGCTTGGCCGGCAGGTGGTTCCAGACTGTCCAGGACGTGTTTCCAGCTTCTCCGGCAGGTGGTTCTGGTACGTCTGAGAGGTGGTTCCGCCATGGCTGGCAGGTGATTCCGGACCGTCCCCCAGGTGGTTCTGGCATAGCCAGCAGTTGATATTGGCCTGTCCGGCAGGTGGTTCCAGTGAGTCGAACAGGTGGCTCCAGCGTGCTCGGCAGGTGGTTCCGGTCTGTGCGGTAGGTTATTCTGGCGTGTCTGGCACGTGCTTCTGGCACGTCTGAGAGGTGGTTCCGGCATGCGCAACAGGTGGTTTCGGAGTGTCCGCCAGGTGGTTCTGGCGTACCCGGCAGGTGATTTTGGCGTGTCCGGCAGGTGTTTCTGGCGAGTCGAGCAGGTGGCTCCGGCATGCTCGGCAGGTGCTTCCGGCGTCTCCGGCACGTGGTTCTGGTGTGTCTGAGAGCTGGTTCCGGCATGTCCGGCAGATGATTCCGGAGTGTCCACCAAGTGGTTCTGGCATACCCGGCTGGTGATTTGGGCATGTCAGGTAGGTGGCTCCGGCGTGCTCGGCAGGTTGTTCAGACGGGTCTGGCAGGTGTTTTCCGTCTGTTCTGGGTGTGGTTCCAGCATCTCATGCACATGGTTCTGGCACGTCTGCGATGTGGTTCCGGCCGGCCCGACAGGTGTTTCCACAGTGTCCGCCAAGTGGTACTGGCGTAGTTGGCAGGTGATTTTGGCATGACCGGCAGGTGGTTCCAGCAAGCCCGGCAGGTGATTCCGAAGTGTTCGCCAACTGGTTGTGGCGTAGCCGGCAGGTGATTTTTGCGTGTCCGGCAGGTGGTTCTGGCGAGTCGAGCAGGTGGTTCCGGCGTGCTCGGCAGGTGCTTCCGGGGTCATTGGCACGTGGTTCTGGCATATCTGAGAGGTGGTTCCGGCATGCCCGGCAGGTGATTCCGGAGTGTTCGCCAAGTGTTTCCGGCGTAGCCGGCAGGTGATTTTGCATGTCCAGCGGTCGTTCCGGCGGGTCGAGCCGGTGGTTCCGGCGTGTCCGGCAGGTGGTTCCGGTCTGTCCGGCAGGTGGTTCTGTGGTGTCCGGCACGAGGTTCAGTCTGAGAGGCTGTGCCGGCATGCCCCTCACGTGATTCCGGCTTGTCCCCGAAGTGGTGCTGGTGTAGCGGGCAGGTGATTTTGGCGTGTCCGGCAGGTGGTTCAGGCGAGTTGAGCAGGTGGTTGCGACGTGCTCGGCAGGTGCTTCCGGCGTCTCCGGCACGTGTTTCTGGCACATCTGACTGGTGGTTCCGGCATGCCCAAAAGTTGATTCCGGTCTGTCCGGTAGGTGGTTCCGGCGTGCACGGCACGTGGTTCTGGTACGTGTCAGAGGTGGTTGCGTATGCCCAACAGGTGATTCCGGACTGTCCGCCACGTGCTTCTATCACGTCTGAGAGGTGGTTCCAACATGCCCGGCAGGTCATTTCGGAGAGTCGTCCAAGTGGTTCTGGCGTAGCCCGCAGGTGATTTTGGCGTGTCCGGCAGGTGGTTCCGCCGTGCTCGGCAGGTGGTTCAGGCATGGCCGTCACGTCGTTCCAGTCTATCCAGGACGTGTTTCCAGCTTCTCCGGCAGGTGGTTCTGGTACGTCTGAGAGGTGGTTCCGCCATGGCTGGCAGGTGATTCCGGACCGTCCCCCAGGTGGTTCTGGCATAGCCAGCAGTTGATATTGGACTGTCCAGCAGGAGGTTCCAGCGAGTCGAACAGGTGGCTCTGGCGTGCTCGGCAGGTGGTTCCGGTCTGTCCGGTAGGTGATTCCGGCGTGTCCGGCACGTGCTTCCGGCACGTCTGAGAGGTGGTTCCGTCATGCGCAGCAGGTGATTCCGGAGTGTCCGCCAGGTGGTTCTGGCGTACCCAGCAGGTGATTTTGGCGTGTCCGGCAGGTGTTTCTGGCGAGTCGAGCAGGTGGCTCCGGCATGCTCAGCAGGTGCTTCCGGCATCTCCGGCACTTGGTTCTGGTGTGTCTGAGAGCTGGTTCCGGCATGTCCGGCAGATGATTCCGGAGTGTACGCCAAGTGGTTCTGGCATACCCAGCAGGTGATTTTGGCGTGTCAGGGAGGTGGTACCGGTGAGTCGAGAAGGTGGTTCCGGCGTGCTCAGCAGGTGGTTCAGGCGGTTCTGGCAGGTGGTATCCGTCTGTTCGGGGTGTGGTTCCAGCATCTCATGAACACGTTTCTGGCAAGTCTGAGATGTGGTTCCAGCCGGCCCGACAGGTGTTTCCGCAGTGTCCGCCAAGCGGTTCTGGCGTAGTTGGCAGGTGATTTTGGCATGACTGGCAGGTGGTTCCAGCAAGCCTGGCAGGTGATTCCAAAGTGTTCACCAACTGGTTGTGGCGTAGCCGGCAGGTGATTTTTGCGTGATCGGCAGGTGGTTCTGGCGAGTCGAGCAGGTGGTTCCGGCGTGCTCGGCTGGTGCTTCCGGGGTCATTGGCACGGGGTTCTGGCATGTCTGAGAGGTGGTTCCTGCATGCCCGGCAAGTGATTCCGGAGTGTTCGCCAAGTGGTTCTGGCATAGTCGGCAGGTGATTTTGGCATGTCCGGCAGGTGGTTCAGGCGAGTTGAGCAGGTGGTTCCAACGTGCTTGGCAGGTGCTTCCGGCGTCTCCGGCACGTGTTTCTGGCACATCTGACAGGTGGTTCCGGCATGCCCGAAAGGTGATTCCGGTCTGTCCGGTAGGTGGTTCCGGCGTGCACGGCACGTGGTTCTGGTGCGTCTCAGAGGTGGTTGCGCATGCCCAACAGGTGATTCCAGACTGTCCGCCACATGGTTCTGGCACGTCTGAGAGGTGCTTCCGGCATGCCCGGCAGGTCATCCCAGAGAGTCCTCCAAGTGGTTCTGGCATAACACGCAGGTGATTTTTGCGTGTCAGGCAGGTTGTTCCGTTGTGCTTGGCAGGTGGTTCAGGCTTGGCCGGCAGGTGGTTCCAGACTGTCCAGGACGTGTTTCCAGCTTCTCCGGCAGGTGGTTCTGGTACGTCTGAGAGGTGGTTCCGCCATGGCTGGCAGGTGATTCCGGACCGTCCCCAGGTGGTTCTGGCATAGCGAGCAGTTGATATTGGCCTGTCCGGCAGGTGGTTCCAGCGAGTCGAACAGGTGGCTCCGGCGTGCTCGGCAGGAGGTTCCGGTCTGTGCTGTAGGTTATTCCGGCGTGTCCAGCACGTGCTTCCGACACGTCTGAGAGGTGGTTCCCCCATGCGCGACAGGTGATTTCGGAGTGTCCGCCAGGTGGTTCTGGCGTACCCGGCAGGTGATTTTGGTGTGTCCGGCAGGTGTTTCTGGCGAGTCGAGCAGGTGGCTCCGGCATGCTCGGCAGGTGCTTCCGGCGTCTCCGGCACGTGGTTCTGGTGTGTCTGAGAGCTGGTTCCGGCATGTCCGGCAGATGATTCCGGAGTGTCCGCCAAGTGGTTCTGGCATACCCGGCTGGTGATTTGGGCCTGTCAGTTAGGTGGCTCCGGCGTGCTCGGCAGGTTGTTCAGACTGGTCTGGCAGGTGTTTTCCGTCTGTTCGGGGTGTGGTTCCAGCATCTCATGCACATGGTTCTGGCACGTCTGAGATGTGGTTCCGGCCGGCCCGACAGGTGTTTCCACAGTGTCCGCCAAGTGGTACTGGCGTAGTTGGCAGGTGATTTTGGCATGACCGGCAGGTGGTTCCAGCAAGCCCGGCAGGTGATTCCGAAGTGTTCCCCAACTGGTTGTGGCGTAGCCGGCATGTGATTTTTGTGTGTCCGGCAGGTGGTTCTGGCGAGTCGACCAGGTGGTTCCGGCGTGCTCGGCAGGTGCTTCCGGGGTCATTGGCACGTGGTTCTGGCATATCTGAGAGGTGTTTCCGGCATGCCCGGCAGGTGATTCCGGAGTGTTCGCCAAGTGTTTCCGGCGTAGCCGGCAGGTGATTTTGCATGTCCAGCGGTCGTTCCGGCGGGTCGAGCCGGTGGTTCCGGCGTGTCCGGCAGGTGGTTCCGGTCTGTCCGGCAGGTGGTTGTGTGGTGTGCGGCACGAGGTTCAGTCTGAGAGGCTGTGCCGGCATGCCCCTCACGTGATTCCGGCTTGTCCCCGAAGTGGTGCTGGTGTAGCGGGCAGGTGATTTTGGCGTGTCCGGCAGGTGGTTCAGGCGAGTTGAGCAGCTGGTTGCGACGTGCTCGGCAGGTGCTTCCGGCGTCTCCGGCACATGTTTCTGGCACATCTGACTGGTGGTTCCGGCATGCCCAAAAGTTGATTCCGGTCTGTCCGGTAGGTGGTTCCGGCGTGCACGGCACGTGGTTCTTGTACGTGTCAGAGGTGGTTGCGTACGCCCAGCAGGTGATTCCCGACTGTCCGCCACGTGCTTCTGGCACGTCTGAGAGGTGGTTCCAACATGCCCGGCAGGTCATTTCGGAGAGTCGTCCAAGTGGTTCTGGCGTAGCCCGCAGGTGATTTTGGCGTGTCCGGCAGGTGGTTCCGCCGTGCTCGGCAGGTGGTTCAGGCATGGCCGTCACGTGGTTCCAGTCTGTCCAGGACGTGTTTCCAGCTTCTCCGGCAGGTGGTTCTGGTACGTCTGAGAGGTGGTTCCGCCATGGCTGGCAGGTGATCCCGGACTGTCCCCCAGGTGGTTCTGGCATAGCCAGCAGTTGATATTGGCCTGTCCGGCAGGTGGTTCCAGAGAGTCGAACAGGTGGCTCCGGCGTTCTTGGCAGGTGGTTCCGGTCTGTCCGGTAGGTGTTTCCGGCGTGTCTGGCACGTGCTTCCGGCACGTCTGAGAGGTGGTTCCGTCATGCGCGGCAGGTGATTCCGGAGTGTCCGCCAGGTGGTTCTGGCGTACCCAGCAGGTGATTTTGGCGTGTCCGGCAGGTGTTTCTGGCGAGTCGAGCAGGTGGCTCCGGCATGCTCGGCAGGTGCTTCCGGCGTCTCCGGCACTTGGTTCTGGTGTGTCTGAGAGCTGGTTCCGGCATGTCCGGCAGATGATTCCGGAGTGTCCGCCAAGTGGTTCTGGCATACCCAGCAGGTGATTTTGGCGTGTCAGGGAGGTGGTACCGGTGAGTCGAGCAGGTGGTTCCGGCGTGCTCAGCAGGTGGTTCAGGCGGTTCTGGCAGGTGGTATCCGTCTGTTCGGGGTGTGGTTCCAGCATCTCATGAACACGTTTCTGGCAAGTCTGAGATTTGGTTCCAGCCGGCCCGACAGGTGTTTCCGCAGTGTCCGCCAAGCGGTTCTGGCGTAGTTGGCAGGTGATTTTGGCATGACTGGCAGGTGGTTCCAGCAAGCCTGGCAGGTGATTCCAAAGTGTTCACCAACTGGTTGTGGCGTAGCCGGCAGGTGATTTTTGCGTGATCGGCAGGTGGCTCTGGCGAGTCGAGCAGGTGGTTCCGGCGTGCTCGGCTGGTGCTTCCGGGGTCATTGGCACGGGGTTCTGGCATGTCTGAGAGGTGGTTCCTGCATGCCCGGCAAGTGATTCCGGAGTGTTCGCCAAGTGGTTCTGGCATAGTCGGCAGGTGATTTTGGCATGTCCGGCAGGTGGTTCAGGCGAGTTGAGCAGGTGGTTCCAACGTGCTTGGCAGGTGCTTCCGGCGTGTCCGGCACGTGTTTCTGGCACATCTGGCAGGTGGTTCCGGCATGCCCAAAAGGTGATTCCGGTCTGTCCGGTAGGTGGTTCCAGCCGGCACGGCATGTGGTTCTGGTACGTCTCAGAGGTGGTTGCGCATGCCCAACAGGTGATTCCGGACTGTCCGCCACATGGTTCTGGCACGTCTGAGAGGTGGTTCCGGCATGCCCGGCAGGTCATCCCAGAGAGTCCTCCAAGTGGTTCTGGCATAACACGCAGGTGATTTTGGCGTGTCTGGCAGGTTGTTCCGTTGTGCTTGGCAGGTGGTTCAGGCTTGGCCGGCAGGTGGTTCCAGACTGTCCAGGACGTGTTTCCAGCTTCTCCGGCAGGTGGTTCTGGTACGTCTGAGAGGTGGTTCCACCATTGTTGGCAGGTGATTCCGGACCGTCCCCCAGGTGGTTCTGGCATAGCCAGCAGTTGATATTGGCCTGTCCGGCAGGTGGTTCCAGCGAGTCGAACAGGTGGCTCCGGCGTGCTCGGCAGGTGGTTCCGGTCTGTCCGGTAGGTTATTCCGGCGTGTCCGGCACGTGCTTCCGGCACGTCTGAGAGGTGGTTCCGGCATGCGCGACAGGTGGTTTCGGAGTGTCCGCCAGGTGGTTCTGGCGTACCCGGCAGGTGATTTTGGCGTGTCCGGCAGGTGTTTCTGGCGAGTCGAGCAGGTGGCTCCGGCATGCTCGGCAGGTGCTTCCGGCGTCTCCGGCACGTGGTTCTGGTGTGTCTGAGAGTTGGTTCCGGCATATCCATCAGATGATTCCGGAGTGTCCGCCAAGTGGTTCTGGCATACCCGGCTGGTGATTTGGGCATGTCAGGTAGGTGGTTCCGGCGAGTCGATCAGGTGGCTCCGGCGTGCTCAGCAGGTTGTTCAGACAGGTCTGGCAGGTGTTTTCCGTCTGTTCGGGGTGTGGTTCCAGCATCTCATGCACATGGTTCTGGCACGTCTGAGATGTGGTTCCGGCCGGCCCGACAGGTGTTTCCACAGTGTCCGCCAAGTGGTACTGGCGTAGTTGGCAGGTGATTTTGGCATGACCGGCAGGTGGTTCCAGCAAGCCCGGCAGGTGATTCCGAAGTGTTCGCCAACTGGTTGTGGCGTAGCCGGCAGGTGATTTTTGCGTGTCCGGCAGGTGGTTCTGGCGAGTCGAGCAGGTGGTTCCGGCGTGCTCGGCAGGTGCTTCCGGGGTCATTGGCACGTGGTTCTGGCATATCTGAGAGGTGGTTCCGGCATGCCCGGCAGGTGATTCCGGAGTGTTCGCCAAGTGTTTCCGGCGTAGCCGGCAGGTGATTTTGCATGTCCAGCGGTCGTTCCGGCGGGTCGAGCCGGTGGTTCCGGCGTGTCCGGCAGGTGGTTCCGGTCTGTCCGGCAGGTGGTTCTGTGGTGTCCGGCACGAGGTTCAGTCTGAGAGGCTGTGCCGGCATGCCCCTCACGTGATTCCGGCTTGTCCCCGAAGTGGTGCTGGTGTAGCGGGCAGGTGATTTTGGCGTGTCCGGCAGGTGGTTCAGGCGAGTTGAGCAGGTGGTTGCGACGTGCTCGGCAGGTGCTTCCGGCGTCTCCGGCACGTGTTTCTGGCACATCTGACTGGTGGTTCCGGCATGCCCAAAAGTTGATTCCGGTCTGTCCGGTAGGTGGTTCCGGCGTGCACGGCACGTGGTTCTGGTACGTGTCAGAGGTGGTTGCGTATGCCCAACAGGTGATTCCGGACTGTCCGCCACGTGCTTCTGGCACGTCTGAGAGGTGGTTCCAACATGCCCGGCAGGTCATTTCGGAGAGTCGTCCAAGTGGTTCTGGCGTAGCCCGCAGGTGATTTTGGCGTGTCCGGCAGGTGGTTCCGCCGTGCTCGGCAGGTGGTTCAGGCATGGCCGTCACGTGGTTCCAGTCTGTCCAGGACGTGTTTCCAGCTTCTCCGGCAGGTGGTTCTGGTACGTCTGAGAGGTGGTTCCGCCATGGCTGGCAGGTGATCCCGGACTGTCCCCCAGGTGGTTCTGGCATAGCCAGCAGTTGATATTGGCCTGTCCGGCAGGTGGTTCCAGCGAGTCGAACAGGTGGCTCCGGCGTTCTTGGCAGGTGGTTCCGGTCTGTCCGGTAGGTGTTTCCGGCGTGTCTGGCACGTGCTTCCGGCACGTCTGAGAGGTGGTTCCGTCATGCGCGGCAGGTGATTCCGGAGTGTCCGCCAGGTGGTTCTGGCGTACCCAGCAGGTGATTTTGGCGTGTCCGGCAGGTGTTTCTGGCGAGTCGAGCAGGTGGCTCCGGCATGCTCGGCAGGTGCTTCCGGCGTCTTCGGCACTTGGTTCTGGTGTGTCTGAGAGCTAGTTCCGGCATGTCCGGCAGATGATTCCGGAGTGTCCACAAAGTGGTTCTGGCATACCCAGCAGGTGATTTTGGCGTGTCAGGGAGGTGGTACCGGTGAGTCGAGCAGGTGGTTCCGGCGTGCTCAGCAGGTGGTTCAGGCGGTTCTGGCAGGTGGTATCCGTCTGTTCGGGGTGTGGTTCCAGCATCTCATGAACACGTTTCTGGCACGTCTGAGATGTGGTTCCAGCCGGCCCGACAGGTGTTTCCGCAGTGTCCGCCAAGCGGTTCTGGCGTAGTTGGCAGGTGATTTTGGCATGACTGGCAGGTGGTTCCAGCAAGCCTGGCAGGTGATTCCAAAGTGTTCACCAACTGGTTGTGGCGTAGCCGGCAGGTGATTTTTGCGTGATCGGCAGGTGGTTCTGGCGAGTCGAGCAGGTGGTTCCGGCGTGCTCGGCTGGTGCTTCCGGGGTCATTGGCACGGGGTTCTGGCATGTCTGAGAGGTGGTTCCTGCATGCCCGGCAAGTGATTCCGGAGTGTTCGCCAAGTGGTTCTGGCATAGTCGGCAGGTGATTTTGGCATGTCCGGCAGGTGGTTCAGGCGAGTTGAGCAGGTGGTTCCAACGTGCTTGGCAGGTGCTTCCGGCGTCTCCGGCACGTGTTTCTGGCACATCTGACAGGTGGTTCCGGCATGCCCGAAAGGTGATTCCGGTCTGTCCGGTAGGTGGTTCCAGCCTGCACGGCATGTGGTTCTGGTACGTCTCAGAGGTGGTTGCGCATGCCCAACAGGTGATTCCGGACTGTCCGCCACATGGTTCTGGCACGTCTGATAGGTGGTTCCGGCATGCCCGGCAGGTCATCCCAGAGAGTCCTCCAAGTGGTTCTGGCATAACACGCAAGTTATTTTGGCGTGTCAGGCAGGTTGTTCCGTTGTGCTTGGCAGGTGGTTCAGGCTTGGCCGGCAGGTGGTTCCAGACTGTCCAGGACGTGTTTCCAGCTTCTCCGGCAGGTGGTTCTGGTACGTCTGAGAGGTGGTTCCGCCATGGCTGGCAGGTGATTCCGGACCGTCCCCCAGGTGGTTCTGACATAGCCAGCAGTTGATATTGGCCTGTCCGGCAGGTGGTTCCAGCGAGTCGAACAGGGGGCTCCGGCGTGCTCGGCAGGTGGTTCCGGTCTGTCCGGTAGGTCATTCCGGCGTGTTTGGCACGTGCTTCCTGCACGTCTGAGAGGTGGTTCCGGCATGCGCGACAGGTGGTTTCGGAGTGTCCGCCAGGTGGTTCTGGCGTACCCGGCAGGTGATTTTGGCGTGTCCGGCAGGTGTTTCTGGCGAGTCGAGCAGGTGGCTCCGGCATGCTCGGCAGGTGCTTCCGGCGTCTCCGGCACGTGGTTCTGGTGTGTCTGAGAGCTGGTTCCGGCATGTCCGGCAGATGATTTCGGAGTGTCCGCCAAGTGGTTCTGGCATACCCGGCTGGGATTTGGGCATGTCAGGTAGGTGGCTCCGGCGTGCTCGGCAGGTTGTTCAGACGGGTCTGGCAGGTGTTTTCCGTCTGTTCGGGGTGTGGTTCCAGCATCTCATGCACATGGTTCTGGCACGTCTGAGATGTGGTTCCGGCCGGCCCGACAGGTGTTTCCACAGTGTCCGCCAAGTGGTACTGGCGTAGTTGGCAGGTGATTTTGGCATGACCGGCAGGTGGTTCCAGCAAGCCCGGCAGGTGATTCCGAAGTGTTCGCCAACTGGTTGTGGCGTAGCCGGCAGGTGATTTTTGCGTGTCCGGCAGGTGGTTCTGGCGAGTCGAGCAGGTGGTTCCGGCGTGCTCGGCAGGTGCTTCCGGGGTCATTGGCACGTGGTTCTGGCATATCTGAGAGGTGTTTCCGGCATGCCCGGCAGGTGATTCCGGAGTGTTCGCCAAGTGTTTCCGGCGTAGCCGGCAGGTGATTTTGCATGTCCAGCGGTCGTTCCGGCGGGTCGAGCCGGTGGTTCCGGCGTGTCCGGCAGGTGGTTCCGGTCTGTCCGGCAGGTGGTTCTTTGGTGTGCGGCACGAGGTTCAGTCTGAAAGGCTGTGCCGGCATGCCCCTCACGTGATTCCGGCTTGTCCCCGAAGTGGTGCTGGTGTAGCGGGCAGGTGATTTTGGCGTGTCCGGCAGGTGGTTCAGGCGAGTTGAGCAGGTGGTTGCGACGTGCTCGGCAGGTGCTTCCGGCGTCTCCGGCACGTGTTTCTGGCACATCTGACTGGTGGTTCCGGCATGCCCAAAAGTTGATTCCGGTCTGTCCGGTAGGTGGTTCCGGCGTGCACGGCACGTGGTTCTGGTACGTGTCAGAGGTGGTTGCGTACGCCCAGCAGGTGATTCCCGACTGTCCGCCACGTGCTTCTGGCACGTCTGAGAGGTGGTTCCAACATGCCCGGCAGGTCATTTCGGAGAGTCGTCCAAGTGGTTCTGGCGTAGCCCGCAGGTGATTTTGGCGTGTCCGGCAGGTGGTTCCGCCGTGCTCGGCAGGTGGTTCAGGCATGGCCGTCACGTGGTTCCAGTCTGTCCAGGACGTGTTTCCAGCTTCTCCGGCAGGTGGTTCTGGTACGTCTGAGAGGTGGTTCCGCCATGGCTGGCAGGTGATCCCGGACTGTCCCCCAGGTGGTTCTGGCATAGCCAGCAGTTGATATTGGCCTGTCCGGCAGGTGGTTCCAGCGAGTCGAACAGGTGGCTCCGGCGTTCTTGGCAGGTGGTTCCGGTCTGTCCGGTAGGTGTTTCCGGCGTGTCTGGCACGTGCTTCCGGCACGTCTGAGAGGTGGTTCCGTCATGCGCGGCAGGTGATTCCGGAGTGTCCGCCAGGTGGTTCTGGCGTACCCAGCAGGTGATTTTGGCGTGTCCGGCAGGTGTTTCTGGCGAGTCGAGCAGGTGGCTCCGGCATGCTCAGCAGGTGCTTCCGGCGTCTCCGGCACTTGGTTCTGGTGTGTCTGAGAGCTGGTTCCGGCATGTCCGGCAGATGATTCCGGAGTGTCCGCCAAGTGGTTCTGGCATACCCAGCAGGTGATTTTGGCGTGTCAGGGAGGTGGTACCGGTGAGTCGAGCAGGTGGTTCCGGCGTGCTCAGCAGGTGGTTCAGGCGGTTCTGGCAGGTGGTATCCGTCTGTTCGGGGTGTGGTTCCAGCATCTCATGAACACGTTTCTGGCAAGTCTGAGATGTGGTTCCAGCCGGCCCGACAGGTGTTTCCGCAGTGTCCGCCAAGCGGTTCTGGCGTAGTTGGCAGGTGATTTTGGCATGACTGGCAGGTGGTTCCAGCAAGCCTGGCAGGTGATTCCAAAGTGTTCACCAACTGGTTGTGGCGTAGCCGGCAGGTGATTTTTGCGTGATCGGCAGGTGGTTCTGGCGAGTCGAGCAGGTGGTTCCGGCGTGCTCGGCTGGTGCTTCCGGGGTCATTGGCACGGGGTTCTGGCATGTCTGAGAGGTGGTTCCTGCATGCCCGGCAAGTGATTCCGGAGTGTTCGCCAAGTGGTTCTGGCATAGTCGGCAGGTGATTTTGGCATGTCCGGCAGGTGGTTCAGGCGAGTTGAGCAGGTGGTTCCAACGTGCTTGGCAGGTGCTTCCGGCGTCTCCGGCACGTGTTTCTGGCACATCTGACAGGTGGTTCCGGCATGCCCGAAAGGTGATTCCGGTCTGTCCGGTAGGTGGTTCCAGCCGGCACGGCATGTGGTTCTGGTACGTCTCAGAGGTGGTTGCGCATGCCCAACAGGTGATTCCGGACTGTCCGCCACATGGTTCTGGCACGTCTGAGAGGTGGTTCCGGCATGCCCGGCAGGTCATCCCAGAGAGTCCTCCAAGTGGTTCTGGCATAACACGCAGGTGATTTTGCCGTGTCAGGCAGGTTGTTCCGTTGTGCTTGGCAGGTGGTTCAGGCTTGGCCGGCAGGTGGTTCCACACTGTCCAGGACGTGTTTCCAGCTTCTCCGGCAGGTGGTTCTGGTACGTCTGAGAGGTGGTCCCGCCATGGCTGGCAGGTGATTCCGGACCGTCCCCCAGGTGGTTCTGGCATAGCCAGCAGTTGATATTGGCCTGTCCGGCAGGTGGTTCCAGAGAGTCGAACAGGTGGCTCCGGCGTGCTCGGCAGGTGGTTCCGGTCTGTCCGGTAGGTCATTCCGGCGTGTCCAGCACGTGCTTCCTGCACGTCTGAGAGGTGGTTCCGGCATGCGCGACAGGTGGTTTCGGAGTGTCCGCCAGGTGGTTCTGGCGTACCCGGCAGGTGATTTTGGCGTGTCCGGCAGGTGTTTCTGGCGAGTCGAGCAGGTGGCTCCGGCATGCTCGGCAGGTGCTTCCGGCGTCTCCGGCACGTGGTTCTGGTGTGTCTGAGAGCTGGTTCCGGCATGTCCGGCAGATGATTCCGGAGTGTCCGCCAAGTGGTTCTGGCATACCCGGCTGGTGATTTGGGCATGTCAGGTAGGTGGCTCCGGCGTGCTCGGCAGGTTGTTCAGACGGGTCTGGCAGGTGTTTTCCGTCTGTTCTGGGTGTGGTTCCAGCATCTCATGCACATGGTTCTGGCACGTCTGAGATGTGGTTCCGGCCGGCCCGACAGGTGTTTCCACAGTGTCCGCCAAGTGGTACTGGCGTAGTTGGCAGGTGATTTTGGCATGACCGGCAGGTGGTTCCAGCAAGCCCGGCAGGTGATTCCGAAGTGTTCCCCAACTGGTTGTGGCGTAGCCGGCAGGTGATTTTTGCGTGTCCGGCAGGTGGTTCTGGCGAGTCGAGCAGGTGGTTCCGGCGTGCTCGGCAGGTGCTTCCGGGGTCATTGGCACGTGGTTCTGGCATATCTGAGAGGTGGTTCCGGCATGCCCGGCAGGTGATTCCGGAGTGTTCGCCAAGTGTTTCCGGCGTAGCCGGCAGGTGATTTTGCATGTCCAGCGGTCGTTCCGGCGGGTCGAGCCGGTGGTTCCGGCGTGTCCGGCAGGTGGTTCCGGTCTGTCCGGCAGGTGGTTCTGTGGTGTCCGGCACGAGGTTCAGTCTGAGAGGCTGTGCCGGCATGCCCCTCACGTGATTCCGGCTTGTCCCCGAAGTGGTGCTGGTGTAGCGGGCAGGTGATTTTGGCGTGTCCGGCAGGTGGTTCAGGCGAGTTGAGCAGGTGGTTGCGACGTGCTCGGCAGGTGCTTCCGGCGTCTCCGGCACGTGTTTCTGGCACATCTGACTGGTGGTTCCGGCATGCCCAAAAGTTGATTCCGGTCTGTCCGGTAGGTGGTTCCGGCGTGCACGGCACGTGGTTCTGGTACGTGTCAGAGGTGGTTGCGTATGCCCAACAGGTGATTCCGGACTGTCCGCCACGTGCTTCTGGCACGTCTGAGACGTGGTTCCAACATGCCCGGCAGGTCATTTCGGAGAGTCGTCCAAGTGGTTCTGGCGTAGCCCGCAGGTGATTTTGGCGTGTCCGGCAGGTGGTTCCGCCGTGCTCGGCAGGTGGTTCAGGCATGGCCGTCACGTGGTTCCAGTCTGTCCAGGACGTGTTTCCACCTTCTCCGGCAGGTGGTTCTGGTACGTCTGAGAGGTGGTTCCGCCATGGCTGGCAGGTGATCCCGGACTGTCCCCCAGGTGGTTCTGGCATAGCCAGCAGTTGATATTGGCCTGTCCGGCAGGTGGTTCCAGCGAGTCGAACAGGTGGCTCCGGCGTTCTTGGCAGGTGGTTCCGGTCTGTCCGGTAGGTGTTTCCGGCGTGTCTGGCACGTGCTTCCGGCACGTCTGAGAGGTGGTTCCGTCATGCGCGGCAGGTGATTCCGGAGTGTCCGCCAGGTGGTTCTGGCGTACCCGGCAGGTGATTTTGGCGTGTCCGGCAGGTGTTTCTGGCGAGTCGAGCAGGTGGCTCCGGCATGCTCGGCAGGTGCTTCCGGCGTCTCCGGCACTTGGTTCTGGTGTGTCTGAGAGCTGGTTCCGGCATGTCCGGCAGATGATTCCGGAGTGTCCGCCAAGTGGTTCTGGCATACCCAGCAGGTGATTTTGGCGTGTCAGGGAGGTGGTACCGGTGAGTCGAGCAGGTGGTTCCGGCGTGCTCAGCAGGTGGTTCAGGCGGTTCTGGCAGGTGGTATCCGTCTGTTCGGGGTGTGGTTCCAGCATCTCATGAACACGTTTCTGGCAAGTCTGAGATTTGGTTCCAGCCGGCCCGACAGGTGTTTCCGCAGTGTCCGCCAAGCGGTTCTGGCGTAGTTGGCAGGTGATTTTGGCATGACTGGCAGGTGGTTCCAGCAAGCCTGGCAGGTGATTCCAAAGTGTTCACCAACTGGTTGTGGCGTAGCCGGCAGGTGATTTTTGCGTGATCGGCAGGTGGTTCTGGCGAGTCGAGCAGGTGGTTCCGGCGTGCTCGGCTGGTGCTTCCGGGGTCATTGGCACGGGGTTCTGGCATGTCTGAGAGGTGGTTCCTGCATGCCCGGCAAGTGATTCCGGAGTGTTCGCCAAGTGGTTCTGGCATAGTCGGCAGGTGATTTTGGCATGTCCGGCAGGTGGTTCAGGCGAGTTGAGCACGTGGTTCCAACGTGCTTGGCAGGTGCTTCCGGCGTCTCCGGCACGTGTTTCTGGCACATCTGACAGGTGGTTCCGGCATGCCCGAAAGGTGATTCCGGTCTGTCCGGTAGGTGGTTCCAGCCGGCACGGCATGTGGTTCTGGTACGTCTCAGAGGTGGTTGCGCATGCCCAACAGGTGATTCCGGACTGTCCGCCACATGGTTCTGGCACGTCTGAGAGGTGGTTCCGGCATGCCCGGCAGGTCATCCCAGAGAGTCCTCCAAGTGGTTCTGGCATAACACGCAGGTGATTTTGGCGTGTCAGGCAGGTTGTTCCGTTGTGCTTGGCAGGTGGTTCAGGCTTGGCCGGCAGGTGGTTCCAGACTGTCCAGGACGTGTTTCCAGCTTCTCCGGCAGGTGGTTCTGGTACGTCTGAGAGGTGGTTCCGCCATGGCTGGCAGGTGATTCCGGACCGTCCCCCAGGTGGTTCTGGCATAGCCAGCAGTTGATATTGGCCTGTCCGGCAGGTGGTTCCAGCGAGTCGAACAGGTGGCTCCGGCGTACTCGGCAGGTGGTTCCGGTCTGTCCGGTAGGTCATTCCGGCGTGTCCGGCACGTGCTTCCTGCACGTCTGAGAGGTGGTTCCGGCATGCGCGACAGGTGGTTTCGGAGTGTCCGCCAGGTGGTTCTGGCGTACCCGGCAGGTGATTTTGGCGTGTCCGGCAGGTGTTTCTGGCGAGTCGAGCAGGTGGCTCCGGCATGCTCGGCAGGTGCTTCCGGCGTCTCCGGCACGTGGTTCTGGTGTGTCTGAGAGCTGGTTCCGGCATGTCCGGCAGATGATTCCGGAGTGTCCGCCAAGTGGTTCTGGCATACCCGGCTGGTGATTTGGGCATGTCAGGTAGGTGGCTCCGGCGTGCTCGGCAGGTTGTTCAGACGGGTCTGGCAGGTGTTTTCCGTCTGTTCTGGGTGTGGTTCCAGCATCTCATGCACATGGTTCTGGCACGTCTGAGATGTGGTTCCGGCCGGCCCGACAGGTGTTTCCACAGTGTCCGCCAAGTGGTACTGGCGTAGTTGGCAGGTGATTTTGGCATGACCGGCAGGTGGTTCCAGCAAGCCCGGCAGGTGATTCCGAAGTGTTCCCCAACTGGTTGTGGCGTAGCCGGCAGGTGATTTTTGCGTGTCCGGCAGGTGGTTCTGGCGAGTCGAGCAGGTGGTTCCGGCGTGCTCGGCAGGTGCTTCCGGGGTCATTGGCACGTGGTTCTGGCATATCTGAGAGGTGGTTCCGGCATGCCCGGCAGGTGATTCCGGAGTGTTCGCCAAGTGTTTCCGGCGTAGCCGGCAGGTGATTTTGCATGTCCAGCGGTCGTTCCGGCGGGTCGAGCCGGTGGTTCCGGCGTGTCCGGCAGGTGGTTCCGGTCTGTCCGGCAGGTGGTTCTGTGGTGTCCGGCACGAGGTTCAGTCTGAGAGGCTGTGCCGGCATGCCCCTCACGTGATTCCGGCTTGTCCCCGAAGTGGTGCTGGTGTAGCGGGCAGGTGATTTTGGCGTGTCCGGCAGGTGGTTCAGGCGAGTTGAGCAGGTGGTTGCGACGTGCTCGGCAGGTGCTTCCGGCGTCTCCGGCACGTGTTTCTGGCACATCTGACTGGTGGTTCCGGCATGCCCAAAAGTTGATTCCGGTCTGTCCGGTAGGTGGTTCCGGCGTGCACGGCACATGGTTCTGGTACGTGTCAGAGGTGGTTGCGTATGCCCAACAGGTGATTCCGGACTGTCCGCCACGTGCTTCTGGCACGTCTTAGAGGTGGTTCCAACATGCCCGGCAGGTCATTTCGGAGAGTCGTCCAAGTGGTTCTGGCGTAGCCCGCAGGTGATTTTGGCGTGTCCGGCAGGTGGTTCCGCCGTGCTCGGCAGGTGGTTCAGGCATGGCCGTCACGTGGTTCCAGTCTGTCCAGGACGTGTTTCCAGCTTCTCCGGCAGGTGGTTCTGGTACGTCTGAGAGGTGGTTCCGCCATGGCTGGCAGGTGATCCCGGACTGTCCCCCAGGTGGTTCTGGCATAGCCAGCAGTTGATATTGGCCTGTCCGGCAGGTGGTTCCAGCGAGTCGAACAGGTGGCTCCGGCGTTCTTGGCAGGTGGTTCCGGTCTGTCCGGTAGGTGTTTCCGGCGTGTCTGGCACGTGCTTCCGGCACGTCTGAGAGGTGGTTCCGTCATGCGCGGCAGGTGATTCCGGAGTGTCCGCCAGGTGGTTCTGGCGTACCCAGCAGGTGATTTTGGCGTGTCCGGCAGGTGTTTCTGGCGAGTCGAGCAGGTGGCTCCGGCATGCTCGGCAGGTGCTTCCGGCGTCTCCGGCACTTGGTTCTGGTGTGTCTGAGAGCTGGTTCCGGCATGTCCGGCAGATGATTCCGGAGTGTCCGCCAAGTGGTTCTGGCATACCCAGCAGGTGATTTTGGCGTGTCAGGGAGGTGGTACCGGTGAGTCGAGCAGGTGGTTCCGGCGTGCTCAGCAGGTGGTTCAGGCGGTTCTGGCAGGTGGTATCCGTCTGTTCGGGGTGTGGTTCCAGCATCTCATGAACACGTTTCTGGCAAGTCTGAGATGTGGTTCCAGCCGGCCCGACAGGTGTTTCCGCAGTGTCCGCCAAGCGGTTCTGGCGTAGTTGGCAGGTGATTTTGGCATGACTGGCAGGTGGTTCCAGCAAGCCTGGCAGGTGATTCCAAAGTGTTCACCAACTGGTTGTGGCGTAGCCGGCAGGTGATTTTTGCGTGATCGGCAGGTGGTTCTGGCGAGTCGAGCAGGTGGTTCCGGCGTGCTCGGCTGGTGCTTCCGGGGTCATTGGCACGGGGTTCTGGCATGTCTGAGAGGTGGTTCCTGCATGCCCGGCAAGTGATTCCGGAGTGTTCGCCAAGTGGTTCTGGCATAGTCGGCAGGTGATTTTGGCATGTCCGGCAGGTGGTTCAGGCGAGTTGAGCAGGTGGTTCCAAAGTGCTTGGCAGGTGCTTCCGGCGTCTCCGGCACGTGTTTCTGGCACATCTGACAGGTGGTTCCGGCATGCCCGAAAGGTGATTCCGGTCTGTCCGGTAGGTGGTTCCAGCCGGCACGGCATGTGGTTCTGGTACGTCTCAGAGGTGGTTGCGCATGCCCAACAGGTGATTCCGGACTGTCCGCCACATGGTTCTGGCACGTCTGAGAGGTGGTTCCGGCATGCCCGGCAGGTCATCCCAGAGAGTCCTCCAAGTGGTTCTGGCATAACACGCAGGTGATTTTGCCGTGTCAGGCAGGTTGTTCCGTTGTGCTTGGCAGGTGGTTCAGGCTTGGCCGGCAGGTGGTTCCACACTGTCCAGGACGTGTTTCCAGCTTCTCCGGCAGGTGGTTCTGGTACGTCTGAGAGGTGGTCCCGCCATGGCTGGCAGGTGATTCCGGACCGTCCCCCAGGTGGTTCTGGCATAGCCAGCAGTTGATATTGGCCTGTCCGGCAGGTGGTTCCAGAGAGTCGAACAGGTGGCTCCAGCGTGCTCGGCAGGTGGTTCCGGTCTGTCCGGTAGGTCATTCCGGCGTGTCCAGCACGTGCTTCCTGCACGTCTGAGAGGTGGTTCCGGCATGCGCGACAGGTGGTTTCGGAGTGTCCGCCAGGTGGTTCTGGCGTACCCGGCAGGTGATTTTGGCGTGTCCGGCAGGTGTTTCTGGCGAGTCGAGCAGGTGGCTCCGGCATGCTCGGCAGGTGCTTCCGGCGTCTCCGGCACGTGGTTCTGGTGTGTCTGAGAGCTGGTTCCGGCATGTCCGGCAGATGATTCCGGAGTGTCCGCCAAGTGGTTCTGGCATACCCGGCTGGTGATTTGGGCATGTCAGGTAGGTGGCTCCGGCGTGCTCGGCAGGTTGTTCAGACGGGTCTGGCAGGTGTTTTCCGTCTGTTCTGGGTGTGGTTCCAGCATCTCATGCACATGGTTCTGGCACGTCTGAGATGTGGTTCCGGCCGGCCCGACAGGTGTTTCCACAGTGTCCGCCAAGTGGTACTGGCGTAGTTGGCAGGTGATTTTGGCATGACCGGCAGGTGGTTCCAGCAAGCCCGGCAGGTGATTCCGAAGTGTTCCCCAACTGGTTGTGGCGTAGCCGGCAGGTGATTTTTGCGTGTCCGGCAGGTGGTTCTGGCGAGTCGAGCAGGTGGTTCCGGCGTGCTCGGCAGGTGCTTCCGGGGTCATTGGCACGTGGTTCTGGCATATCTGAGAGGTGGTTCCGGCATGCCCGGCAGGTGATTCCGGAGTGTTCGCCAAGTGTTTCCGGCGTAGCCGGCAGGTGATTTTGCATGTCCAGCGGTCGTTCCGGCGGGTCGAGCCGGTGGTTCCGGCGTGTCCGGCAGGTGGTTCCGGTCTGTCCGGCAGGTGGTTCTGTGGTGTCCGGCACGAGGTTCAGTCTGAGAGGCTGTGCCGGCATGCCCCTCACGTGATTCCGGCTTGTCCCCGAAGTGGTGCTGGTGTAGCGGGCAGGTGATTTTGGCGTGTCCGGCAGGTGGTTCAGGCGAGTTGAGCAGGTGGTTGCGACGTGCTCGGCAGGTGCTTCCGGCGTCTCCGGCACGTGTTTCTGGCACATCTGACTGGTGGTTCCGGCATGCCCAAAAGTTGATTCCGGTCTGTCCGGTAGGTGGTTCCGGCGTGCACGGCACGTGGTTCTGGTACGTGTCAGAGGTGGTTGCGTATGCCCAACAGGTGATTCCGGACTGTCCGCCACGTGCTTCTGGCACGTCTGAGACGTGGTTCCAACATGCCCGGCAGGTCATTTCGGAGAGTCGTCCAAGTGGTTCTGGCGTAGCCCGCAGGTGATTTTGGCGTGTCCGGCAGGTGGTTCCGCCATGCTCGGCAGGTGGTTCAGGCATGGCCGTCACGTGGTTCCAGTCTGTCCAGGACGTGTTTCCACCTTCTCCGGCAGGTGGTTCTGGTACGTCTGAGAGGTGGTTCCGCCATGGCTGGCAGGTGATCCCGGACTGTCCCCCAGGAGGTTCTGGCATAGCCAGCAGTTGATATTGGCCTGTCCGGCAGGTGGTTCCAGCGAGTCGAACAGGTGGCTCCGGCGTTCTTGGCAGGTGGTTCCGGTCTGTCCGGTAGGTGTTTCCGGCGTGTCTGGCACGTGCTTCCGGCACGTCTGAGAGGTGGTTCCGTCATGCGCGGCAGGTGATTCCGGAGTGTCCGCCAGGTGGTTCTGGCGTACCCAGCAGGTGATTTTGGCGTGTCCGGCAGGTGTTTCTGGCGAGTCGAGCAGGTGGCTCCGGCATGCTCGGCAGGTGCTTCCGGCGTCTCCGGCACTTGGTTCTGGTGTGTCTGAGAGCTGGTTCCGGCATGTCCGGCAGATGATTCCGGAGTGTCCGCCAAGTGGTTCTGGCATACCCAGCAGGTGATTTTGGCGTGTCAGGGAGGTGGTACCGGTGAGTCGAGCAGGTGGTTCCGGCGTGCTCAGCAGGTGGTTCAGGCGGTTCTGGCAGGTGGTATCCGTCTGTTCGGGGTGTGGTTCCAGCATCTCATGAACACGTTTCTGGCAAGTCTGAGATGTGGTTCCAGCCGGCCCGACAGGTGTTTCCGCAGTGTCCGCCAAGCGGTTCTGGCGTAGTTGGCAGGTGATTTTGGCATGACTGGCAGGTGGTTCCAGCAAGCCTGGCAGGTGATTCCAAAGTGTTCACCAACTGGTTGTGGCGTAGCCGGCAGGTGATTTTTGCGTGATCGGCAGGTGGTTCTGGCGAGTCGAGCAGGTGGTTCCGGCGTGCTCGGCTGGTGCTTCCGGGGTCATTGGCACGGGGTTCTGGCATGTCTGAGAGGTGGTTCCTGCATGCCCGGCAAGTGATTCCGGAGTGTTCGCCAAGTGGTTCTGGCATAGTCGGCAGGTGATTTTGGCATGTCCGGCAGGTGGTTCAGGCGAGTTGAGCACGTGGTTCCAACGTGCTTGGCAGGTGCTTCCGGCGTCTCCGGCACGTGTTTCTGGCACATCTGACAGGTGGTTCCGGCATGCCCGAAAGGTGATTCCGGTCTGTCCGGTAGGTGGTTCCAGCCGGCACGGCATGTGGTTCTGGTACGTCTCAGAGGTGGTTGCGCATGCCCAACAGGTGATTCCGGACTGTCCGCCACATGGTTCTGGCACGTCTGAGAGGTGGTTCCGGCATGCCCGGCAGGTCATCCCAGAGAGTCCTCCAAGTGGTTCTGGCATAACACGCAGGTGATTTTGGCGTGTCTGGCAGGTTGTTCCGTTGTGCTTGGCAGGTGGTTCAGGCTTGGCCGGCAGGTGGTTCCAGACTGTCCAGGACGTGTTTCCAGCTTCTCCGGCAGGTGGTTCTGGTACGTCTGAGAGGTGGTTCCGCCATGGCTGGCAGGTGATTCCGGACCGTCCCCCAGGTGGTTCTGGCATAGCCAGCAGTTGATATTGGCCTGTCCGGCAGGTGGTTCCAGCGAGTCGAACAGGTGGCTCCGGCGTGCTCGGCAGGTGGTTCCGGTCTGTCCGGTAGGTCATTCCGGCGTGTCCGGCACGTGCTTCCTGCACGTCTGAGAGGTGGTTCCGGCATGCGCGACAGGTGGTTTCGGAGTGTCCGCCAGGTGGTTCTGGCGTACCCGGCAGGTGATTTTGGCGTGTCCGGCAGGTGTTTCTGGCGAGTCGAGCAGGTGGCTCCGGCATGCTCGGCAGGTGCTTCCGGCGTCTCCGGCACGTGGTTCTGGTGTGTCTGAGAGCTGGTTACGGCATGTCCGGCAGATGATTCCGGAGTGTCCGCCAAGTGGTTCTGGCATACCCGGCTGGTGATTTGGGCATGTCAGGTAGGTGGCTCCGGCGTGCTCGGCAGGTTGTTCAGACGGGTCTGGCAGGTGTTTTCCGTCTGTTCTGGGTGTGGTTCCAGCATCTCATGCACATGGTTCTGGCACGTCTGCGATGTGGTTCCGGCCGGCCCGACAGGTGTTTCCACAGTGTCCGCCAAGTGGTACTGGCGTAGTTGGCAGGTGATTTTGGCATGACCGGCAGGTGGTTCCAGCAAGCCCGGCAGGTGATTCCGAAGTGTTCCCCAACTGGTTGTGGCGTAGCCGGCAGGTGATTTTTGCGTGTCCGGCAGGTGGTTCTGGCGAGTCGAGCAGGTGGTTCCGGCGTGCTCGGCAGGTGCTTCCGGGGTCATTGGCACGTGGTTCTGGCATATCTGAGAGGTGGTTCCGGCATGCCCGGCAGGTGATTCCGGAGTGTTCGCCAAGTGTTTCCGGCGTAGCCGGCAGGTGATTTTGCATGTCCAGCGGTCGTTCCGGCGGGTCGAGCCGGTGGTTCCGGCGTGTCCGGCAGGTGGTTCCGGTCTGTCCGGCAGGTGGTTCTGTGGTGTCCGGCACGAGGTTCAGTCTGAGAGGCTGTGCCGGCATGCCCCTCACGTGATTCCGGCTTGTCCCCGAAGTGGTGCTGGTGTAGCGGGCAGGTGATTTTGGCGTGTCCGGCAGGTGGTTCAGGCGAGTTGAGCAGGTGGTTGCGACGTGCTCGGCAGGTGCTTCCGGCGTCTCCGGCACGTGTTTCTGGCACATCTGACTGGTGGTTCCGGCATGCCCAAAAGTTGATTCCGGTCTGTCCGGTAGGTGGTTCCGGCGTGCACGGCACGTGGTTCTGGTACGTGTCAGAGGTGGTTGCGTATGCCCAACAGGTGATTCCGGACTGTCCGCCACGTGCTTCTGGCACGTCTGAGACGTGGTTCCAACATGCCCGGCAGGTCATTTCGGAGAGTCGTCCAAGTGGTTCTGGCGTAGCCCGCAGGTGATTTTGGCGTGTCCGGCAGGTGGTTCCGCCGTGCTCGGCAGGTGGTTCAGGCATGGCCGTCACGTGGTTCCAGTCTGTCCAGGACGTGTTTCCACCTTCTCCGGCAGGTGGTTCTGGTACGTCTGAGAGGTGGTTCCGCCATGGCTGGCAGGTGATCCCGGACTGTCCCCCAGGTGGTTCTGGCATAGCCAGCAGTTGATATTGGCCTGTCCGGCAGGTGGTTCCAGCGAGTCGAACAGGTGGCTCCGGCGTTCTTGGCAGGTGGTTCCGGTCTGTCCGGTAGGTGTTTCCGGCGTGTCTGGCACGTGCTTCCGGCACGTCTGAGAGGTGGTTCCGTCATGCGCGGCAGGTGATTCCGGAGTGTCCGCCAGGTGGTTCTGGCGTACCCGGCAGGTGATTTTGGCGTGTCCGGCAGGTGTTTCTGGCGAGTCGAGCAGGTGGCTCCGGCATGCTCGGCAGGTGCTTCCGGCGTCTCCGGCACTTGGTTCTGGTGTGTCTGAGAGCTGGTTCCGGCATGTCCGGCAGATGATTCCGGAGTGTCCGCCAAGTGGTTCTGGCATACCCAGCAGGTGATTTTGGCGTGTCAGGGAGGTGGTACCGGTGAGTCGAGCAGGTGGTTCCGGCGTGCTCAGCAGGTGGTTCAGGCGGTTCTGGCAGGTGGTATCCGTCTGTTCGGGGTGTGGTTCCAGCATCTCATGAACACGTTTCTGGCAAGTCTGAGATTTGGTTCCAGCCGGCCCGACAGGTGTTTCCGCAGTGTCCGCCAAGCGGTTCTGGCGTAGTTGGCAGGTGATTTTGGCATGACTGGCAGGTGGTTCCAGCAAGCCTGGCAGGTGATTCCAAAGTGTTCACCAACTGGTTGTGGCGTAGCCGGCAGGTGATTTTTGCGTGATCGGCAGGTGGTTCTGGCGAGTCGAGCAGGTGGTTCCGGCGTGCTCGGCTGGTGCTTCCGGGGTCATTGGCACGGGGTTCTGGCATGTCTGAGAGGTGGTTCCTGCATGCCCGGCAAGTGATTCCGGAGTGTTCGCCAAGTGGTTCTGGCATAGTCGGCAGGTGATTTTGGCATGTCCGGCAGGTGGTTCAGGCGAGTTGAGCACGTGGTTCCAACGTGCTTGGCAGGTGCTTCCGGCGTCTCCGGCACGTGTTTCTGGCACATCTGACAGGTGGTTCCGGCATGCCCGAAAGGTGATTCCGGTCTGTCCGGTAGGTGGTTCCAGCCGGCACGGCATGTGGTTCTGGTACGTCTCAGAGGTGGTTGCGCATGCCCAACAGGTGATTCCGGACTGTCCGCCACATGGTTCTGGCACGTCTGAGAGGTGGTTCCGGCATGCCCGGCAGGTCATCCCAGAGAGTCCTCCAAGTGGTTCTGGCATAACACGCAGGTGATTTTGGCGTGTCAGGCAGGTTGTTCCGTTGTGCTTGGCAGGTGGTTCAGGCTTGGCCGGCAGGTGGTTCCAGACTGTCCAGGACGTGTTTCCAGCTTCTCCGGCAGGTGGTTCTGGTACGTCTGAGAGGTGGTTCCGCCATGGCTGGCAGGTGATTCCGGACCGTCCCCCAGGTGGTTCTGGCATAGCCAGCAGTTGATATTGGCCTGTCCGGCAGGTGGTTCCAGCGAGTCGAACAGGTGGCTCCGGCGTACTCGGCAGGTGGTTCCGGTCTGTCCGGTAGGTCATTCCGGCGTGTCCGGCACGTGCTTCCTGCACGTCTGAGAGGTGGTTCCGGCATGCGCGACAGGTGGTTTCGGAGTGTCCGCCAGGTGGTTCTGGCGTACCCGGCAGGTGATTTTGGCGTGTCCGGCAGGTGTTTCTGGCGAGTCGAGCAGGTGGCTCCGGCATGCTCGGCAGGTGCTTCCGGCGTCTCCGGCACGTGGTTCTGGTGTGTCTGAGAGCTGGTTCCGGCATGTCCGGCAGATGATTCCGGAGTGTCCGCCAAGTGGTTCTGGCATACCCGGCTGGTGATTTGGGCATGTCAGGTAGGTGGCTCCGGCGTGCTCGGCAGGTTGTTCAGACGGGTCTGGCAGGTGTTTTCCGTCTGTTCTGGGTGTGGTTCCAGCATCTCATGCACATGGTTCTGGCACGTCTGAGATGTGGTTCCGGCCGGCCCGACAGGTGTTTCCACAGTGTCCGCCAAGTGGTACTGGCGTAGTTGGCAGGTGATTTTGGCATGACCGGCAGGTGGTTCCAGCAAGCCCGGCAGGTGATTCCGAAGTGTTCCCCAACTGGTTGTGGCGTAGCCGGCAGGTGATTTTTGCGTGTCCGGCAGGTGGTTCTGGCGAGTCGAGCAGGTGGTTCCGGCGTGCTCGGCAGGTGCTTCCGGGGTCATTGGCACGTGGTTCTGGCATATCTGAGAGGTGGTTCCGGCATGCCCGGCAGGTGATTCCGGAGTGTTCGCCAAGTGTTTCCGGCGTAGCCGGCAGGTGATTTTGCATGTCCAGCGGTCGTTCCGGCGGGTCGAGCCGGTGGTTCCGGCGTGTCCGGCAGGTGGTTCCGGTCTGTCCGGCAGGTGGTTCTGTGGTGTCCGGCACGAGGTTCAGTCTGAGAGGCTGTGCCGGCATGCCCCTCACGTGATTCCGGCTTGTCCCCGAAGTGGTGCTGGTGTAGCGGGCAGGTGATTTTGGCGTGTCCGGCAGGTGGTTCAGGCGAGTTGAGCAGGTGGTTGCGACGTGCTCGGCAGGTGCTTCCGGCGTCTCCGGCACGTGTTTCTGGCACATCTGACTGGTGGTTCCGGCATGCCCAAAAGTTGATTCCGGTCTGTCCGGTAGGTGGTTCCGGCGTGCACGGCACATGGTTCTGGTACGTGTCAGAGGTGGTTGCGTATGCCCAACAGGTGATTCCGGACTGTCCGCCACGTGCTTCTGGCACGTCTTAGAGGTGGTTCCAACATGCCCGGCAGGTCATTTCGGAGAGTCGTCCAAGTGGTTCTGGCGTAGCCCGCAGGTGATTTTGGCGTGTCCGGCAGGTGGTTCCGCCGTGCTCGGCAGGTGGTTCAGGCATGGCCGTCACGTGGTTCCAGTCTGTCCAGGACGTGTTTCCAGCTTCTCCGGCAGGTGGTTCTGGTACGTCTGAGAGGTGGTTCCGCCATGGCTGGCAGGTGATCCCGGACTGTCCCCCAGGTGGTTCTGGCATAGCCAGCAGTTGATATTGGCCTGTCCGGCAGGTGGTTCCAGCGAGTCGAACAGGTGGCTCCGGCGTTCTTGGCAGGTGGTTCCGGTCTGTCCGGTAGGTGTTTCCGGCGTGTCTGGCACGTGCTTCCGGCACGTCTGAGAGGTGGTTCCGTCATGCGCGGCAGGTGATTCCGGAGTGTCCGCCAGGTGGTTCTGGCGTACCCAGCAGGTGATTTTGGCGTGTCCGGCAGGTGTTTCTGGCGAGTCGAGCAGGTGGCTCCGGCATGCTCGGCAGGTGCTTCCGGCGTCTCCGGCACTTGGTTCTGGTGTGTCTGAGAGCTGGTTCCGGCATGTCCGGCAGATGATTCCGGAGTGTCCGCCAAGTGGTTCTGGCATACCCAGCAGGTGATTTTGGCGTGTCAGGGAGGTGGTACCGGTGAGTCGAGCAGGTGGTTCCGGCGTGCTCAGCAGGTGGTTCAGGCGGTTCTGGCAGGTGGTATCCGTCTGTTCGGGGTGTGGTTCCAGCATCTCATGAACACGTTTCTGGCAAGTCTGAGATGTGGTTCCAGCCGGCCCGACAGGTGTTTCCGCAGTGTCCGCCAAGCGGTTCTGGCGTAGTTGGCAGGTGATTTTGGCATGACTGGCAGGTGGTTCCAGCAAGCCTGGCAGGTGATTCCAAAGTGTTCACCAACTGGTTGTGGCGTAGCCGGCAGGTGATTTTTGCGTGATCGGCAGGTGGTTCTGGCGAGTCGAGCAGGTGGTTCCGGCGTGCTCGGCTGGTGCTTCCGGGGTCATTGGCACGGGGTTCTGGCATGTCTGAGAGGTGGTTCCTGCATGCCCGGCAAGTGATTCCGGAGTGTTCGCCAAGTGGTTCTGGCATAGTCGGCAGGTGATTTTGGCATGTCCGGCAGGTGGTTCAGGCGAGTTGAGCAGGTGGTTCCAAAGTGCTTGGCAGGTGCTTCCGGCGTCTCCGGCACGTGTTTCTGGCACATCTGACAGGTGGTTCCGGCATGCCCGAAAGGTGATTCCGGTCTGTCCGGTAGGTGGTTCCAGCCGGCACGGCATGTGGTTCTGGTACGTCTCAGAGGTGGTTGCGCATGCCCAACAGGTGATTCCGGACTGTCCGCCACATGGTTCTGGCACGTCTGAGAGGTGGTTCCGGCATGCCCGGCAGGTCATCCCAGAGAGTCCTCCAAGTGGTTCTGGCATAACACGCAGGTGATTTTGCCGTGTCAGGCAGGTTGTTCCGTTGTGCTTGGCAGGTGGTTCAGGCTTGGCCGGCAGGTGGTTCCACACTGTCCAGGACGTGTTTCCAGCTTCTCCGGCAGGTGGTTCTGGTACGTCTGAGAGGTGGTCCCGCCATGGCTGGCAGGTGATTCCGGACCGTCCCCCAGGTGGTTCTGGCATAGCCAGCAGTTGATATTGGCCTGTCCGGCAGGTGGTTCCAGAGAGTCGAACAGGGGGCTCCAGCGTGCTCGGCAGGTGGTTCCGGTCTGTCCGGTAGGTCATTCCGGCGTGTCCAGCACGTGCTTCCTGCACGTCTGAGAGGTGGTTCCGGCATGCGCGACAGGTGGTTTCGGAGTGTCCGCCAGGTGGTTCTGGCGTACCCGGCAGGTGATTTTGGCGTGTCCGGCAGGTGTTTCTGGCGAGTCGAGCAGGTGGCTCCGGCATGCTCGGCAGGTGCTTCCGGCGTCTCCGGCACGTGGTTCTGGTGTGTCTGAGAGCTGGTTCCGGCATGTCCGGCAGATGATTCCGGAGTGTCCGCCAAGTGGTTCTGGCATACCCGGCTGGTGATTTGGGCATGTCAGGTAGGTGGCTCCGGCGTGCTCGGCAGGTTGTTCAGACGGGTCTGGCAGGTGTTTTCCGTCTGTTCTGGGTGTGGTTCCAGCATCTCATGCACATGGTTCTGGCACGTCTGAGATGTGGTTCCGGCCGGCCCGACAGGTGTTTCCACAGTGTCCGCCAAGTGGTACTGGCGTAGTTGGCAGGTGATTTTGGCATGACCGGCAGGTGGTTCCAGCAAGCCCGGCAGGTGATTCCGAAGTGTTCCCCAACTGGTTGTGGCGTAGCCGGCAGGTGATTTTTGCGTGTCCGGCAGGTGGTTCTGGCGAGTCGAGCAGGTGGTTCCGGCGTGCTCGGCAGGTGCTTCCGGGGTCATTGGCACGTGGTTCTGGCATATCTGAGAGGTGGTTCCGGCATGCCCGGCAGGTGATTCCGGAGTGTTCGCCAAGTGTTTCCGGCGTAGCCGGCAGGTGATTTTGCATGTCCAGCGGTCGTTCCGGCGGGTCGAGCCGGTGGTTCCGGCGTGTCCGGCAGGTGGTTCCGGTCTGTCCGGCAGGTGGTTCTGTGGTGTCCGGCACGAGGTTCAGTCTGAGAGGCTGTGCCGGCATGCCCCTCACGTGATTCCGGCTTGTCCCCGAAGTGGTGCTGGTGTAGCGGGCAGGTGATTTTGGCGTGTCCGGCAGGTGGTTCAGGCGAGTTGAGCAGGTGGTTGCGACGTGCTCGGCAGGTGCTTCCGGCGTCTCCGGCACGTGTTTCTGGCACATCTGACTGGTGGTTCCGGCATGCCCAAAAGTTGATTCCGGTCTGTCCGGTAGGTGGTTCCGGCGTGCACGGCACGTGGTTCTGGTACGTGTCAGAGGTGGTTGCGTATGCCCAACAGGTGATTCCGGACTGTCCGCCACGTGCTTCTGGCACGTCTGAGACGTGGTTCCAACATGCCCGGCAGGTCATTTCGGAGAGTCGTCCAAGTGGTTCTGGCGTAGCCCGCAGGTGATTTTGGCGTGTCCGGCAGGTGGTTCCGCCATGCTCGGCAGGTGGTTCAGGCATGGCCGTCACGTGGTTCCAGTCTGTCCAGGACGTGTTTCCACCTTCTCCGGCAGGTGGTTCTGGTACGTCTGAGAGGTGGTTCCGCCATGGCTGGCAGGTGATCCCGGACTGTCCCCCAGGAGGTTCTGGCATAGCCAGCAGTTGATATTGGCCTGTCCGGCAGGTGGTTCCAGCGAGTCGAACAGGTGGCTCCGGCGTTCTTGGCAGGTGGTTCCGGTCTGTCCGGTAGGTGTTTCCGGCGTGTCTGGCACGTGCTTCCGGCACGTCTGAGAGGTGGTTCCGTCATGCGCGGCAGGTGATTCCGGAGTGTCCGCCAGGTGGTTCTGGCGTACCCAGCAGGTGATTTTGGCGTGTCCGGCAGGTGTTTCTGGCGAGTCGAGCAGGTGGCTCCGGCATGCTCGGCAGGTGCTTCCGGCGTCTCCGGCACTTGGTTCTGGTGTGTCTGAGAGCTGGTTCCGGCATGTCCGGCAGATGATTCCGGAGTGTCCGCCAAGTGGTTCTGGCATACCCAGCAGGTGATTTTGGCGTGTCAGGGAGGTGGTACCGGTGAGTCGAGCAGGTGGTTCCGGCGTGCTCAGCAGGTGGTTCAGGCGGTTCTGGCAGGTGGTATCCGTCTGTTCGGGGTGTGGTTCCAGCATCTCATGAACACGTTTCTGGCAAGTCTGAGATGTGGTTCCAGCCGGCCCGACAGGTGTTTCCGCAGTGTCCGCCAAGCGGTTCTGGCGTAGTTGGCAGGTGATTTTGGCATGACTGGCAGGTGGTTCCAGCAAGCCTGGCAGGTGATTCCAAAGTGTTCACCAACTGGTTGTGGCGTAGCCGGCAGGTGATTTTTGCGTGATCGGCAGGTGGTTCTGGCGAGTCGAGCAGGTGGTTCCGGCGTGCTCGGCTGGTGCTTCCGGGGTCATTGGCACGGGGTTCTGGCATGTCTGAGAGGTGGTTCCTGCATGCCCGGCAAGTGATTCCGGAGTGTTCGCCAAGTGGTTCTGGCATAGTCGGCAGGTGATTTTGGCATGTCCGGCAGGTGGTTCAGGCGAGTTGAGCACGTGGTTCCAACGTGCTTGGCAGGTGCTTCCGGCGTCTCCGGCACGTGTTTCTGGCACATCTGACAGGTGGTTCCGGCATGCCCGAAAGGTGATTCCGGTCTGTCCGGTAGGTGGTTCCAGCCGGCACGGCATGTGGTTCTGGTACGTCTCAGAGGTGGTTGCGCATGCCCAACAGGTGATTCCGGACTGTCCGCCACATGGTTCTGGCACGTCTGAGAGGTGGTTCCGGCATGCCCGGCAGGTCATCCCAGAGAGTCCTCCAAGTGGTTCTGGCATAACACGCAGGTGATTTTGGCGTGTCTGGCAGGTTGTTCCGTTGTGCTTGGCAGGTGGTTCAGGCTTGGCCGGCAGGTGGTTCCAGACTGTCCAGGACGTGTTTCCAGCTTCTCCGGCAGGTGGTTCTGGTACGTCTGAGAGGTGGTTCCGCCATGGCTGGCAGGTGATTCCGGACCGTCCCCCAGGTGGTTCTGGCATAGCCAGCAGTTGATATTGGCCTGTCCGGCAGGTGGTTCCAGCGAGTCGAACAGGTGGCTCCGGCGTGCTCGGCAGGTGGTTCCGGTCTGTCCGGTAGGTCATTCCGGCGTGTCCGGCACGTGCTTCCTGCACGTCTGAGAGGTGGTTCCGGCATGCGCGACAGGTGGTTTCGGAGTGTCCGCCAGGTGGTTCTGGCGTACCCGGCAGGTGATTTTGGCGTGTCCGGCAGGTGTTTCTGGCGAGTCGAGCAGGTGGCTCCGGCATGCTCGGCAGGTGCTTCCGGCGTCTCCGGCACGTGGTTCTGGTGTGTCTGAGAGCTGGTTACGGCATGTCCGGCAGATGATTCCGGAGTGTCCGCCAAGTGGTTCTGGCATACCCGGCTGGTGATTTGGGCATGTCAGGTAGGTGGCTCCGGCGTGCTCGGCAGGTTGTTCAGACGGGTCTGGCAGGTGTTTTCCGTCTGTTCTGGGTGTGGTTCCAGCATCTCATGCACATGGTTCTGGCACGTCTGCGATGTGGTTCCGGCCGGCCCGACAGGTGTTTCCACAGTGTCCGCCAAGTGGTACTGGCGTAGTTGGCAGGTGATTTTGGCATGACCGGCACGTGGTTCAAGCAAGCCCGGCAGGTGATTCCGAAGTGTTCCCCAACTGGTTGTGGCGTAGCCGGCAGGTGATTTTTGCGTGTCCGGCAGGTGGTTCTGGCGAGTCGAGCAGGTGGTTCCGGCGTGCTCGGCAGGTGCTTCCGGGGTCATTGGCACGTGATTCTTGCATATCTGAGAGGTGGTTCTGGCATGCCTGGCAGGTGATTCCGGAGTGTTCGCCAAGTGTTTCCGGCGTAGCCGGCAGGTGATTTTGCATGTCCAGCGGTCGTTCCGGCGGGTCGAGCCGGTGGTTCCGGCGTGTCCGGCAGGTGGTTCCGGTCTGTCCGGCAGGTGGTTCTGTGGTGTCCGGCACGAGGTTCAGTCTGAGAGGCTGTGCCGGCATGCCCCTCACGTGATTCCGGCTTGTCCCCGAAGTGGTGCTGGTGTAGCGGGCAGGTGATTTTGGCGTGTCCGGCAGGTGGTTCAGGCGAGTTGAGCAGGTGGTTGCGACGTGCTCGGCAGGTGCTTCCGGCGTCTCCGGCACGTGTTTCTGGCACATCTGACTGGTGGTTCCGGCATGCCCAAAAGTTGATTCCGGTCTGTCCGGTAGGTGGTTCCGGCGTGCACGGCACGTGGTTCTGGTACGTGTCAGAGGTGGTTGCGTATGCCCAACAGGTGATTCCGGACTGTCCGCCACGTGCTTCTGGCACGTCTGAGAGGTGGTTCCAACATGCCCGGCAGGTCATTTCGGAGAGTCGTCCAAGTGGTTCTGGCGTAGCCCGCAGGTGATTTTGGCGTGTCCGGCAGGTGGTTCCGCCGTGCTCGGCAGGTGGTTCAGGCATGGCCGTCACGTGGTTCCAGTCTGTCCAGGACGTGTTTCCACCTTCTCCGGCAGGTGGTTCTGGTACGTCTGAGAGGTGGTTCCGCCATGGCTGGCAGGTGATCCCGGACTGTCCCCCAGGTGGTTCTGGCATAGCCAGCAGTTGATATTGGCCTGTCCGGCAGGTGGTTCCAGCGAGTCGAACAGGTGGCTCCGGCGTTCTTGGCAGGTGGTTCCGGTCTGTCCGGTAGGTGTTTCCGGCGTGTCTGGCACGTGCTTCCGGCACGTCTGAGAGGTGGTTCCGTCATGCGCGGCAGGTGATTCCGGAGTGTCCGCCAGGTGGTTCTGGCGTACCCAGCAGGTGATTTTGGCGTGTCCGGCAGGTGTTTCTGGCGAGTCGAGCAGGTGGCTCCGGCATGCTCGGCAGGTGCTTCCGGCGTCTCCGGCACTTGGTTCTGGTGTGTCTGAGAGCTGGTTCCGGCATGTCCGGCAGATGATTCCGGAGTGTCCGCCAAGTGGTTCTGGCATACCCAGCAGGTGATTTTGGCGTGTCAGGGAGGTGGTACCGGTGAGTCGAGCAGGTGGTTCCGGCGTGCTCAGCAGGTGGTTCAGGCGGTTCTGGCAGGTGGTATCCGTCTGTTCGGGGTGTGGTTCCAGCATCTCATGAACACGTTTCTGGCAAGTCTGAGATGTGGTTCCAGCCGGCCCGACAGGTGTTTCCGCAGTGTCCGCCAAGCGGTTCTGGCGTAGTTGGCAGGTGATTTTGGCATGACTGGCAGGTGGTTCCAGCAAGCCTGGCAGGTGATTCCAAAGTGTTCACCAACTGGTTGTGGCGTAGCCGGCAGGTGATTTTTGCGTGATCGGCAGGTGGTTCTGGCGAGTCGAGCAGGTGGTTCCGGCGTGCTCGGCTGGTGCTTCCGGGGTCATTGGCACGGGGTTCTGGCATGTCTGAGAGGTGGTTCCTGCATGCCCGGCAAGTGATTCCGGAGTGTTCGCCAAGTGGTTCTGGCATAGTCGGCAGGTGATTTTGGCATGTCCGGCAGGTGGTTCAGGCGAGTTGAGCAGGTGGTTCCAACGTGCTTGGCAGGTGCTTCCGGCGTCTCCGGCACGTGTTTCTGGCACATCTGACAGGTGGTTCCGGCATGCCCGAAAGGTGATTCCGGTCTGTCCGGTAGGTGGTTCCAGCCGGCACGGCATGTGGTTCTGGTACGTCTCAGAGGTGGTTGCGCATGCCCAACAGGTGATTCCGGACTGTCCGCCACATGGTTCTGGCACGTCTGAGAGGTGGTTCCGGCATGCCCGGCAGGTCATCCCAGAGAGTCCTCCAAGTGGTTCTGGCATAACACGCAGGTGATTTTGGCGTGTCTGGCAGGTTGTTCCGTTGTGCTTGGCAGGTGGTTCAGGCTTGGCCGGCAGGTGGTTCCAGACTGTCCAGGACGTGTTTCCAGCTTCTCCGGCAGGTGGTTCTGGTACGTCTGAGAGGTGGTTCCGCCATGGCTGGCAGGTGATTCCGGACCGTCCCCCAGGTGGTTCTGGCATAGCCAGCAGTTGATATTGGCCTGTCCGGCAGGTGGTTCCAGCGAGTCGAACAGGTGGCTCCGGCGTGCTCGGCAGGTGGTTCCGGTCTGTCCGGTAGGTCATTCCGGCGTGTCCGGCACGTGCTTCCTGCACGTCTGAGAGGTGGTTCCGGCATGCGCGACAGGTGGTTTCGGAGTGTCCGCCAGGTGGTTCTGGCGTAGCCGGCAGGTGATTTTGGCGTGTCCGGCAGGTGTTTCTGGCGAGTCGAGCAGGTGGCTCCGGCATGCTCGGCAGGTGCTTCCGGCGTCTCCGGCACGTGGTTCTGGTGTGTCTGAGAGCTGGTTACGGCATGTCCGGCAGATGATTCCGGAGTGTCCGCCAAGTGGTTCTGGCATACCCGGCTGGTGATTTGGGCATGTCAGGTAGGTGGCTCCGGCGTGCTCGGCAGGTTGTTCAGACGGGTCTGGCAGGTGTTTTCCGTCTGTTCTGGGTGTGGTTCCAGCATCTCATGCACATGGTTCTGGCACGTCTGCGATGTGGTTCCGGCCGGCCCGACAGGTGTTTCCACAGTGTCCGCCAAGTGGTACTGGCGTAGTTGGCAGGTGATTTTGGCATGACCGGCACGTGGTTCAAGCAAGCCCGGCAGGTGATTCCGAAGTGTTCCCCAACTGGTTGTGGCGTAGCCGGCAGGTGATTTTTGCGTGTCCGGCAGGTGGTTCTGGCGAGTCGAGCAGGTGGTTCCGGCGTGCTCGGCAGGTGCTTCCGGGGTCATTGGCACGTGATTCTTGCATATCTGAGAGGTGGTTCTGGCATGCCCGGCAGGTGATTCCGGAGTGTTCGCCAAGTGTTTCCGGCGTAGCCGGCAGGTGATTTTGCATGTCCAGCGGTCGTTCCGGCGGGTCGAGCCGGTGGTTCCGGCGTGTCCGGCAGGTGGTTCCGGTCTGTCCGGCAGGTGGTTCTGTGGTGTCCGGCACGAGGTTCAGTCTGAGAGGCTGTGCCGGCATGCCCCTCACGTGATTCCGGCTTGTCCCCGAAGTGGTGCTGGTGTAGCGGGCAGGTGATTTTGGCGTGTCCGGCAGGTGGTTCAGGCGAGTTGAGCAGGTGGTTGCGACGTGCTCGGCAGGTGCTTCCGGCGTCTCCGGCACGTGTTTCTGGCACATCTGACTGGTGGTTCCGGCATGCCCAAAAGTTGATTCCGGTCTGTCCGGTAGGTGGTTCCGGCGTGCACGGCACGTGGTTCTGGTACGTGTCAGAGGTGGTTGCGTATGCCCAACAGGTGATTCCGGACTGTCCGCCACGTGCTTCTGGCACGTCTGAGAGGTGGTTCCAACATGCCCGGCAGGTCATTTCGGAGAGTCGTCCAAGTGGTTCTGGCGTAGCCCGCAGGTGATTTTGGCGTGTCCGGCAGGTGGTTCCGCCGTGCTCGGCAGGTGGTTCAGGCATGGCCGTCACGTGGTTCCAGTCTGTCCAGGACGTGTTTCCACCTTCTCCGGCAGGTGGTTCTGGTACGTCTGAGAGGTGGTTCCGCCATGGCTGGCAGGTGATCCCGGACTGTCCCCCAGGTGGTTCTGGCATAGCCAGCAGTTGATATTGGCCTGTCCGGCAGGTGGTTCCAGCGAGTCGAACAGGTGGCTCCGGCGTTCTTGGCAGGTGGTTCCGGTCTGTCCGGTAGGTGTTTCCGGCGTGTCTGGCACGTGCTTCCGGCACGTCTGAGAGGTGGTTCCGTCATGCGCGGCAGGTGATTCCGGAGTGTCCGCCAGGTGGTTCTGGCGTACCCAGCAGGTGATTTTGGCGTGTCCGGCAGGTGTTTCTGGCGAGTCGAGCAGGTGGCTCCGGCATGCTCGGCAGGTGCTTCCGGCGTCTCCGGCACTTGGTTCTGGTGTGTCTGAGAGCTGGTTCCGGCATGTCCGGCAGATGATTCCGGAGTGTCCGCCAAGTGGTTCTGGCATACCCAGCAGGTGATTTTGGCGTGTCAGGGAGGTGGTACCGGTGAGTCGAGCAGGTGGTTCCGGCGTGCTCAGCAGGTGGTTCAGGCGGTTCTGGCAGGTGGTATCCGTCTGTTCGGGGTGTGGTTCCAGCATCTCATGAACACGTTTCTGGCAAGTCTGAGATGTGGTTCCAGCCGGCCCGACAGGTGTTTCCGCAGTGTCCGCCAAGCGGTTCTGGCGTAGTTGGCAGGTGATTTTGGCATGACTGGCAGGTGGTTCCAGCAAGCCTGGCAGGTGATTCCAAAGTGTTCACCAACTGGTTGTGGCGTAGCCGGCAGGTGATTTTTGCGTGATCGGCAGGTGGTTCTGGCGAGTCGAGCAGGTGGTTCCGGCGTGCTCGGCTGGTGCTTCCGGGGTCATTGGCACGGGGTTCTGGCATGTCTGAGAGGTGGTTCCTGCATGCCCGGCAAGTGATTCCGGAGTGTTCGCCAAGTGGTTCTGGCATAGTCGGCAGGTGATTTTGGCATGTCCGGCAGGTGGTTCAGGCGAGTTGAGCAGGTGGTTCCAACGTGCTTGGCAGGTGCTTCCGGCGTCTCCGGCACGTGTTTCTGGCACATCTGACAGGTGGTTCCGGCATGCCTGAAAGGTGATTCCGGTCTGTCCGGTAGGTGGTTCCAGCCTGCACGGCATGTGGTTCTGGTACGTCTCAGAGGTGTTTGCGCATGCCCAACAGGTGATTCCGGACTGTCCGCCACATGGTTCTGGCACGTCTGAGAGGTGGTTCCGGCATGCCCGGCAGGTCATCCCAGAGAGTCCTCCAAGTGGTTCTGGCATAACACGCAGGTGATTTTGGCGTGTCAGGCAGGTTGTTCCGTTGTGCTTGGCAGGTGGTTCAGGCTTGGCCGGCAGGTGGTTCCAGACTGTCCAGGACGTGTTTCCAGCTTCTCCGGCAGGTGGTTCTGGTACGTCTGAGAGGTGGTTCCGCCATGGCTGGCAGGTGATTCCGGACCGTCCCCCAGGTGGTTCTGGCATAGCCAGCAGTTGATATTGGCCTGTCCGGCAGGTGGTTCCAGCGAGTCGAACAGGTGGCTCCGGCGTGCTCGGCAGGTGGTTCCGGTCTGTCCGGTAGGTCATTCCGGCGTGTCCGGCACGTGCTTCCTGCACGTCTGAGAGGTGGTTCCGGCATGCGCGACAGGTGGTTTCGGAGTGTCCGCCAGGTGGTTCTGGCGTACCCGGCAGGTGATTTTGGCGTGTCCGGCAGGTGTTTCTGGCGAGTCGAGCAGGTGGCTCCGGCATGCTCGGCAGGTGCTTCCGGCGACTCCGGCACGTGGTTCTGGTGTGTCTGAGAGCTGGTTCCGGCATGTCCGGCAGATGATTCCGGAGTTTTCCGCCAAGTGGTTCTGGCTACCCGGCTGGTGATTTGGGCATGTCAGGTAGGTGGCTCCGGCGTGCTCGGCAGGTTGTTCAGACGGGTCTGGCAGGTGTTTTCCGTCTGTTCTGGGTGTGGTTCCAGCATCTCATGCACATGGTTCTGGCACGTCTGAGATGTGGTTCCGGCCGGCCCGACAGGTGTTTCCACAGTGTCCGCCAAGTGGTACTGGCGTAGTTGGCAGGTGATTTTGGCATGACCGGCAGGTGGTTCCAGCAAGCCCGGCAGGTGATTCCGAAGTGTTCCCCAACTGGTTGTGGCGTAGCCGGCAGGTGATTTTTGCGTGTCCGGCAGGTGGTTCTGGCGAGTCGAGCAGGTGGTTCCGGCGTGCTCGGCAGGTGCTTCCGGGGTCATTGGCACGTGGTTCTGGCATATCTGAGAGGTGGTTCCGGCATGCCCGGCAGGTGATTCCGGAGTGTTCGCCAAGTGTTTCCGGCGTAGCCGGCAGGTGATTTTGCATGTCCAGCGGTCGTTCCGGCGGGTCGAGCCGGTGGTTCCGGCGTGTCCGGCAGGTGGTTCCGGTCTGTCCGGCAGGTGGTTCTGTGGTGTCCGGCACGAGGTTCAGTCTGAGAGGCTGTGCCGGCATGCCCCTCACGTGATTCCGGCTTGTCCCCGAAGTGGTGCTGGTGTAGCGGGCAGGTGATTTTGGCGTGTCCGGCAGGTGGTTCAGGCGAGTTGAGCAGGTGGTTGCGACGTGCTCGGCAGGTGCTTCCGGCGTCTCCGGCACGTGTTTCTGGCACATCTGACTGGTGGTTCCGGCATGCCCAAAAGTTGATTCCGGTCTGTCCGGTAGGTGGTTCCGGCGTGCACGGCACGTGGTTCTGGTACGTGTCAGAGGTGGTTGCGTATGCCCAACAGGTGATTCCGGACTGTCCGCCACGTGCTTCTGGCACGTCTGAGACGTGGTTCCAACATGCCCGGCAGGTCATTTCGGAGAGTCGTCCAAGTGGTTCTGGCGTAGCCCGCAGGTGATTTTGGCGTGTCCGGCAGGTGGTTCCGCCGTGCTCGGCAGGTGGTTCAGGCATGGCCGTCACGTGGTTCCAGTCTGTCCAGGACGTGTTTCCACCTTCTCCGGCAGGTGGTTCTGGTACGTCTGAGAGGTGGTTCCGCCATGGCTGGCAGGTGATCCCGGACTGTCCCCCAGGTGGTTCTGGCATAGCCAGCAGTTGATATTGGCCTGTCCGGCAGGTGGTTCCAGCGAGTCGAACAGGTGGCTCCGGCGTTCTTGGCAGGTGGTTCCGGTCTGTCCGGTAGGTGTTTCCGGCGTGTCTGGCACGTGCTTCCGGCACGTCTGAGAGGTGGTTCCGTCATGCGCGGCAGGTGATTCCGGAGTGTCCGCCAGGTGGTTCTGGCGTACCCAGCAGGTGATTTTGGCGTGTCCGGCAGGTGTTTCTGGCGAGTCGAGCAGGTGGCTCCGGCATGCTCGGCAGGTGCTTCCGGCGTCTCCGGCACTTGGTTCTGGTGTGTCTGAGAGCTGGTTCCGGCATGTCCGGCAGATGATTCCAGAGTGTCCGCCAAGTGGTTCTGGCATACCCGGCTGGTGATTTGGGCATGTAAGGTAGGTGGCTCCGGCGTGCTCGGCAGGTTGTTCAGACGGGTCTGGCAGGTGTTTTCCGTCTGTTCTGGGTGTGGTTCCAGCATCTCATGCACATGGTTCTGGCACGTCTGAGATGTGGTTCCGGCCGGCCCGACAGGTGTTTCCACAGTGTCCGCCAAGTGGTACTGGCGTAGTTGGCAGGTGATTTTGGCATGACCGGCAGGTGGTTCCAGCAAGCCCGGCAGGTGATTCCGAAGTGTTCCCCAACTGGTTGTGGCGTAGCCGGCAGGTGATTTTTGCGTGTCCGGCAGGTGGTTCTGGCGAGTCGAGCAGGTGGTTCCGGCGTGCTCGGCAGGTGCTTCCGGGGTCATTGGCACGTGGTTCTGGCATATCTGAGAGGTGGTTCCGGCATGCCCGGCAGGTGATTCCGGAGTGTTCGCCAAGTGTTTCCGGCGTAGCCGGCAGGTGATTTTGCATGTCCAGCGGTCGTTCCGGCGGGTCGAGCCGGTGGTTCCGGCGTGTCCGGCAGGTGGTTCCGGTCTGTCCGGCAGGTGGTTCTGTGGTGTCCGGCACGAGGTTCAGTCTGAGAGGCTGTGCCGGCATGCCCCTCACGTGATTCCGGCTTGTCCCCGAAGTGGTGCTGGTGTAGCGGGCAGGTGATTTTGGCGTGTCCGGCAGGTGGTTCAGGCGAGTTGAGCAGGTGGTTGCGACGTGCTCGGCAGGTGCTTCCGGCGTCTCCGGCACGTGTTTCTGGCACATCTGACTGGTGGTTCCGGCATGCCCAAAAGTTGATTCCGGTCTGTCCGGTAGGTGGTTCCGGCGTGCACGGCACGTGGTTCTGGTACGTGTCAGAGGTGGTTGCGTATGCCCAACAGGTGATTCCGGACTGTCCGCCACGTGCTTCTGGCACGTCTGAGACGTGGTTCCAACATGCCCGGCAGGTCATTTCGGAGAGTCGTCCAAGTGGTTCTGGCGTAGCCCGCAGGTGATTTTGGCGTGTCCGGCAGGTGGTTCCGCCGTGCTCGGCAGGTGGTTCAGGCATGGCCGTCACGTGGTTCCAGTCTGTCCAGGACGTGTTTCCAGCTTCTCCGGCAGGTGGTTCTGGTACGTCTGAGAGGTGGTTCCGCCATGGCTGGCAGGTGATCCCGGACTGTCCCCCAGGTGGTTCTGGCATAGCCAGCAGTTGATATTGGCCTGTCCGGCAGGTGGTTCCAGCGAGTCGAACAGGTGGCTCCGGCGTTCTTGGCAGGTGGTTCCGGTCTGTCCGGTAGGTGTTTCCGGCGTGTCTGGCACGTGCTTCCGGCACGTGTGAGAGGTGGTTCCGTCATGCGCGGCAGGTGATTCCGGAGTGTCCGCCAGGTGGTTCTGGCGTACCCAGCAGGTGATTTTGGCGTGTCCGGCAGGTGTTTCTGGCGAGTCGAGCAGGTGGCTCCGGCATGCTCGGCAGGTGCTTCCGGCGTCTCCGGCACTTGGTTCTGGTGTGTCTTAGAGCTGGTTCCGGCATGTCCGGCAGATGATTCCGGAGTGTCCGCCAAGTGGTTCTGGCATACCCAGCAGGTGATTTTGGCGTGTCAGGGAGGTGGTACCGGTGAGTCGAGCAGGTGGTTCCAGCGTGCTCAGCAGGTGGTTCAGGCGGTTCTGGCAGGTGGTATCCGTCTGTTCGGGGTGTGGTTCCAGCATCTCATGAACACGTTTCTGGCAAGTCTGAGATGTGGTTCCAGCCGGCCCGACAGGTGTTTCCGCAGTGTCCGCCAAGCGGTTCTGGCGTAGTTGGCAGGTGATTTTGGCATGACTGGCAGGTGGTTCCAGCAAGCCTGGCAGGTGATTCCAAAGTGTTCACCAACTGGTTGTGGCGTAGCCGGCAGGTGATTTTTGCGTGATCGGCAGGTGGTTCTGGCGAGTCGAGCAGGTGGTTCCGGCGTGCTCGGCTGGTGCTTCCGGGGTCATTGGCACGGGGTTCTGGCATGTCTGAGAGGTGGTTCCTGCATGCCCGGCAAGTGATTCCGGAGTGTTCGCCAAGTGGTTCTGGCATAGTCGGCAGGTGATTTTGGCATGTCCGGCAGGTGGTTCAGGCGAGTTGAGCAGGTGGTTCCAACGTGCTTGGCAGGTGCTTCCGGCGTCTCCGGCACGTGTTTCTGGCACATCTGACAGGTGGTTCCGGCATGCCCGAAAGGTGATTCCGGTCTGTCCGGTAGGTGGTTCCAGCCTGCACGGCATGTGGTTCTGGTACGTCTCAGAGGTGTTTGCGCATGCCCAACAGGTGATTCCGGACTGTCCGCCACATGGTTCTGGCACGTCTGAGAGGTGGTTCCGGCATGCCCGGCAGGTCATCCCAGAGAGTCCTCCAAGTGGTTCTGGCATAACACGCAGGTGATTTTGGCGTGTCAGGCAGGTTGTTCCGTTGTGCTTGGCAGGTGGTTCAGGCTTGGCCGGCAGGTGGTTCCAGACTGTCCAGGACGTGTTTCCAGCTTCTCCGGCAGGTGGTTCTGGTACGTCTGAGAGGTGGTTCCGCCATGGCTGGCAGGTGATTCCGGACCGTCCCCCAGGTGGTTCTGGCATAGCCAGCAGTTGATATTGGCCTGTCCGGCAGGTGGTTCCAGCGAGTCGAACAGGTGGCTCCGGAGTGCTCGGCAGGTGGTTCCGGTCTGTCCGGTAGGTCATTCCGGCGTGTCCGGCACGTGCTTCCTGCACGTCTGAGAGGTGGTTCCGGCATGCGCGACAGGTGGTTTCGGAGTGTCCGCCAGGTGGTTCTGGCGTACCCGGCAGGTGATTTTGGCATGTCCGGCAGGTGTTTCTGGCGAGTCGAGCAGGTGGCTCCGGCATGCTCGGCAGGTGCTTCCGGCGACTCCGGCACGTGGTTCTGGTGTGTCTGAGAGCTGGTTCCGGCATGTCCGGCAGATGATTCCGGAGTTTTCCGCCAAGTGGTTCTGGCTACCCGGCTGGTGATTTGGGCATGTCAGGTAGGTGGCTCCGGCGTGCTCGGCAGGTTGTTCAGACGGGTCTGGCAGGTGTTTTCCGTCTCTTCTGGGTGTGGTTCCAGCATCTCATGCACATGGTTCTGGCACGTCTGAGATGTGGTTCCGGCCGGCCCGACAGGTGTTTCCACAGTGTCCGCCAAGTGGTACTGGCGTAGTTGGCAGGTGATTTTGGCATGACCGGCAGGTGGTTCCAGCAAGCCCGGCAGGTGATTCCGAAGTGTTCCCCAACTGGTTGTGGCGTAGCCGGCAGGTGATTTTTGCGTGTCCGGCAGGTGGTTCTGGCGAGTCGAGCAGGTGGTTCCGGCGTGCTCGGCAGGTGCTTCCGGGGTCATTGGCACGTGGTTCTGGCATATCTGAGAGGTGGTTCCGGCATGCCCGGCAGGTGATTCCGGAGTGTTCGCCAAGTGTTTCCGGCGTAGCCGGCAGGTGATTTTGCATGTCCAGCGGTCGTTCCGGCGGGTCGAGCCGGTGGTTCCGGCGTGTCCGGCAGGTGGTTCCGGTCTGTCCGGCAGGTGGTTCTGTGGTGTCCGGCACGAGGTTCAGTCTGAGAGGCTGTGCCGGCATGCCCCTCACGTGATTCCGGCTTGTCCCCGAAGTGGTGCTGGTGTAGCGGGCAGGTGATTTTGGCGTGTCCGGCAGGTGGTTCAGGCGAGTTGAGCAGGTGGTTGCGACGTGCTCGGCAGGTGCTTCCGGCGTCTCCGGCACGTGTTTCTGGCACATCTGACTGGTGGTTCCGGCATGCCCAAAAGTTGATTCCGGTCTGTCCGGTAGGTGGTTCCGGCGTGCACGGCACGTGGTTCTGGTACGTGTCAGAGGTGGTTGCGTATGCCCAACAGGTGATTCCGGACTGTCCGCCACGTGCTTCTGGCACGTCTGAGACGTGGTTCCAACATGCCCGGCAGGTCATTTCGGAGAGTCGTCCAAGTGGTTCTGGCGTAGCCCGCAGGTGATTTTGGCGTGTCCGGCAGGTGGTTCCGCCGTGCTCGGCAGGTGGTTCAGGCATGGCCGTCACGTGGTTCCAGTCTGTCCAGGACGTGTTTCCACCTTCTCCGGCAGGTGGTTCTGGTACGTCTGAGAGGTGGTTCCGCCATGGCTGGCAGGTGATCCCGGACTGTCCCCCAGGTGGTTCTGGCATAGCCAGCAGTTGATATTGGCCTGTCCGGCAGGTGGTTCCAGCGAGTCGAACAGGTGGCTCCGGCGTTCTTGGCAGGTGGTTCCGGTCTGTCCGGTAGGTGTTTCCGGCGTGTCTGGCACGTGCTTCCGGCACGTCTGAGAGGTGGTTCCGTCATGCGCGGCAGGTGATTCCGGAGTGTCCGCCAGGTGGTTCTGGCGTACCCAGCAGGTGATTTTGGCGTGTCCGGCAGGTGTTTCTGGCGAGTCGAGCAGGTGGCTCCGGCATGCTCGGCAGGTGCTTCCGGCGTCTCCGGCACTTGGTTCTGGTGTGTCTGAGAGCTGGTTCCGGCATGTCCGGCAGATGATTCCGGAGTGTCCGCCAAGTGGTTCTGGCATACCCGGCTGGTGATTTGGGCATGTAAGGTAGGTGGCTCCGGCGTGCTCGGCAGGTTGTTCAGACGGGTCTGGCAGGTGTTTTCCGTCTGTTCTGGGTGTGGTTCCAGCATCTCATGCACATGGTTCTGGCACGTCTGAGATGTGGTTCCGGCCGGCCCGACAGGTGTTTCCACAGTGTCCGCCAAGTGGTACTGGCGTAGTTGGCAGGTGATTTTGGCATGACCGGCAGGTGGTTCCAGCAAGCCCGGCAGGTGATTCCGAAGTGTTCCCCAACTGGTTGTGGCGTAGCCGGCAGGTGATTTTTGCGTGTCCGGCAGGTGGTTCTGGCGAGTCGAGCAGGTGGTTCCGGCGTGCTCGGCAGGTGCTTCCGGGGTCATTGGCACGTGGTTCTGGCATATCTGAGAGGTGGTTCCGGCATGCCCGGCAGGTGATTCCGGAGTGTTCGCCAAGTGTTTCCGGCGTAGCCGGCAGGTGATTTTGCATGTCCAGCGGTCGTTCCGGCGGGTCGAGCCGGTGGTTCCGGCGTGTCCGGCAGGTGGTTCCGGTCTGTCCGGCAGGTGGTTCTGTGGTGTCCGGCACGAGGTTCAGTCTGAGAGGCTGTGCTGGCATGCCCCTCACGTGATTCCGGCTTGTCCCCGAAGTGGTGCTGGTGTAGCGGGCAGGTGATTTTGGCGTGTCCGGCAGGTGGTTCAGGCGAGTTGAGCAGGTGGTTGCGACGTGCTCGGCAGGTGCTTCCGGCGTCTCCGGCACGTGTTTCTGGCACATCTGACTGGTGGTTCCGGCATGCCCAAAAGTTGATTCCGGTCTGTCCGGTAGGTGGTTCCGGCGTGCACGGCACGTGGTTCTGGTACGTGTCAGAGGTGGTTGCGTATGCCCAACAGGTGATTCCGGACTGTCCGCCACGTGCTTCTGGCACGTCTGAGACGTGGTTCCAACATGCCCGGCAGGTCATTTCGGAGAGTCGTCCAAGTGGTTCTGGCGTAGCCCGCAGGTGATTTTGGCGTGTCCGGCAGGTGGTTCCGCCGTGCTCGGCAGGTGGTTCAGGCATGGCCGTCACGTGGTTCCAGTCTGTCCAGGACGTGTTTCCAGCTTCTCCGGCAGGTGGTTCTGGTACGTCTGAGAGGTGGTTCCGCCATGGCTGGCAGGTGATCCCGGACTGTCCCCCAGGTGGTTCTGGCATAGCCAGCAGTTGATATTGGCCTGTCCGGCAGGTGGTTCCAGCGAGTCGAACAGGTGGCTCCGGCGTTCTTGGCAGGTGGTTCCGGTCTGTCCGGTAGGTGTTTCCGGCGTGTCTGGCACGTGCTTCCGGCACGTGTGAGAGGTGGTTCCGTCATGCGCGGCAGGTGATTCCGGAGTGTCCGCCAGGTGGTTCTGGCGTACCCAGCAGGTGATTTTGGCGTGTCCGGCAGGTGTTTCTGGCGAGTCGAGCAGGTGGCTCCGGCATGCTCGGCAGGTGCTTCCGGCGTCTCCGGCACTTGGTTCTGGTGTGTCTTAGAGCTGGTTCCGGCATGTCCGGCAGATGATTCCGGAGTGTCCGCCAAGTGGTTCTGGCATACCCAGCAGGTGATTTTGGCGTGTCAGGGAGGTGGTACCGGTGAGTCGAGCAGGTGGTTCCAGCGTGCTCAGCAGGTGGTTCAGGCGGTTCTGGCAGGTGGTATCCGTCTGTTCGGGGTGTGGTTCCAGCATCTCATGAACACGTTTCTGGCAAGTCTGAGATGTGGTTCCAGCCGGCCCGACAGGTGTTTCCGCAGTGTCCGCCAAGCGGTTCTGGCGTAGTTGGCAGGTGATTTTGGCATGACTGGCAGGTGGTTCCAGCAAGCCTGGCAGGTGATTCCAAAGTGTTCACCAACTGGTTGTGGCGTAGCCGGCAGGTGATTTTTGCGTGATCGGCAGGTGGTTCTGGCGAGTCGAGCAGGTGGTTCCGGCGTGCTCGGCTGGTGCTTCCGGGATCATTGGCACGGGGTTCTGGCATGTCTGAGAGGTGGTTCCTGCATGCCCGGCAAGTGATTCCGGAGTGTTCGCCAAGTGGTTCTGGCATAGTCGGCAGGTGATTTTGGCATGTCCGGCAGGTGGTTCAGGCGAGTTGAGCACGTGGTTCCAACGTGCTTGGCAGGTGCTTCCGGCGTCTCCGGCACGTGTTTCTGGCACATCTGACAGGTGGTCCCGGCATGCCCGAAAGGTGATTCCGGTCTGTCCGGTAGGTGGTTCCAGCCGGCACGGCATGTGGTTCTGGTACGTCTCAGAGGTGGTTGCGCATGCCCAACAGGTGATTCCGGACTGTCCGACACATGGTTATGGCACGTCTGAGAGGTGGTTCCGGCATGCCCGGCAGGTCATCCCAGAGAGTCCTCCAAGTGGTTCTGGCATAACACGCAGGTGATTTTGGCGTGTCAGGCAGGTTGTTCCGTTGTGCTTGGCAGGTGGTTCAGGCTTGGCCGGCAGGTGGTTCCAGACTGTCCAGGACGTGTTTCCAGCTTCTCCGGCAGGTGGTTCAGGTACGTCTGAGAGGTGGTTCCGCCATGGCTGGCAGGTGATTCCGGACCGTCCCCCAGGTGGTTCTGGCATAGCCAGCAGTTGATATTGGCCTGTCCGGCAGGTGGTTCCAGAGAGTCGAACAGGTGGCTCCAGCGTGCTCGGCAGGTGGTTCCGGTGTGTCCGGTAGGTCATTCCGGCGTGTCCGGCACGTGCTTCCTGCACGTCTGAGAGGTGGTTCCGGCATGCGCGACAGGTGGTTTCGGAGTGTCCGCCAGGTGGTTCTGGCGTACCCGGCAGGTGATTTTGGCGTGTCCGGCAGGTGTTTCTGGCGAGTCGAGCAGGTGGCTCCGGCATGCTCGGCAGGTGCTTCCGGCGTCTCCGGCACGTGGTTCTGGTGTGTCTGAGAGCTGGTTCCGGCAAGTCCGGCAGATGATTCCGGAGTTTTCCGCCAAGTGGTTCTGGCATACCCGGCTGGTGATTTGGGCATGTCAGGTAGGTGGCTCCGGCGTGCTCGGCAGGTTGTTCAGACGGGTCTGGCAGGTGTTTTCCGTCTGTTCTGGGTGTGGTTCCAGCATCTCATGCACATGGTTCTGGCACGTCTGCGATGTGGTTCCGGCCGGCCCGACAGGTGTTTCCACAGTGTCCGCCAAGTGGTACTGGCGTAGTTGGCAGGTGATTTTGGCATGACCGGCAGGTGGTTCCAGCAAGCCCGGCAGGTGATTCCGAAGTGTTCCCCAACTGGTTGTGGCGTAGCCGGCAGGTGATTTTTGCGTGTCCGGCAGGTGGTTCTGGCGAGTCGAGCAGGTGGTTCCGGCGTGCTCGGCAGGTGCTTCCGGGGTCATTGGCACATGGTTCTGGCATATCTGAGAGGTGGTTCCGGCATGCCCGGCAGGTGATTCCGGAGTGTTCGCCAAGTGTTTCCGGCGTAGCCGGCAGGTGATTTTGCATGTCCAGCGGTCGTTCCGGCGGGTCGAGCCGGTGGTTCCGGCGTGTCCGGCAGGTGGTTCCGGTCTGTCCGGCAGGTGGTTCTGTGGTGTCCGGCACGAGGTTCAGTCTGAGAGGCTGTGCCGGCATGCCCCTCACGTGATTCCGGCTTGTCCCCGAAGTGGTGCTGGTGTAGCGGGCAGGTGATTTTGGCGTGTCCGGCAGGTGGTTCAGGCGAGTTGAGCAGGTGGTTGCGACGTGCTCGGCAGGTGCTTCCGGCGTCTCCGGCACGTGTTTCTGGCACATCTGACTGGTGGTTCTGGCATGCCCAAAAGTTGATTCCGGTCTGTCCGGTAGGTGGTTCCGGCGTGCACGGCACGTGGTTCTGGTACGTGTCAGAGGTGGTTGCGTATGCCCAACAGGTGATTCCGGACTGTCCGCCACGTGCTTCTGGCACGTCTGAGAGGTGGTTCCAACATGCCCGGCAGGTCATTTCGGAGAGTCGTCCAAGTGGTTCTGGCGTAGCCCGCAGGTGATTTTGGCATGTCCGGCAGGTGGTTCCGCCGTGCTCGGCAGGTGGTTCAGGCATGGCCGTCACGTGGTTCCAGTCTGTCCAGGACGTGTTTCCAGCTTCTCCGGCAGGTGGTTCTGGTACGTCTGAGAGGTGGTTCCGCCATGGCTGGCAGGTGATCCCGGACTGTCCCCCAGGTGGTTCTGGCATAGCCAGCAGTTGATATTGGCCTGTCCGGCAGGTGGTTCCAGCGAGTCGAACAGGTGGCTCCGGCGTTCTTGGCAGGTGGTTCCGGTCTGTCCGGTAGGTGTTTCCGGCGTGTCTGGCACGTGCTTCCGGCACGTCTGAGAGGTGGTTCCGTCATGCGCGGCAGGTGATTCCGGAGTGTCCGCCAGGTGGTTCTGGCGTACCCAGCAGGTGATTTTGGCGTGTCCGGCAGGTGTTTCTGGCGAGTCGAGCAGGTGGCTCCGGCATGCTCGGCAGGTGCTTCCGGCGTCTCCGGCACTTGGTTCTGGTGTGTCTGAGAGCTGGTTCCGGCATGTCCGGCAGATGATTCCGGAGTGTCCGCCAAGTGGTTCTGGCATACCCAGCAGGTGATTTTGGCGTGTCAGGGAGGTGGTAGCGGCGAGTCGAGCAGGTGGTTCCGGCGTGCTCAGCAGGTGGTTCAGGCGGTTCTGGCAGGTGGTATCCGTCTGTTCGGGGTGTGGTTCCAGCATCTCATGAACACGTTTCTGGCAAGTCTGAGATGTGGTTCCAGCCGGCCCGACAGGTGTTTCCGCAGTGTCCGCCAAGCGGTTCTGGCGTAGTTGGCAGGTGATTTTGGCATGACTGGCAGGTGGTTCCAGCAAGCCTGGCAGGTGATTCCAAAGTGTTCACCAACTGGTTGTGGCGTAGCCGGCAGGTGATTTTTGCGTGATCGGCAGGTGGTTCTGGCGAGTCGAGCAGGTGGTTCCGGCGTGCTCGGCTGGTGCTTCCGGGGTCATTGGCACGGGGTTCTGGCATGTCTGAGAGGTGGTTCCTGCATGCCCGGCAAGTGATTCCGGAGTGTTCGCCAAGTGGTTCTGGCATAGTCGGCAGGTGATTTTGGCATGTCCGGCAGGTGGTTCAGGCGAGTTGAGCAGGTGGTTCCAACGTGCTTGGCAGGTGCTTCCGGCGTCTCCGGCACGTGTTTCTGGCACATCTGACAGGTGGTTCCGGCATGCCCGAAAGGTGATTCCGGTCTGTCCGGTAGGTGGTTCCAGCCGGCACGGCATGTGGTTCTGGTACGTCTCAGAGGTGGTTGCGCATGCCCAACAGGTGATTCCGGACTGTCCGCCACATGGTTCTGGCACGTCTGAGAGGTGGTTCCGGCATGCCCGGCAGGTCATCCCAGAGAGTCCTCCAAGTGGTTCTGGCATAACACGCAGGTGATTTTGGCGTGTCAGGCAGGTTGTTCCGTTGTGCTTGGCAGGTGGTTCAGGCTTGGCCGGCAGGTGGTTCCAGACTGTCCAGGACGTGTTTCCAGCTTCTCCGGCAGGTGGTTCTGGTACGTCTGAGAGGTGGTTCCGCCATGGCTGGCAGGTGATTCCGGACCGTCCCCCAGGTGGTTCTGGCATAGCCAGCAGTTGATATTGGCCTGTCCGGCAGGTGGTTCCAGCGAGTCGAACAGGTGGCTCCGGCGTGCTCGGCAGGTGGTTCCGGTCTGTCCGGTAGGTCATTCCGGCGTGTCCGGCACGTGCTTCCTGCACGTCTGAGAGGTGGTTCCGGCATGCGCGACAGGTGGTTTCGGAGTGTCCGCCAGGTGGTTCTGGCGTACCCGGCAGGTGATTTTGGCATGTCCGGCAGGTGTGTCTGGCGAGTCGAGCAGGTGGCTCCGGCATGCTCGGCAGGTGCTTCCGGCGTCTCCGGCACGTGGTTCTGGTGTGTCTGAGAGCTGGTTCCGGCATGTCCGGCAGATGATTCCGGAGTTTTCCGCCAAGTGGTTCTGGCATACCCGGCTGGTGATTTGGGCATGTCAGGTAGGTGGCTCCGGCGTGCTCGGCAGGTTGTTCAGACGGGTCTGGCAGGTGTTTTCCGTCTGTTCTGGGTGTGGTTCCAGCATCTCATGCACATGGTTCTGGCACGTCTGAGATGTGGTTCCGGCCGGCCCGACAGGTGTTTCCACAGTGTCCGCCAAGTGGTACTGGCGTAGTTGGCAGGTGATTTTGGCATGACCGGCAGGTGGTTCCAGCAAGCCCGGCAGGTGATTCCGAAGTGTTCCCCAACTGGTTGTGGCGTAGCCGGCAGGTGATTTCTGCGTGTCCGGCAGGTGGTTCTGGCGAGTCGAGCAGGTGGTTCCGGCGTGCTCGGCAGGTGCTTCCGGGGTCATTGGCACGTGGTTCTGGCATATCTGAGAGGTGGTTCCGGCATGCCCGGCAGGTGATTCCGGAGTGTTCGCCAAGTGTTTCCGGCGTAGCCGGCAGGTGATTTTGCATGTCCAGCGGTCGTTCCGGCGGGTCGAGCCGGTGGTTCCGGCGTGTCCGGCAGGTGGTTCCGGTCTGTCCGGCAGGTGGTTCTGTGGTGTCCGGCACGAGGTTCAGTCTGAGAGGCTGTGCCGGCATGCCCCTCACGTGATTCCGGCTTGTCCCCGAAGTGGTGCTGGTGTAGCGGGCAGGTGATTTTGGCGTGTCCGGCAGGTGGTTCAGGCGAGTTGAGCAGGTGGTTGCGACGTGCTCGGCAGGTGCTTCCGGCGTCTCCGGCACGTGTTTCTGGCACATCTGACTGGTGGTTCCGGCATGCCCAAAAGTTGATTCCGGTCTGTCCGGTAGGTGGTTCCGGCGTGCACGGCACGTGGTTCTGGTACGTGTCAGAGGTGGTTGCGTACGCCCAACAGGTGATTCCGGACTGTCCGCCACGTGCTTCTGGCACGTCTGAGACGTGGTTCCAACATGCCCGGCAGGTCATTTCGGAGAGTCGTCCAAGTGGTTCTGGCGTAGCCCGCAGGTGATTTTGGCGTGTCCGGCAGGTGGTTCCGCCGTGCTCGGCAGGTGGTTCAGGCATGGCCGTCACGTGGTTCCAGTCTGTCCAGGACGTGTTTCCAGCTTCTCCGGCAGGTGGTTCTGGTACGTCTGAGAGGTGGTTCCGCCATGGCTGGCAGGTGATCCCGGACTGTCCCCCAGGTGGTTCTGGCATAGCCAGCAGTTGATATTGGCCTGTCCGGCAGGTGGTTCCAGCGAGTCGAACAGGTGGCTCCGGCGTTCTTGGCAGGTGGTTCCGGTCTGTCCGGTAGGTGTTTCCGGCGTGTCTGGCACGTGCTTCCGGCACGTCTGAGAGGTGGTTCCGTCATGCGCGGCAGGTGATTCCGGAGTGTCCGCCAGGTGGTTCTGGCGTACCCAGCAGGTGATTTTGGCGTGTCCGGCAGGTGTTTCTGGCGAGTCGAGCAGGTGGCTCCGGCATGCTCAGCAGGTGCTTCCGGCGTCTCCGGCACTTGGTTCTGGTGTGTCTGAGAGCTGGTTCCGGCATGTCCGGCAGATGATTCCGGAGTGTCCGCCAAGTGGTTCTGGCATACCCAGCAGGTGATTTTGGCGTGTCAGGGAGGTGGTACCGGTGAGTCGAGCAGGTGGTTCCGGCGTGCTCAGCAGGTGGTTCAGGCGGTTCTGGCAGGTGGTATCCGTCTGTTCGGGGTGTGGTTCCAGCATCTCATGAACACGTTTCTGGCACGTCTGAGATGTGGTTCCAGCCGGCCCGACAGGTGTTTCCGCAGTGTCCGCCAAGCGGTTCTGGCGTAGTTGGCAGGTGATTTTGGCATGACTGGCAGGCGGTTCCAGCAAGCCTGGCAGGTGATTCCAAAGTGTTCACCAACTGGTTGTGTCGTAGCCGGCAGGTGATTTTTGCATGATCGGCAGGTGGTTCTGGCGAGTCGAGCAGGTGGTTCCGGTGTGCTCGGCTGGTGCTTCCGGGGTCATTGGCACGGGGTTCTGGCATGTCTGAGAGGTGGTTCCTGCATGCCCGGCAAGTGATTCCGGAGTGTTCGCCAAGTGGTTCTGGCATAGTCGGCAGGTGATTTTGGCATGTCCGGCAGGTGGTTCAGGCGAGTTGAGCAGGTGGTACCAACGTGCTTGGCAGGTGCTTCCGGCGTCTCCGGCACATGTTTCTGGCACATCTGACAGGTGGTTCCGGCATGCCCGAAAGGTGATTCCGGTCTGTCCGGTAGGTGGTTCCAGCCGGCACGGCATGTGGTTCTGGTACGTCTCAGAGGTGGTTGCGCATGCCCAACAGGTGATTCCGGACTGTCCGCCACATGGTTCTGGCACGTCTGAGAGGTGGTTCCGGCATGCCCGGCAGGTCATCCCAGAGAGTCCTCCAAGTGGTTCTGGCATAACACGCAGGTGATTTTGGCGTGTCAGGCAGGTTGTTCCGTTGTGCTTGGCAGGTGGTTCAGGCTTGGCCGGCAGGTGGTTCCAGACTGTCCAGGACGTGTTTCCAGCTTCTCCGGCAGGTGGTTCTGGTACGTCTGAGAGGTGGTTCCGCCATGGCTGGCAGGTGATTCCGGACCGTCCCCCCGGTGGTTCTGGCATAGCCAGCAGTTGATATTGGCCTGTCCGGCAGGTGGTTCCAGCGAGTCGAACAGGTGGCTCCGGCGTACTCGGCAGGTGGTTCCGGTCTGTCCGGTAGGTCATTCCGGCGTGTCCGGCACGTGCTTCCTGCACTTCTGAGAGGTGGTTCCGGCATGCGCGACAGGTGGTTTCGGAGTGTCCGCCAGGTGGTTCTGGCGTACCCGGCAGGTGATTTTGGCGTGTCCGGCAGGTGTTTCTGGCGAGTCGAGCAGGTGGCTCCGGCATGCTCGGCAGGTGCTTCCGGCGTCTCCGGCACGTGGTTCTGGTGTGTCTGAGAGCTGGTTACGGCATGTCCGGCAGATGATTCCGGAGTTTTCCGCCAAGTGGTTCTGGCATACCCGGCTGGTGATTTGGGCATGTCAGGTAGGTGGCTCCGGCGTGCTCGGCAGGTTGTTCAGACGGGTCTGGCAGGTGTTTTCCGTCTGTTCTGGGTGTGGTTCCAGCATCTCATGCACATGGTTCTGGCACGTCTGAGATGTGGTTCCGGCCGGCCCGACAGGTGTTTCCACAGTGTCCGCCAAGTGGTACTGGCGTAGTTGGCAGGTGATTTTGGCATGACCGGCAGGTGGTTCCAGCAAGCCCGGCAGGTGATTCCGAAGTGTTCCCCAACTGGTTGTGGCGTAGCCGGCAGGTGATTTTTGCATGTCCGGCAGGTGGTTCTGGCGAGTCGAGCAGGTGGTTCCGGCGTGCTCGGCAGGTGCTTCCGGGGTCATTGGCACGTGGTTCTGGCATATCTGAGAGGTGGTTCCGGCATGCCCGGCAGGTGATTCCGGAGTGTTCGCCAAGTGTTTCCGGCGTAGCCGGCAGGTGATTTTGCATGTCCAGCGGTCGTTCCGGCGGGTCGAGCCGGTGGTTCCGGCGTGTCCGGCAGGTGGTTCCGGTCTGTCCGGCAGGTGGTTCTGTGGTGTCCGGCACGAGGTTCAGTCTGAGAGGCTGTGCCGGCATGCCCCTCACGTGATTCCGGCTTGTCCCCGAAGTGGTGCTGGTGTAGCGGGCAGGTGATTTTGGCGTGTCCGGCAGGTGGTTCAGGCGAGTTGAGCAGGTGGTTGCGACGTGCTCGGCAGGTGCTTCCGGCGTCTCCAGCACGTGTTTCTGGCACATCTGACTGGTGTTTCCGGCATGCCCAAAAGTTGATTCCGGTCTGTCCGGTAGGTGGTTCCGGCGTGCACGGCACGTGGTTCTGGTACGTGTCAGAGGTGGTTGCGTATGCCCAACAGGTGATTCCGGACTGTCCGCCACGTGCTTCTGGCACGTCTGAGAGGTGGTTCCAACATGCCCGGCAGGTCATTTCGGAGAGTCGTCCAAGTGGTTCTGGCGTAGCCCGCAGGTGATTTTGGCGTGTCCGGCAGGTGGTTCCGCCGTGCTCGGCAGGTGGTTCAGGCATGGCCGTCACGTGGTTCCAGTCTGTCCAGGACGTGTTTCCAGCTTCTCCGGCAGGTGGTTCTGGTACGTCTGAGAGGTGGTTCCGCCATGGCTGGCAGGTGATCCCGGACTGTCCCCCAGGTGGTTCTGGCATAGCCAGCAGTTGATATTGGCCTGTCCGGCAGGTGGTTCCAGCGAGTCGAACAGGTGGCTCCGGCGTTCTTGGCAGGTGGTTCCGGTCTGTCCGGTAGGTGTTTCCGGCGTGTCTGGCACGTGCTTCCGGCACGTGTGAGAGGTGGTTCCGTCATGCGCGGCAGGTGATTCCGGAGTGTCCGCCAGGTGGTTCTGGCGTACCCGGCAGGTGATTTTGGCGTGTCCGGCAGGTGTTTCTGGCGAGTCGAGCAGGTGGCTCCGGCATGCTCGGCAGGTGCTTCCGGCGTCTCCGGCACTTGGTTCTGGTGTGTCTGAGAGCTGGTTCCGGCATGTCCGGCAGATGATTCCGGAGTGTCCGCCAAGTGGTTCTGGCATACCCAGCAGGTGATTTTGGCGTGTCAGGGAGGTGGTACCGGTGAGTCGAGCAGGTGGTTCCGGCGTGCTCAGCAGGTGGTTCAGGCGGTTCTGGCAGGTGGTATCCGTCTGTTCGGGGTGTGGTTCCAGCATCTCATGAACACGTTTCTGGCAAGTCTGAGATTTGGTTCCAGCCGGCCCGACAGGTGTTTCCGCAGTGTCCACCAAGCGGTTCTGGCGTAGTTGGCAGGTGATTTTGGCATGACTGGCAGGTGGTTCCAGCAAGCCTGGCAGGTGATTCCAAAGTGTTCACCAACTGGTTGTGGCGTAGCCGGCAGGTGATTTTTGCGTGATCGGCAGGTGGTTCTGGCGAGTCGAGCAGGTGGTTCCGGCGTGCTCGGCTGGTGCTTCCGGGGTCATTGGCACGGGGTTCTGGCATGTCTGAGAGGTGGTTCCTGCATGCCCGGCAAGTGATTCCGGAGTGTTCGCCAAGTGGTTCTGGCATAGTCGGCAGGTGATTTTGGCATGTCCGGCAGGTGGTTCAGGCGAGTTGAGCACGTGGTTCCAACGTGCTTGGCAGGTGCTTCCGGCGTCTCCGGCACGTGTTTCTGGCACATCTGACAGGTGGTTCCGGCATGCCCGAAAGGTGATTCCGGTCTGTCCGGTAGGTGGTTCCAGCCGGCACGGCATGTGGTTCTGGTACGTCTCAGAGGTGGTTGCGCATGCCCAACAGGTGATTCCGGACTGTCCGCCACATGGTTCTGGCACGTCTGAGAGGTGGTTCCGGCATGCCCGGCAGGTCATCCCAGAGAGTCCTCCAAGTGGTTCTGGCATAACACGCAGGTGATTTTGGCGTGTCAGGCAGGTTGTTCCGTTGTGCTTGGCAGGTGGTTCAGGCTTGGCCGGCAGGTGGTTCCAGACTGTCCAGGACGTGTTTCCAGCTTCTCCGGCAGGTGGTTCTGGTACGTCTGAGAGGTGGTTCCGCCATGGCTGGCAGGTGATTCCGGACCGTCCCCCAGGTGGTTCTGGCATAGCCAGCAGTTGATATTGGCCTGTCCGGCAGGTGGTTCCAGCGAGTCGAACAGGTGGCTCCGGCGTACTCGGCAGGTGGTTCCGGTCTGTCCGGTAGGTCATTCCGGCGTGTCCGGCACGTGCTTCCTGCACGTCTGAGAGGTGGTTCCGGCATGCGCGACAGGTGGTTTCGGAGTGTCCGCCAGGTGGTTCTGGCGTACCCGGCAGGTGATTTTGGCGTGTCCGGCAGGTGTTTCTGGCGAGTCGAGCAGGTGGCTCCGGCATGCTCGGCAGGTGCTTCCGGCGTCTCCGGCACGTGGTTCTGGTGTGTCTGAGAGCTGGTTCCGGCATGTCCGGCAGATGATTCCGGAGTGTCCGCCAAGTGGTTCTGGCATACCCGGCTGGTGATTTGGGCATGTCAGGTAGGTGGCTCCGGCGTGCTCGGCAGGTTGTTCAGACGGGTCTGGCAGGTGTTTTCCGTCTGTTCTGGGTGTGGTTCCAGCATCTCATGCACATGGTTCTGGCACGTCTGAGATGTGGTTCCGGCCGGCCCGACAGGTGTTTCCACAGTGTCCGCCAAGTGGTACTGGCGTAGTTGGCAGGTGATTTTGGCATGACCGGCAGGTGGTTCCAGCAAGCCCGGCAGGTGATTCCGAAGTGTTCCCCAACTGGTTGTGGCGTAGCCGGCAGGTGATTTTTGCGTGTCCGGCAGGTGGTTCTGGCGAGTCGAGCAGGTGGTTCCGGCGTGCTCGGCAGGTGCTTCCGGGGTCATTGGCACGTGGTTCTGGCATATCTGAGAGGTGGTTCCGGCATGCCCGGCAGGTGATTCCGGAGTGTTCGCCAAGTGTTTCCGGCGTAGCCGGCAGGTGATTTTGCATGTCCAGCGGTCGTTCCGGCGGGTCGAGCCGGTGGTTCCGGCGTGTCCGGCAGGTGGTTCCGGTCTGTCCGGCAGGTGGTTCTGTGGTGTCCGGCACGAGGTTCAGTCTGAGAGGCTGTGCCGGCATGCCCCTCACGTGATTCCGGCTTGTCCCCGAAGTGGTGCTGGTGTAGCGGGCAGGTGATTTTGGCGTGTCCGGCAGGTGGTTCAGGCGAGTTGAGCAGGTGGTTGCGACGTGCTCGGCAGGTGCTTCCGGCGTCTCCGGCACGTGTTTCTGGCACATCTGACTGGTGGTTCCGGCATGCCCAAAAGTTGATTCCGGTCTGTCCGGTAGGTGGTTCCGGCGTGCACGGCACATGGTTCTGGTACGTGTCAGAGGTGGTTGCGTATGCCCAACAGGTGATTCCGGACTGTCCGCCACGTGCTTCTGGCACGTCTGAGACGTGGTTCCAACATGCCCGGCAGGTCATTTCGGAGAGTCGTCCAAGTGGTTCTGGCGTAGCCCGCAGGTGATTTTGGCGTGTCCGGCAGGTGGTTCCGCCGTGCTCGGCAGGTGGTTCAGGCATGGCCGTCACGTGGTTCCAGTCTGTCCAGGACGTGTTTCCAGCTTCTCCGGCAGGTGGTTCTGGTACGTCTGAGAGGTGGTTCCGCCATGGCTGGCAGGTGATCCCGGACTGTCCCCCAGGTGGTTCTGGCATAGCCAGCAGTTGATATTGGCCTGTCCGGCAGGTGGTTCCAGCGAGTCGAACAGGTGGCTCCGGCGTTCTTGGCAGGTGGTTCCGGTCTGTCCGGTAGGTGTTTCCGGCGTGTCTGGCACGTGCTTCCGGCACGTCTGAGAGGTGGTTCCGTCATGCGCGGCAGGTGATTCCGGAGTGTCCGCCAGGTGGTTCTGGCGTACCCAGCAGGTGATTTTGGCGTGTCCGGCAGGTGTTTCTGGCGAGTCGAGCAGGTGGCTCCGGCATGCTCGGCAGGTGCTTCCGGCGTCTCCGGCACTTGGTTCTGGTGTGTCTGAGAGCTGGTTCCGGCATGTCCGGCAGATGATTCCGGAGTGTCCGCCAAGTGGTTCTGGCATACCCAGCAGGTGATTTTGGCGTGTCAGGGAGGTGGTACCGGTGAGTCGAGCAGGTGGTTCCGGCGTGCTCAGCAGGTGGTTCAGGCGGTTCTGGCAGGTGGTATCCGTCTGTTCGGGGTGTGGTTCCAGCATCTCATGAACACGTTTCTGGCAAGTCTGAGATGTGGTTCCAGCCGGCCCGACAGGTGTTTCCGCAGTGTCCGCCAAGCGGTTCTGGCGTAGTTGGCAGGTGATTTTGGCATGACTGGCAGGTGGTTCCAGCAAGCCTGGCAGGTGATTCCAAAGTGTTCACCAACTGGTTGTGGCGTAGCCGGCAGGTGATTTTTGCGTGATCGGCAGGTGGTTCTGGCGAGTCGAGCAGGTGGTTCCGGCGTGCTCGGCTGGTGCTTCCGGGGTCATTGGCACGGGGTTCTGGCATGTCTGAGAGGTGGTTCCTGCATGCCCGGCAAGTGATTCCGGAGTGTTCGCCAAGTGGTTCTGGCATAGTCGGCAGGTGATTTTGGCATGTCCGGCAGGTGGTTCAGGCGAGTTGAGCAGGTGGTTCCAACGTGCTTGGCAGGTGCTTCCGGCGTCTCCGGCACGTGTTTCTGGCACATCTGACAGGTGGTTCCGGCATGCCCGAAAGGTGATTCCGGTCTGTCCGGTAGGTGGTTCCAGCCGGCACGGCATGTGGTTCTGGTACGTCTCAGAGGTGGTTGCGCATGCCCAACAGGTGATTCCGGACTGTCCGCCACATGGTTCTGGCACGTCTGAGAGGTGGTTCCGGCATGCCCGGCAGGTCATCCCAGAGAGTCCTCCAAGTGGTTCTGGCATAACACGCAGGTGATTTTGCCGTGTCAGGCAGGTTGTTCCGTTGTGCTTGGCAGGTGGTTCAGGCTTGGCCGGCAGGTGGTTCCACACTGTCCAGGACGTGTTTCCAGCTTCTCCGGCAGGTGGTTCTGGTACGTCTGAGAGGTGGTCCCGCCATGGCTGGCAGGTGATTCCGGACCGTCCCCCAGGTGGTTCTGGCATAGCCAGCAGTTGATATTGGCCTGTCCGGCAGGTGGTTCCAGAGAGTCGAACAGGTGGCTCCGGCGTGCTCGGCAGGTGGTTCCGGTCTGTCCGGTAGGTCATTCCGGCGTGTCCAGCACGTGCTTCCTGCACGTCTGAGAGGTGGTTCCGGCATGCGCGACAGGTGGTTTCGGAGTGTCCGCCAGGTGGTTCTGGCGTACCCGGCAGGTGATTTTGGCGTGTCCGGCAGGTGTTTCTGGCGAGTCGAGCAGGTGGCTCCGGCATGCTCGGCAGGTGCTTCCGGCGTCTCCGGCACGTGGTTCTGGTGTGTCTGAGAGCTGGTTCCGGCATGTCCGGCAGATGATTCCGGAGTGTCCGCCAAGTGGTTCTGGCATACCCGGCTGGTGATTTGGGCATGTCAGGTAGGTGGCTCCGGCGTGCTCGGCAGGTTGTTCAGACGGGTCTGGCAGGTGTTTTCCGTCTGTTCTGGGTGTGGTTCCAGCATCTCATGCACATGGTTCTGGCACGTCTGAGATGTGGTTCCGGCCGGCCCGACAGGTGTTTCCACAGTGTCCGCCAAGTGGTACTGGCGTAGTTGGCAGGTGATTTTGGCATGACCGGCAGGTGGTTCCAGCAAGCCCGGCAGGTGATTCCGAAGTGTTCCCCAACTGGTTGTGGCGTAGCCGGCAGGTGATTTTTGCGTGTCCGGCAGGTGGTTCTGGCGAGTCGAGCAGGTGGTTCCGGCGTGCTCGGCAGGTGCTTCCGGGGTCATTGGCACGTGGTTCTGGCATATCTGAGAGGTGGTTCCGGCATGCCCGGCAGGTGATTCCGGAGTGTTCGCCAAGTGTTTCCGGCGTAGCCGGCAGGTGATTTTGCATGTCCAGCGGTCGTTCCGGCGGGTCGAGCCGGTGGTTCCGGCGTGTCCGGCAGGTGGTTCCGGTCTGTCCGGCAGGTGGTTCTGTGGTGTCCGGCACGAGGTTCAGTCTGAGAGGCTGTGCCGGCATGCCCCTCACGTGATTCCGGCTTGTCCCCGAAGTGGTGCTGGTGTAGCGGGCAGGTGATTTTGGCGTGTCCGGCAGGTGGTTCAGGCGAGTTGAGCAGGTGGTTGCGACGTGCTCGGCAGGTGCTTCCGGCGTCTCCGGCACGTGTTTCTGGCACATCTGACTGGTGGTTCCGGCATGCCCAAAAGTTGATTCCGGTCTGTCCGGTAGGTGGTTCCGGCGTGCACGGCACGTGGTTCTGGTACGTGTCAGAGGTGGTTGCGTATGCCCAACAGGTGATTCCGGACTGTCCGCCACGTGCTTCTGGCACGTCTGAGACGTGGTTCCAACATGCCCGGCAGGTCATTTCGGAGAGTCGTCCAAGTGGTTCTGGCGTAGCCCGCAGGTGATTTTGGCGTGTCCGGCAGGTGGTTCCGCCGTGCTCGGCAGGTGGTTCAGGCATGGCCGTCACGTGGTTCCAGTCTGTCCAGGACGTGTTTCCACCTTCTCCGGCAGGTGGTTCTGGTACGTCTGAGAGGTGGTTCCGCCATGGCTGGCAGGTGATCCCGGACTGTCCCCCAGGTGGTTCTGGCATAGCCAGCAGTTGATATTGGCCTGTCCGGCAGGTGGTTCCAGCGAGTCGAACAGGTGGCTCCGGCGTTCTTGGCAGGTGGTTCCGGTCTGTCCGGTAGGTGTTTCCGGCGTGTCTGGCACGTGCTTCCGGCACGTCTGAGAGGTGGTTCCGTCATGCGCGGCAGGTGATTCCGGAGTGTCCGCCAGGTGGTTCTGGCGTACCCAGCAGGTGATTTTGGCGTGTCCGGCAGGTGTTTCTGGCGAGTCGAGCAGGTGGCTCCGGCATGCTCGGCAGGTGCTTCCGGCGTCTCCGGCACTTGGTTCTGGTGTGTCTGAGAGCTGGTTCCGGCATGTCCGGCAGATGATTCCGGAGTGTCCGCCAAGTGGTTCTGGCATACCCAGCAGGTGATTTTGGCGTGTCAGGGAGGTGGTACCGGTGAGTCGAGCAGGTGGTTCCGGCGTGCTCAGCAGGTGGTTCAGGCGGTTCTGGCAGGTGGTATCCGTCTGTTCGGGGTGTGGTTCCAGCATCTCATGAACACGTTTCTGGCAAGTCTGAGATGTGGTTCCAGCCGGCCCGACAGGTGTTTCCGCAGTGTCCGCCAAGCGGTTCTGGCGTAGTTGGCAGGTGATTTTGGCATGACTGGCAGGTGGTTCCAGCAAGCCTGGCAGGTGATTCCAAAGTGTTCACCAACTGGTTGTGGCGTAGCCGGCAGGTGATTTTTGCGTGATCGGCAGGTGGTTCTGGCGAGTCGAGCAGGTGGTTCCGGCGTGCTCGGCTGGTGCTTCCGGGGTCATTGGCACGGGGTTCTGGCATGTCTGAGAGGTGGTTCCTGCATGCCCGGCAAGTGATTCCGGAGTGTTCGCCAAGTGGTTCTGGCATAGTCGGCAGGTGATTTTGGCATGTCCGGCAGGTGGTTCAGGCGAGTTGAGCACGTGGTTCCAACGTGCTTGGCAGGTGCTTCCGGCGTCTCCGGCACGTGTTTCTGGCACATCTGACAGGTGGTTCCGGCATGCCCGAAAGGTGATTCCGGTCTGTCCGGTAGGTGGTTCCAGCCGGCACGGCATGTGGTTCTGGTACGTCTCAGAGGTGGTTGCGCATGCCCAACAGGTGATTCCGGACTGTCCGCCACATGGTTCTGGCACGTCTGAGAGGTGGTTCCGGCATGCCCGGCAGGTCATCCCAGAGAGTCCTCCAAGTGGTTCTGGCATAACACGCAGGTGATTTTGGCGTGTCTGGCAGGTTGTTCCGTTGTGCTTGGCAGGTGGTTCAGGCTTGGCCGGCAGGTGGTTCCAGACTGTCCAGGACGTGTTTCCAGCTTCTCCGGCAGGTGGTTCTGGTACGTCTGAGAGGTGGTTCCGCCATGGCTGGCAGGTGATTCCGGACCGTCCCCCAGGTGGTTCTGGCATAGCCAGCAGTTGATATTGGCCTGTCCGGCAGGTGGTTCCAGCGAGTCGAACAGGTGGCTCCGGCGTGCTCGGCAGGTGGTTCCGGTCTGTCCGGTAGGTCATTCCGGCGTGTCCGGCACGTGCTTCCTGCACGTCTGAGAGGTGGTTCCGGCATGCGCGACAGGTGGTTTCGGAGTGTCCGCCAGGTGGTTCTGGCGTAGCCGGCAGGTGATTTTGGCGTGTCCGGCAGGTGTTTCTGGCGAGTCGAGCAGGTGGCTCCGGCATGCTCGGCAGGTGCTTCCGGCGTCTCCGGCACGTGGTTCTGGTGTGTCTGAGAGCTGGTTACGGCATGTCCGGCAGATGATTCCGGAGTGTCCGCCAAGTGGTTCTGGCATACCCGGCTGGTGATTTGGGCATGTCAGGTAGGTGGCTCCGGCGTGCTCGGCAGGTTGTTCAGACGGGTCTGGCAGGTGTTTTCCGTCTGTTCTGGGTGTGGTTCCAGCATCTCATGCACATGGTTCTGGCACGTCTGCGATGTGGTTCCGGCCGGCCCGACAGGTGTTTCCACAGTGTCCGCCAAGTGGTACTGGCGTAGTTGGCAGGTGATTTTGGCATGACCGGCACGTGGTTCAAGCAAGCCCGGCAGGTGATTCCGAAGTGTTCCCCAACTGGTTGTGGCGTAGCCGGCAGGTGATTTTTGCGTGTCCGGCAGGTGGTTCTGGCGAGTCGAGCAGGTGGTTCCGGCGTGCTCGGCAGGTGCTTCCGGGGTCATTGGCACGTGATTCTTGCATATCTGAGAGGTGGTTCTGGCATGCCCGGCAGGTGATTCCGGAGTGTTCGCCAAGTGTTTCCGGCGTAGCCGGCAGGTGATTTTGCATGTCCAGCGGTCGTTCCGGCGGGTCGAGCCGGTGGTTCCGGCGTGTCCGGCAGGTGGTTCCGGTCTGTCCGGCAGGTGGTTCTGTGGTGTCCGGCACGAGGTTCAGTCTGAGAGGCTGTGCCGGCATGCCCCTCACGTGATTCCGGCTTGTCCCCGAAGTGGTGCTGGTGTAGCGGGCAGGTGATTTTGGCGTGTCCGGCAGGTGGTTCAGGCGAGTTGAGCAGGTGGTTGCGACGTGCTCGGCAGGTGCTTCCGGCGTCTCCGGCACGTGTTTCTGGCACATCTGACTGGTGGTTCCGGCATGCCCAAAAGTTGATTCCGGTCTGTCCGGTAGGTGGTTCCGGCGTGCACGGCACGTGGTTCTGGTACGTGTCAGAGGTGGTTGCGTATGCCCAACAGGTGATTCCGGACTGTCCGCCACGTGCTTCTGGCACGTCTGAGAGGTGGTTCCAACATGCCCGGCAGGTCATTTCGGAGAGTCGTCCAAGTGGTTCTGGCGTAGCCCACAGGTGATTTTGGCGTGTCCGGCAGGTGGTTCCGCCGTGCTCGGCAGGTGGTTCAGGCATGGCCGTCACGTGGTTCCAGTCTGTCCAGGACGTGTTTCCAGCTTCTCCGGCAGGTGGTTCTGGTACGTCTGAGAGGTGGTTCCGCCATGGCTGGCAGGTGATCCCGGACTGTCCCCCAGGTGGTTCTGGCATAGCCAGCAGTTGATATTGGCCTGTCCGGCAGGTGGTTCCAGCGAGTCGAACAGGTGGCTCCGGCGTTCTTGGCAGGTGGTTCCGGTCTGTCCGGTAGGTGTTTCCGGCGTGTCTGGCACGTGCTTCCGGCACGTCTGAGAGGTGGTTCCGTCATGCGCGGCAGGTGATTCCGGAGTGTCCGCCAGGTGGTTCTGGCGTACCCAGCAGGTGATTTTGGCGTGTCCGGCAGGTGTTTCTGGCGAGTCGAGCAGGTGGCTCCGGCATGCTCGGCAGGTGCTTCCGGCGTCTCCGGCACTTGGTTCTGGTGTGTCTGAGAGCTGGTTCCGGCATGTCCGGCAGATGATTCCGGAGTGTCCGCCAAGTGGTTCTGGCATACCCAGCAGGTGATTTTGGCGTGTCAGGGAGGTGGTACCGGTGAGTCGAGCAGGTGGTTCCGGCGTGCTCAGCAGGTGGTTCAGGCGGTTCTGGCAGGTGGTATCCGTCTGTTCGGGGTGTGGTTCCAGCATCTCATGAACACGTTTCTGGCAAGTCTGAGATGTGGTTCCAGCCGGCCCGACAGGTGTTTCCGCAGTGTCCGCCAAGCGGTTCTGGCGTAGTTGGCAGGTGATTTTGGCATGACTGGCAGGTGGTTCCAGCAAGCCTGGCAGGTGATTCCAAAGTGTTCACCAACTGGTTGTGGCGTAGCCGGCAGGTGATTTTTGCGTGATCGGCAGGTGGTTCTGGCGAGTCGAGCAGGTGGTTCCGGCGTGCTCGGCTGGTGCTTCCGGGGTCATTGGCACGGGGTTCTGGCATGTCTGAGAGGTGGTTCCTGCATGCCCGGCAAGTGATTCCGGAGTGTTCGCCAAGTGGTTCTGGCATAGTCGGCAGGTGATTTTGGCATGTCCGGCAGGTGGTTCAGGCGAGTTGAGCAGGTGGTTCCAACGTGCTTGGCAGGTGCTTCCGGCGTCTCCGGCACGTGTTTCTGGCACATCTGACAGGTGGTTCCGGCATGCCCGAAAGGTGATTCCGGTCTGTCCGGTAGGTGGTTCCAGCCGGCACGGCATGTGGTTCTGGTACGTCTCAGAGGTGGTTGCGCATGCCCAACAGGTGATTCCGGACTGTCCGCCACATGGTTCTGGCACGTCTGAGAGGTGGTTCCGGCATGCCCGGCAGGTCATCCCAGAGAGTCCTCCAAGTGGTTCTGGCATAACACGCAGGTGATTTTGGCGTGTCTGGCAGGTTGTTCCGTTGTGCTTGGCAGGTGGTTCAGGCTTGGCCGGCAGGTGGTTCCAGACTGTCCAGGACGTGTTTCCAGCTTCTCCGGCAGGTGGTTCTGGTACGTCTGAGAGGTGGTTCCGCCATGGCTGGCAGGTGATTCCGGACCGTCCCCCAGGTGGTTCTGGCATAGCCAGCAGTTGATATTGGCCTGTCCGGCAGGTGGTTCCAGCGAGTCGAACAGGTGGCTCCGGCGTGCTCGGCAGGTGGTTCCGGTCTGTCCGGTAGGTCATTCCGGCGTGTCCGGCACGTGCTTCCTGCACGTCTGAGAGGTGGTTCCGGCATGCGCGACAGGTGGTTTCGGAGTGTCCGCCAGGTGGTTCTGGCGTAGCCGGCAGGTGATTTTGGCGTGTCCGGCAGGTGTTTCTGGCGAGTCGAGCAGGTGGCTCCGGCATGCTCGGCAGGTGCTTCCGGCGTCTCCGGCACGTGGTTCTGGTGTGTCTGAGAGCTGGTTACGGCATGTCCGGCAGATGATTCCGGAGTGTCCGCCAAGTGGTTCTGGCATACCCGGCTGGTGATTTGGGCATGTCAGGTAGGTGGCTCCGGCGTGCTCGGCAGGTTGTTCAGACGGGTCTGGCAGGTGTTTTCCGTCTGTTCTGGGTGTGGTTCCAGCATCTCATGCACATGGTTCTGGCACGTCTGCGATGTGGTTCCGGCCGGCCCGACAGGTGTTTCCACAGTGTCCGCCAAGTGGTACTGGCGTAGTTGGCAGGTGATTTTGGCATGACCGGCACGTGGTTCAAGCAAGCCCGGCAGGTGATTCCGAAGTGTTCCCCAACTGGTTGTGGCGTAGCCGGCAGGTGATTTTTGCGTGTCCGGCAGGTGGTTCTGGCGAGTCGAGCAGGTGGTTCCGGCGTGCTCGGCAGGTGCTTCCGGGGTCATTGGCACGTGATTCTTGCATATCTGAGAGGTGGTTCTGGCATGCCCGGCAGGTGATTCCGGAGTGTTCGCCAAGTGTTTCCGGCGTAGCCGGCAGGTGATTTTGCATGTCCAGCGGTCGTTCCGGCGGGTCGAGCCGGTGGTTCCGGCGTGTCCGGCAGGTGGTTCCGGTCTGTCCGGCAGGTGGTTCTGTGGTGTCCGGCACGAGGTTCAGTCTGAGAGGCTGTGCCGGCATGCCCCTCACGTGATTCCGGCTTGTCCCCGAAGTGGTGCTGGTGTAGCGGGCAGGTGATTTTGGCGTGTCCGGCAGGTGGTTCAGGCGAGTTGAGCAGGTGGTTGCGACGTGCTCGGCAGGTGCTTCCGGCGTCTCCGGCACGTGTTTCTGGCACATCTGACTGGTGGTTCCGGCATGCCCAAAAGTTGATTCCGGTCTGTCCGGTAGGTGGTTCCGGCGTGCACGGCACGTGGTTCTGGTACGTGTCAGAGGTGGTTGCGTATGCCCAACAGGTGATTCCGGACTGTCCGCCACGTGCTTCTGGCACGTCTGAGAGGTGGTTCCAACATGCCCGGCAGGTCATTTCGGAGAGTCGTCCAAGTGGTTCTGGCGTAGCCCGCAGGTGATTTTGGCGTGTCCGGCAGGTGGTTCCGCCGTGCTCGGCAGGTGGTTCAGGCATGGCCGTCACGTGGTTCCAGTCTGTCCAGGACGTGTTTCCACCTTCTCCGGCAGGTGGTTCTGGTACGTCTGAGAGGTGGTTCCGCCATGGCTGGCAGGTGATCCCGGACTGTCCCCCAGGTGGTTCTGGCATAGCCAGCAGTTGATATTGGCCTGTCCGGCAGGTGGTTCCAGCGAGTCGAACAGGTGGCTCCGGCGTTCTTGGCAGGTGGTTCCGGTCTGTCCGGTAGGTGTTTCCGGCGTGTCTGGCACGTGCTTCCGGCACGTCTGAGAGGTGGTTCCGTCATGCGCGGCAGGTGATTCCGGAGTGTCCGCCAGGTGGTTCTGGCGTACCCAGCAGGTGATTTTGGCGTGTCCGGCAGGTGTTTCTGGCGAGTCGAGCAGGTGGCTCCGGCATGCTCGGCAGGTGCTTCCGGCGTCTCCGGCACTTGGTTCTGGTGTGTCTGAGAGCTGGTTCCGGCATGTCCGGCAGATGATTCCGGAGTGTCCGCCAAGTGGTTCTGGCATACCCAGCAGGTGATTTTGGCGTGTCAGGGAGGTGGTACCGGTGAGTCGAGCAGGTGGTTCCGGCGTGCTCAGCAGGTGGTTCAGGCGGTTCTGGCAGGTGGTATCCGTCTGTTCGGGGTGTGGTTCCAGCATCTCATGAACACGTTTCTGGCAAGTCTGAGATGTGGTTCCAGCCGGCCCGACAGGTGTTTCCGCAGTGTCCGCCAAGCGGTTCTGGCGTAGTTGGCAGGTGATTTTGGCATGACTGGCAGGTGGTTCCAGCAAGCCTGGCAGGTGATTCCAAAGTGTTCACCAACTGGTTGTGGCGTAGCCGGCAGGTGATTTTTGCGTGATCGGCAGGTGGTTCTGGCGAGTCGAGCAGGTGGTTCCGGCGTGCTCGGCTGGTGCTTCCGGGGTCATTGGCACGGGGTTCTGGCATGTCTGAGAGGTGGTTCCTGCATGCCCGGCAAGTGATTCCGGAGTGTTCGCCAAGTGGTTCTGGCATAGTCGGCAGGTGATTTTGGCATGTCCGGCAGGTGGTTCAGGCGAGTTGAGCAGGTGGTTCCAACGTGCTTGGCAGGTGCTTCCGGCGTCTCCGGCACGTGTTTCTGGCACATCTGACAGGTGGTTCCGGCATGCCCGAAAGGAGATTCCGGTCTGTCCGGTAGGTGGTTCCAGCCTGCACGGCATGTGGTTCTGGTACGTCTCAGAGGTGTTTGCGCATGCCCAACAGGTGATTCCGGACTGTCCGCCACATGGTTCTGGCACGTCTGAGAGGTGGTTCCGGCATGCCCGGCAGGTCATCCCAGAGAGTCCTCCAAGTGGTTCTGGCATAACTCGCAGGTGATTTTGGCGTGTCAGGCAGGTTGTTCCGTTGTGCTTGGCAGGTGGTTCAGGCTTGGCCGGCAGGTGGTTCCAGACTGTCCAGGACGTGTTTCCAGCTTCTCCGGCAGGTGGTTCTGGTACGTCTGAGAGGTGGTTCCGCCATGGCTGGCAGGTGATTCCGGACCGTCCCCCAGGTGGTTCTGGCATAGCCAGCAGTTGATATTGGCCTGTCCGGCAGGTGGTTCCAGCGAGTCGAACAGGTGGCTCCGGCGTGCTCGGCAGGTGGTTCCGGTCTGTCCGGTAGGTCATTCCGGCGTGTCCGGCACGTGCTTCCTGCACGTCTGAGAGGTGGTTCCGGCATGCGCGACAGGTGGTTTCGGAGTGTCCGCCAGGTGGTTCTGGCGTACCCGGCAGGTGATTTTGGCGTGTCCGGCAGGTGTTTCTGGCGAGTCGAGCAGGTGGCTCCGGCATGCTCGGCAGGTGCTTCCGGCGACTCCGGCACGTGGTTCTGGTGTGTCTGAGAGCTGGTTCCGGCATGTCCGGCAGATGATTCCGGAGTTTTCCGCCAAGTGGTTCTGGCTACCCGGCTGGTGATTTGGGCATGTCAGGTAGGTGGCTCCGGCGTGCTCGGCAGGTTGTTCAGACGGGTCTGGCAGGTGTTTTCCGTCTGTTCTGGGTGTGGTTCCAGCATCTCATGCACATGGTTCTGGCACGTCTGAGATGTGGTTCCGGCCGGCCCGACAGGTGTTTCCACAGTGTCCGCCAAGTGGTACTGGCGTAGTTGGCAGGTGATTTTGGCATGACCGGCAGGTGGTTCCAGCAAGCCCGGCAGGTGATTCCGAAGTGTTCCCCAACTGGTTGTGGCGTAGCCGGCAGGTGATTTTTGCGTGTCCGGCAGGTGGTTCTGGCGAGTCGAGCAGGTGGTTCCGGCGTGCTCGGCAGGTGCTTCCGGGGTCATTGGCACGTGGTTCTGGCATATCTGAGAGGTGGTTCCGGCATGCCCGGCAGGTGATTCCGGAGTGTTCGCCAAGTGTTTCCGGCGTAGCCGGCAGGTGATTTTGCATGTCCAGCGGTCGTTCCGGCGGGTCGAGCCGGTGGTTCCGGCGTGTCCGGCAGGTGGTTCCGGTCTGTCCGGCAGGTGGTTCTGTGGTGTCCGGCACGAGGTTCAGTCTGAGAGGCTGTGCCGGCATGCCCCTCACGTGATTCCGGCTTGTCCCCGAAGTGGTGCTGGTGTAGCGGGCAGGTGATTTTGGCGTGTCCGGCAGGTGGTTCAGGCGAGTTGAGCAGGTGGTTGCGACGTGCTCGGCAGGTGCTTCCGGCGTCTCCGGCACGTGTTTCTGGCACATCTGACTGGTGGTTCCGGCATGCCCAAAAGTTGATTCCGGTCTGTCCGGTAGGTGGTTCCGGCGTGCACGGCACGTGGTTCTGGTACGTGTCAGAGGTGGTTGCGTATGCCCAACAGGTGATTCCGGACTGTCCGCCACGTGCTTCTGGCACGTCTGAGACGTGGTTCCAACATGCCCGGCAGGTCATTTCGGAGAGTCGTCCAAGTGGTTCTGGCGTAGCCCGCAGGTGATTTTGGCGTGTCCGGCAGGTGGTTCCGCCGTGCTCGGCAGGTGGTTCAGGCATGGCCGTCACGTGGTTCCAGTCTGTCCAGGACGTGTTTCCACCTTCTCCGGCAGGTGGTTCTGGTACGTCTGAGAGGTGGTTCCGCCATGGCTGGCAGGTGATCCCGGACTGTCCCCCAGGTGGTTCTGGCATAGCCAGCAGTTGATATTGGCCTGTCCGGCAGGTGGTTCCAGCGAGTCGAACAGGTGGCTCCGGCGTTCTTGGCAGGTGGTTCCGGTCTGTCCGGTAGGTGTTTCCGGCGTGTCTGGCACGTGCTTCCGGCACGTCTGAGAGGTGGTTCCGTCATGCGCGGCAGGTGATTCCGGAGTGTCCGCCAGGTGGTTCTGGCGTACCCAGCAGGTGATTTTGGCGTGTCCGGCAGGTGTTTCTGGCGAGTCGAGCAGGTGGCTCCGGCATGCTCGGCAGGTGCTTCCGGCGTCTCCGGCACTTGGTTCTGGTGTGTCTGAGAGCTGGTTCCGGCATGTCCGGCAGATGATTCCGGAGTGTCCGCCAAGTGGTTCTGGCATACCCGGCTGGTGATTTGGGCATGTAAGGTAGGTGGCTCCGGCGTGCTCGGCAGGTTGTTCAGACGGGTCTGGCAGGTGTTTTCCGTCTGTTCTGGGTGTGGTTCCAGCATCTCATGCACATGGTTCTGGCACGTCTGAGATGTGGTTCCGGCCGGCCCGACAGGTGTTTCCACAGTGTCCGCCAAGTGGTACTGGCGTAGTTGGCAGGTGATTTTGGCATGACCGGCAGGTGGTTCCAGCAAGCCCGGCAGGTGATTCCGAAGTGTTCCCCAACTGGTTGTGGCGTAGCCGGCAGGTGATTTTTGCGTGTCCGGCAGGTGGTTCTGGCGAGTCGAGCAGGTGGTTCCGGCGTGCTCGGCAGGTGCTTCCGGGGTCATTGGCACGTGGTTCTGGCATATCTGAGAGGTGGTTCCGGCATGCCCGGCAGGTGATTCCGGAGTGTTCGCCAAGTGTTTCCGGCGTAGCCGGCAGGTGATTTTGCATGTCCAGCGGTCGTTCCGGCGGGTCGAGCCGGTGGTTCCGGCGTGTCCGGCAGGTGGTTCCGGTCTGTCCGGCAGGTGGTTCTGTGGTGTCCGGCACGAGGTTCAGTCTGAGAGGCTGTGCCGGCATGCCCCTCACGTGATTCCGGCTTGTCCCCGAAGTGGTGCTGGTGTAGCGGGCAGGTGATTTTGGCGTGTCCGGCAGGTGGTTCAGGCGAGTTGAGCAGGTGGTTGCGACGTGCTCGGCAGGTGCTTCCGGCGTCTCCGGCACGTGTTTCTGGCACATCTGACTGGTGGTTCCGGCATGCCCAAAAGTTGATTCCGGTCTGTCCGGTAGGTGGTTCCGGCGTGCACGGCACGTGGTTCTGGTACGTGTCAGAGGTGGTTGCGTATGCCCAACAGGTGATTCCGGACTGTGCGCCACGTGCTTCTGGCACGTCTGAGAGGTGGTTCCAACATGCCCGGCAGGTCATTTCGGAGAGTCGTCCAAGTGGTTCTGGCGTAGCCCGCAGGTGATTTTGGCGTGTCCGGCAGGTGGTTCCGCCGTGCTCGGCAGGTGGTTCAGGCATGGCCGTCACGTGGTTCCAGTCTGTCCAGGACGTGTTTCCAGCTTCTCCGGCAGGTGGTTCTGGTACGTCTGAGAGGTGGTTCCGCCATGGCTGGCAGGTGATCCCGGACTGTCCCCCAGGTGGTTCTGGCATAGCCAGCAGTTGATATTGGCCTGTCCGGCAGGTGGTTCCAGCGAGTCGAACAGGTGGCTCCGGCGTTCTTGGCAGGTGGTTCCGGTCTGTCCGGTAGGTGTTTCCGGCGTGTCTGGCACGTGCTTCCGGCACGTCTGAGAGGTGGTTCCGTCATGCGCGGCAGGTGATTCCGGAGTGTCCGCCAGGTGGTTCTGGCGTACCCAGCAGGTGATTTTGGCGTGTCCGGCAGGTGTTTCTGGCGAGTCGAGCAGGTGGCTCCGGCATGCTCGGCAGGTGCTTCCGGCGTCTCCGGCACTTGGTTCTGGTGTGTCTTAGAGCTGGTTCCGGCATGTCCGGCAGATGATTCCGGAGTGTCCGCCAAGTGGTTCTGGCATACCCAGCAGGTGATTTTGGCGTGTCAGGGAGGTGGTACCGGTGAGTCGAGCAGGTGGTTCCAGCGTGCTCAGCAGGTGGTTCAGGCGGTTCTGGCAGGTGGTATCCGTCTGTTCGGGGTGTGGTTCCAGCATCTCATGAACACGTTTCTGGCAAGTCTGAGATGTGGTTCCAGCCGGCCCGACAGGTGTTTCCGCAGTGTCCGCCAAGCGGTTCTGGCGTAGTTGGCAGGTGATTTTGGCATGACTGGCAGGTGGTTCCAGCAAGCCTGGCAGGTGATTCCAAAGTGTTCACCAACTGGTTGTGGCGTAGCCGGCAGGTGATTTTTGCGTGATCGGCAGGTGGTTCTGGCGAGTCGAGCAGGTGGTTCCGGCGTGCTCGGCTGGTGCTTCCGGGGTCATTGGCACGGGGTTCTGGCATGTCTGAGAGGTGGTTCCTGCATGCCCGGCAAGTGATTCCGGAGTGTTCGCCAAGTGGTTCTGGCATAGTCGGCAGGTGATTTTGGCATGTCCGGCAGGTGGTTCAGGCGAGTTGAGCAGGTGGTTCCAACGTGCTTGGCAGGTGCTTCCGGCGTCTCCGGCACGTGTTTCTGGCACATCTGACAGGTGGTTCCGGCATGCCCGAAAGGTGATTCCGGTCTGTCCGGTAGGTGGTTCCAGCCTGCACGGCATGTGGTTCTGGTACGTCTCAGAGGTGTTTGCGCATGCCCAACAGGTGATTCCGGACTGTCCGCCACATGGTTCTGGCACGTCTGAGAGGTGGTTCCGGCATGCCCGGCAGGTCATCCCAGAGAGTCCTCCAAGTGGTTCTGGCATAACACGCAGGTGATTTTGGCGTGTCAGGCAGGTTGTTCCGTTGTGCTTGGCAGGTGGTTCAGGCTTGGCCGGCAGGTGGTTCCAGACTGTCCAGGACGTGTTTCCAGCTTCTCCGGCAGGTGGTTCTGGTACGTCTGAGAGGTGGTTCCGCCATGGCTGGCAGGTGATTCCGGACCGTCCCCCAGGTGGTTCTGGCATAGCCAGCAGTTGATATTGGCCTGTCCGGCAGGTGGTTCCAGCGAGTCGAACAGGTGGCTCCGGCGTGCTCGGCAGGTGGTTCCGGTCTGTCCGGTAGGTCATTCCGGCGTGTCCGGCACGTGCTTCCTGCACGTCTGAGAGGTGGTTCCGGCATGCGCGACAGGTGGTTTCGGAGTGTCCGCCAGGTGGTTCTGGCGTACCCGGCAGGTGATTTTGGCGTGTCCGGCAGGTGTTTCTGGCGAGTCGAGCAGGTGGCTCCGGCATGCTCGGCAGGTGCTTCCGGCGACTCCGGCACGTGGTTCTGGTGTGTCTGAGAGCTGGTTCCGGCATGTCCGGCAGATGATTCCGGAGTTTTCCGCCAAGTGGTTCTGGCTACCCGGCTGGTGATTTGGGCATGTCAGGTAGGTGGCTCCGGCGTGCTCGGCAGGTTGTTCAGACGGGTCTGGCAGGTGTTTTCCGTCTGTTCTGGGTGTGGTTCCAGCATCTCATGCACATGGTTCTGGCACGTCTGAGATGTGGTTCCGGCCGGCCCGACAGGTGTTTCCACAGTGTCCGCCAAGTGGTACTGGCGTAGTTGGCAGGTGATTTTGGCATGACCGGCAGGTGGTTCCAGCAAGCCCGGCAGGTGATTCCGAAGTGTTCCCCAACTGGTTGTGGCGTAGCCGGCAGGTGATTTTTGCGTGTCCGGCAGGTGGTTCTGGCGAGTCGAGCAGGTGGTTCCGGCGTGCTCGGCAGGTGCTTCCGGGGTCATTGGCACGTGGTTCTGGCATATCTGAGAGGTGGTTCCGGCATGCCCGGCAGGTGATTCCGGAGTGTTCGCCAAGTGTTTCCGGCGTAGCCGGCAGGTGATTTTGCATGTCCAGCGGTCGTTCCGGCGGGTCGAGCCGGTGGTTCCGGCGTGTCCGGCAGGTGGTTCCGGTCTGTCCGGCAGGTGGTTCTGTGGTGTCCGGCACGAGGTTCAGTCTGAGAGGCTGTGCCGGCATGCCCCTCACGTGATTCCGGCTTGTCCCCGAAGTGGTGCTGGTGTAGCGGGCAGGTGATTTTGGCGTGTCCGGCAGGTGGTTCAGGCGAGTTGAGCAGGTGGTTGCGACGTGCTCGGCAGGTGCTTCCGGCGTCTCCGGCACGTGTTTCTGGCACATCTGACTGGTGGTTCCGGCATGCCCAAAAGTTGATTCCGGTCTGTCCGGTAGGTGGTTCCGGCGTGCACGGCACGTGGTTCTGGTACGTGTCAGAGGTGGTTGCGTATGCCCAACAGGTGATTCCGGACTGTCCGCCACGTGCTTCTGGCACGTCTGAGAGGTGGTTCCAACATGCCCGGCAGGTCATTTCGGAGAGTCGTCCAAGTGGTTCTGGCGTAGCCCACAGGTGATTTTGGCGTGTCCGGCAGGTGGTTCCGCCGTGCTCGGCAGGTGGTTCAGGCATGGCCGTCACGTGGTTCCAGTCTGTCCAGGACGTGTTTCCAGCTTCTCCGGCAGGTGGTTCTGGTACGTCTGAGAGGTGGTTCCGCCATGGCTGGCAGGTGATCCCGGACTGTCCCCCAGGTGGTTCTGGCATAGCCAGCAGTTGATATTGGCCTGTCCGGCAGGTGGTTCCAGCGAGTCGAACAGGTGGCTCCGGCGTTCTTGGCAGGTGGTTCCGGTCTGTCCGGTAGGTGTTTCCGGCGTGTCTGGCACGTGCTTCCGGCACGTCTGAGAGGTGGTTCCGTCATGCGCGGCAGGTGATTCCGGAGTGTCCGCCAGGTGGTTCTGGCGTACCCAGCAGGTGATTTTGGCGTGTCCGGCAGGTGTTTCTGGCGAGTCGAGCAGGTGGCTCCGGCATGCTCGGCAGGTGCTTCCGGCGTCTCCGGCACTTGGTTCTGGTGTGTCTGAGAGCTGGTTCCGGCATGTCCGGCAGATGATTCCGGAGTGTCCGCCAAGTGGTTCTGGCATACCCAGCAGGTGATTTTGGCGTGTCAGGGAGGTGGTACCGGTGAGTCGAGCAGGTGGTTCCGGCGTGCTCAGCAGGTGGTTCAGGCGGTTCTGGCAGGTGGTATCCGTCTGTTCGGGGTGTGGTTCCAGCATCTCATGAACACGTTTCTGGCAAGTCTGAGATGTGGTTCCAGCCGGCCCGACAGGTGTTTCCGCAGTGTCCGCCAAGCGGTTCTGGCGTAGTTGGCAGGTGATTTTGGCATGACTGGCAGGTGGTTCCAGCAAGCCTGGCAGGTGATTCCAAAGTGTTCACCAACTGGTTGTGGCGTAGCCGGCAGGTGATTTTTGCGTGATCGGCAGGTGGTTCTGGCGAGTCGAGCAGGTGGTTCCGGCGTGCTCGGCTGGTGCTTCCGGGGTCATTGGCACGGGGTTCTGGCATGTCTGAGAGGTGGTTCCTGCATGCCCGGCAAGTGATTCCGGAGTGTTCGCCAAGTGGTTCTGGCATAGTCGGCAGGTGATTTTGGCATGTCCGGCAGGTGGTTCAGGCGAGTTGAGCAGGTGGTTCCAACGTGCTTGGCAGGTGCTTCCGGCGTCTCCGGCACGTGTTTCTGGCACATCTGACAGGTGGTTCCGGCATGCCCGAAAGGTGATTCCGGTCTGTCCGGTAGGTGGTTCCAGCCGGCACGGCATGTGGTTCTGGTACGTCTCAGAGGTGGTTGCGCATGCCCAACAGGTGATTCCGGACTGTCCGCCACATGGTTCTGGCACGTCTGAGAGGTGGTTCCGGCATGCCCGGCAGGTCATCCCAGAGAGTCCTCCAAGTGGTTCTGGCATAACACGCAGGTGATTTTGGCGTGTCTGGCAGGTTGTTCCGTTGTGCTTGGCAGGTGGTTCAGGCTTGGCCGGCAGGTGGTTCCAGACTGTCCAGGACGTGTTTCCAGCTTCTCCGGCAGGTGGTTCTGGTACGTCTGAGAGGTGGTTCCGCCATGGCTGGCAGGTGATTCCGGACCGTCCCCCAGGTGGTTCTGGCATAGCCAGCAGTTGATATTGGCCTGTCCGGCAGGTGGTTCCAGCGAGTCGAACAGGTGGCTCCGGCGTGCTCGGCAGGTGGTTCCGGTCTGTCCGGTAGGTCATTCCGGCGTGTCCGGCACGTGCTTCCTGCACGTCTGAGAGGTGGTTCCGGCATGCGCGACAGGTGGTTTCGGAGTGTCCGCCAGGTGGTTCTGGCGTAGCCGGCAGGTGATTTTGGCGTGTCCGGCAGGTGTTTCTGGCGAGTCGAGCAGGTGGCTCCGGCATGCTCGGCAGGTGCTTCCGGCGTCTCCGGCACGTGGTTCTGGTGTGTCTGAGAGCTGGTTACGGCATGTCCGGCAGATGATTCCGGAGTGTCCGCCAAGTGGTTCTGGCATACCCGGCTGGTGATTTGGGCATGTCAGGTAGGTGGCTCCGGCGTGCTCGGCAGGTTGTTCAGACGGGTCTGGCAGGTGTTTTCCGTCTGTTCTGGGTGTGGTTCCAGCATCTCATGCACATGGTTCTGGCACGTCTGCGATGTGGTTCCGGCCGGCCCGACAGGTGTTTCCACAGTGTCCGCCAAGTGGTACTGGCGTAGTTGGCAGGTGATTTTGGCATGACCGGCACGTGGTTCAAGCAAGCCCGGCAGGTGATTCCGAAGTGTTCCCCAACTGGTTGTGGCGTAGCCGGCAGGTGATTTTTGCGTGTCCGGCAGGTGGTTCTGGCGAGTCGAGCAGGTGGTTCCGGCGTGCTCGGCAGGTGCTTCCGGGGTCATTGGCACGTGATTCTTGCATATCTGAGAGGTGGTTCTGGCATGCCCGGCAGGTGATTCCGGAGTGTTCGCCAAGTGTTTCCGGCGTAGCCGGCAGGTGATTTTGCATGTCCAGCGGTCGTTCCGGCGGGTCGAGCCGGTGGTTCCGGCGTGTCCGGCAGGTGGTTCCGGTCTGTCCGGCAGGTGGTTCTGTGGTGTCCGGCACGAGGTTCAGTCTGAGAGGCTGTGCCGGCATGCCCCTCACGTGATTCCGGCTTGTCCCCGAAGTGGTGCTGGTGTAGCGGGCAGGTGATTTTGGCGTGTCCGGCAGGTGGTTCAGGCGAGTTGAGCAGGTGGTTGCGACGTGCTCGGCAGGTGCTTCCGGCGTCTCCGGCACGTGTTTCTGGCACATCTGACTGGTGGTTCCGGCATGCCCAAAAGTTGATTCCGGTCTGTCCGGTAGGTGGTTCCGGCGTGCACGGCACGTGGTTCTGGTACGTGTCAGAGGTGGTTGCGTATGCCCAACAGGTGATTCCGGACTGTCCGCCACGTGCTTCTGGCACGTCTGAGAGGTGGTTCCAACATGCCCGGCAGGTCATTTCGGAGAGTCGTCCAAGTGGTTCTGGCGTAGCCCGCAGGTGATTTTGGCGTGTCCGGCAGGTGGTTCCGCCGTGCTCGGCAGGTGGTTCAGGCATGGCCGTCACGTGGTTCCAGTCTGTCCAGGACGTGTTTCCACCTTCTCCGGCAGGTGGTTCTGGTACGTCTGAGAGGTGGTTCCGCCATGGCTGGCAGGTGATCCCGGACTGTCCCCCAGGTGGTTCTGGCATAGCCAGCAGTTGATATTGGCCTGTCCGGCAGGTGGTTCCAGCGAGTCGAACAGGTGGCTCCGGCGTTCTTGGCAGGTGGTTCCGGTCTGTCCGGTAGGTGTTTCCGGCGTGTCTGGCACGTGCTTCCGGCACGTCTGAGAGGTGGTTCCGTCATGCGCGGCAGGTGATTCCGGAGTGTCCGCCAGGTGGTTCTGGCGTACCCAGCAGGTGATTTTGGCGTGTCCGGCAGGTGTTTCTGGCGAGTCGAGCAGGTGGCTCCGGCATGCTCGGCAGGTGCTTCCGGCGTCTCCGGCACTTGGTTCTGGTGTGTCTGAGAGCTGGTTCCGGCATGTCCGGCAGATGATTCCGGAGTGTCCGCCAAGTGGTTCTGGCATACCCAGCAGGTGATTTTGGCGTGTCAGGGAGGTGGTACCGGTGAGTCGAGCAGGTGGTTCCGGCGTGCTCAGCAGGTGGTTCAGGCGGTTCTGGCAGGTGGTATCCGTCTGTTCGGGGTGTGGTTCCAGCATCTCATGAACACGTTTCTGGCAAGTCTGAGATGTGGTTCCAGCCGGCCCGACAGGTGTTTCCGCAGTGTCCGCCAAGCGGTTCTGGCGTAGTTGGCAGGTGATTTTGGCATGACTGGCAGGTGGTTCCAGCAAGCCTGGCAGGTGATTCCAAAGTGTTCACCAACTGGTTGTGGCGTAGCCGGCAGGTGATTTTTGCGTGATCGGCAGGTGGTTCTGGCGAGTCGAGCAGGTGGTTCCGGCGTGCTCGGCTGGTGCTTCCGGGGTCATTGGCACGGGGTTCTGGCATGTCTGAGAGGTGGTTCCTGCATGCCCGGCAAGTGATTCCGGAGTGTTCGCCAAGTGGTTCTGGCATAGTCGGCAGGTGATTTTGGCATGTCCGGCAGGTGGTTCAGGCGAGTTGAGCAGGTGGTTCCAACGTGCTTGGCAGGTGCTTCCGGCGTCTCCGGCACGTGTTTCTGGCACATCTGACAGGTGGTTCCGGCATGCCCGAAAGGTGATTCCGGTCTGTCCGGTAGGTGGTTCCAGCCTGCACGGCATGTGGTTCTGGTACGTCTCAGAGGTGTTTGCGCATGCCCAACAGGTGATTCCGGACTGTCCGCCACATGGTTCTGGCACGTCTGAGAGGTGGTTCCGGCATGCCCGGCAGGTCATCCCAGAGAGTCCTCCAAGTGGTTCTGGCATAACTCGCAGGTGATTTTGGCGTGTCAGGCAGGTTGTTCCGTTGTGCTTGGCAGGTGGTTCAGGCTTGGCCGGCAGGTGGTTCCAGACTGTCCAGGACGTGTTTCCAGCTTCTCCGGCAGGTGGTTCTGGTACGTCTGAGAGGTGGTTCCGCCATGGCTGGCAGGTGATTCCGGACCGTCCCCCAGGTGGTTCTGGCATAGCCAGCAGTTGATATTGGCCTGTCCGGCAGGTGGTTCCAGCGAGTCGAACAGGTGGCTCCGGCGTGCTCGGCAGGTGGTTCCGGTCTGTCCGGTAGGTCATTCCGGCGTGTCCGGCACGTGCTTCCTGCACGTCTGAGAGGTGGTTCCGGCATGCGCGACAGGTGGTTTCGGAGTGTCCGCCAGGTGGTTCTGGCGTACCCGGCAGGTGATTTTGGCGTGTCCGGCAGGTGTTTCTGGCGAGTCGAGCAGGTGGCTCCGGCATGCTCGGCAGGTGCTTCCGGCGACTCCGGCACGTGGTTCTGGTGTGTCTGAGAGCTGGTTCCGGCATGTCCGGCAGATGATTCCGGAGTTTTCCGCCAAGTGGTTCTGGCTACCCGGCTGGTGATTTGGGCATGTCAGGTAGGTGGCTCCGGCGTGCTCGGCAGGTTGTTCAGACGGGTCTGGCAGGTGTTTTCCGTCTGTTCTGGGTGTGGTTCCAGCATCTCATGCACATGGTTCTGGCACGTCTGAGATGTGGTTCCGGCCGGCCCGACAGGTGTTTCCACAGTGTCCGCCAAGTGGTACTGGCGTAGTTGGCAGGTGATTTTGGCATGACCGGCAGGTGGTTCCAGCAAGCCCGGCAGGTGATTCCGAAGTGTTCCCCAACTGGTTGTGGCGTAGCCGGCAGGTGATTTTTGCGTGTCCGGCAGGTGGTTCTGGCGAGTCGAGCAGGTGGTTCCGGCGTGCTCGGCAGGTGCTTCCGGGGTCATTGGCACGTGGTTCTGGCATATCTGAGAGGTGGTTCCGGCATGCCCGGCAGGTGATTCCGGAGTGTTCGCCAAGTGTTTCCGGCGTAGCCGGCAGGTGATTTTGCATGTCCAGCGGTCGTTCCGGCGGGTCGAGCCGGTGGTTCCGGCGTGTCCGGCAGGTGGTTCCGGTCTGTCCGGCAGGTGGTTCTGTGGTGTCCGGCACGAGGTTCAGTCTGAGAGGCTGTGCCGGCATGCCCCTCACGTGATTCCGGCTTGTCCCCGAAGTGGTGCTGGTGTAGCGGGCAGGTGATTTTGGCGTGTCCGGCAGGTGGTTCAGGCGAGTTGAGCAGGTGGTTGCGACGTGCTCGGCAGGTGCTTCCGGCGTCTCCGGCACGTGTTTCTGGCACATCTGACTGGTGGTTCCGGCATGCCCAAAAGTTGATTCCGGTCTGTCCGGTAGGTGGTTCCGGCGTGCACGGCACGTGGTTCTGGTACGTGTCAGAGGTGGTTGCGTATGCCCAACAGGTGATTCCGGACTGTCCGCCACGTGCTTCTGGCACGTCTGAGACGTGGTTCCAACATGCCCGGCAGGTCATTTCGGAGAGTCGTCCAAGTGGTTCTGGCGTAGCCCGCAGGTGATTTTGGCGTGTCCGGCAGGTGGTTCCGCCGTGCTCGGCAGGTGGTTCAGGCATGGCCGTCACGTGGTTCCAGTCTGTCCAGGACGTGTTTCCACCTTCTCCGGCAGGTGGTTCTGGTACGTCTGAGAGGTGGTTCCGCCATGGCTGGCAGGTGATCCCGGACTGTCCCCCAGGTGGTTCTGGCATAGCCAGCAGTTGATATTGGCCTGTCCGGCAGGTGGTTCCAGCGAGTCGAACAGGTGGCTCCGGCGTTCTTGGCAGGTGGTTCCGGTCTGTCCGGTAGGTGTTTCCGGCGTGTCTGGCACGTGCTTCCGGCACGTCTGAGAGGTGGTTCCGTCATGCGCGGCAGGTGATTCCGGAGTGTCCGCCAGGTGGTTCTGGCGTACCCAGCAGGTGATTTTGGCGTGTCCGGCAGGTGTTTCTGGCGAGTCGAGCAGGTGGCTCCGGCATGCTCGGCAGGTGCTTCCGGCGTCTCCGGCACTTGGTTCTGGTGTGTCTGAGAGCTGGTTCCGGCATGTCCGGCAGATGATTCCGGAGTGTCCGCCAAGTGGTTCTGGCATACCCGGCTGGTGATTTGGGCATGTAAGGTAGGTGGCTCCGGCGTGCTCGGCAGGTTGTTCAGACGGGTCTGGCAGGTGTTTTCCGTCTGTTCTGGGTGTGGTTCCAGCATCTCATGCACATGGTTCTGGCACGTCTGAGATGTGGTTCCGGCCGGCCCGACAGGTGTTTCCACAGTGTCCGCCAAGTGGTACTGGCGTAGTTGGCAGGTGATTTTGGCATGACCGGCAGGTGGTTCCAGCAAGCCCGGCAGGTGATTCCGAAGTGTTCCCCAACTGGTTGTGGCGTAGCCGGCAGGTGATTTTTGCGTGTCCGGCAGGTGGTTCTGGCGAGTCGAGCAGGTGGTTCTGGCGTGCTCGGCAGGTGCTTCCGGGGTCATTGGCACGTGGTTCTGGCATATCTGAGAGGTGGTTCCGGCATGCCCGGCAGGTGATTCCGGAGTGTTCGCCAAGTGTTTCCGGCGTAGCCGGCAGGTGATTTTGCATGTCCAGCGGTCGTTCCGGCGGGTCGAGCCGGTGGTTCCGGCGTGTCCGGCAGGTGGTTCCGGTCTGTCCGGCAGGTGGTTCTGTGGTGTCCGGCACGAGGTTCAGTCTGAGAGGCTGTGCCGGCATGCCCCTCACGTGATTCCGGCTTGTCCCCGAAGTGGTGCTGGTGTAGCGGGCAGGTGATTTTGGCGTGTCCGGCAGGTGGTTCAGGCGAGTTGAGCAGGTGGTTGCGACGTGCTCGGCAGGTGCTTCCGGCGTCTCCGGCACGTGTTTCTGGCACATCTGACTGGTGGTTCCGGCATGCCCAAAAGTTGATTCCGGTCTGTCCGGTAGGTGGTTCCGGCGTGCACGGCACGTGGTTCTGGTACGTGTCAGAGGTGGTTGCGTATGCCCAACAGGTGATTCCGGACTGTCCGCCACGTGCTTCTGGCACGTCTGAGAGGTGGTTCCAACATGCCCGGCAGGTCATTTCGGAGAGTCGTCCAAGTGGTTCTGGCGTAGCCCGCAGGTGATTTTGGCGTGTCCGGCAGGTGGTTCCGCCGTGCTCGGCAGGTGGTTCAGGCATGGCCGTCACGTGGTTCCAGTCTGTCCAGGACGTGTTTCCAGCTTCTCCGGCAGGTGGTTCTGGTACGTCTGAGAGGTGGTTCCGCCATGGCTGGCAGGTGATCCCGGACTGTCCCCCAGGTGGTTCTGGCATAGCCAGCAGTTGATATTGGCCTGTCCGGCAGGTGGTTCCAGCGAGTCGAACAGGTGGCTCCGGCGTTCTTGGCAGGTGGTTCCGGTCTGTCCGGTAGGTGTTTCCGGCGTGTCTGGCACGTGCTTCCGGCACGTCTGAGAGGTGGTTCCGTCATGCGCGGCAGGTGATTCCGGAGTGTCCGCCAGGTGGTTCTGGCGTACCCAGCAGGTGATTTTGGCGTGTCCGGCAGGTGTTTCTGGCGAGTCGAGCAGGTGGCTCCGGCATGCTCGGCAGGTGCTTCCGGCGTCTCCGGCACTTGGTTCTGGTGTGTCTTAGAGCTGGTTCCGGCATGTCCGGCAGATGATTCCGGAGTGTCCGCCAAGTGGTTCTGGCATACCCAGCAGGTGATTTTGGCGTGTCAGGGAGGTGGTACCGGTGAGTCGAGCAGGTGGTTCCAGCGTGCTCAGCAGGTGGTTCAGGCGGTTCTGGCAGGTGGTATCCGTCTGTTCGGGGTGTGGTTCCAGCATCTCATGAACACGTTTCTGGCAAGTCTGAGATGTGGTTCCAGCCGGCCCGACAGGTGTTTCCGCAGTGTCCGCCAAGCGGTTCTGGCGTAGTTGGCAGGTGATTTTGGCATGACTGGCAGGTGGTTCCAGCAAGCCTGGCAGGTGATTCCAAAGTGTTCACCAACTGGTTGTGGCGTAGCCGGCAGGTGATTTTTGCGTGATCGGCAGGTGGTTCTGGCGAGTCGAGCAGGTGGTTCCGGCGTGCTCGGCTGGTGCTTCCGGGGTCATTGGCACGGGGTTCTGGCATGTCTGAGAGGTGGTTCCTGCATGCCCGGCAAGTGATTCCGGAGTGTTCGCCAAGTGGTTCTGGCATAGTCGGCAGGTGATTTTGGCATGTCCGGCAGGTGGTTCAGGCGAGTTGAGCAGGTGGTTCCAACGTGCTTGGCAGGTGCTTCCGGCGTCTCCGGCACGTGTTTCTGGCACATCTGACAGGTGGTTCCGGCATGCCCGAAAGGTGATTCCGGTCTGTCCGGTAGGTGGTTCCAGCCTGCACGGCATGTGGTTCTGGTACGTCTCAGAGGTGTTTGCGCATGCCCAACAGGTGATTCCGGACTGTCCGCCACATGGTTCTGGCACGTCTGAGAGGTGGTTCCGGCATGCCCGGCAGGTCATCCCAGAGAGTCCTCCAAGTGGTTCTGGCATAACACGCAGGTGATTTTGGCGTGTCAGGCAGGTTGTTCCGTTGTGCTTGGCAGGTGGTTCAGGCTTGGCCGGCAGGTGGTTCCAGACTGTCCAGGACGTGTTTCCAGCTTCTCCGGCAGGTGGTTCTGGTACGTCTGAGAGGTGGTTCCGCCATGGCTGGCAGGTGATTCCGGACCGTCCCCCAGGTGGTTCTGGCATAGCCAGCAGTTGATATTGGCCTGTCCGGCAGGTGGTTCCAGCGAGTCGAACAGGTGGCTCCGGCGTGCTCGGCAGGTGGTTCCGGTCTGTCCGGTAGGTCATTCCGGCGTGTCCGGCACGTGCTTCCTGCACGTCTGAGAGGTGGTTCCGGCATGCGCGACAGGTGGTTTCGGAGTGTCCGCCAGGTGGTTCTGGCGTACCCGGCAGGTGATTTTGGCGTGTCCGGCAGGTGTTTCTGGCGAGTCGAGCAGGTGGCTCCGGCATGCTCGGCAGGTGCTTCCGGCGACTCCGGCACGTGGTTCTGGTGTGTCTGAGAGCTGGTTCCGGCATGTCCGGCAGATGATTCCGGAGTTTTCCGCCAAGTGGTTCTGGCTACCCGGCTGGTGATTTGGGCATGTCAGGTAGGTGGCTCCGGCGTGCTCGGCAGGTTGTTCAGACGGGTCTGGCAGGTGTTTTCCGTCTGTTCTGGGTGTGGTTCCAGCATCTCATGCACATGGTTCTGGCACGTCTGAGATGTGGTTCCGGCCGGCCCGACAGGTGTTTCCACAGTGTCCGCCAAGTGGTACTGGCGTAGTTGGCAGGTGATTTTGGCATGACCGGCAGGTGGTTCCAGCAAGCCCGGCAGGTGATTCCGAAGTGTTCCCCAACTGGTTGTGGCGTAGCCGGCAGGTGATTTTTGCGTGTCCGGCAGGTGGTTCTGGCGAGTCGAGCAGGTGGTTCCGGCGTGCTCGGCAGGTGCTTCCGGGGTCATTGGCACGTGGTTCTGGCATATCTGAGAGGTGGTTCCGGCATGCCCGGCAGGTGATTCCGGAGTGTTCGCCAAGTGTTTCCGGCGTAGCCGGCAGGTGATTTTGCATGTCCAGCGGTCGTTCCGGCGGGTCGAGCCGGTGGTTCCAGCGTGTCCGGCAGGTGGTTCCGGTCTGTCCGGCAGGTGGTTCTGTGGTGTCCGGCACGAGGTTCAGTCTGAGAGGCTGTGCCGGCATGCCCCTCACGTGATTCCGGCTTGTCCCCGAAGTGGTGCTGGTGTAGCGGGCAGGTGATTTTGGCGTGTCCGGCAGGTGGTTCAGGCGAGTTGAGCAGGTGGTTGCGACGTGCTCGGCAGGTGCTTCCGGCGTCTCCGGCACGTGTTTCTGGCACATCTGACTGGTGGTTCCGGCATGCCCAAAAGTTGATTCCGGTCTGTCCGGTAGGTGGTTCCGGCGTGCACGGCACGTGGTTCTGGTACGTGTCAGAGGTGGTTGCGTATGCCCAACAGGTGATTCCGGACTGTCCGCCACGTGCTTCTGGCACGTCTGAGACGTGGTTCCAACATGCCCGGCAGGTCATTTCGGAGAGTCGTCCAAGTGGTTCTGGCGTAGCCCGCAGGTGATTTTGGCGTGTCCGGCAGGTGGTTCCGCCGTGCTCGGCAGGTGGTTCAGGCATGGCCGTCACGTGGTTCCAGTCTGTCCAGGACGTGTTTCCAGCTTCTCCGGCAGGTGGTTCTGGTACGTCTGAGAGGTGGTTCCGCCATGGCTGGCAGGTGATCCCGGACTGTCCCCCAGGTGGTTCTGGCATAGCCAGCAGTTGATATTGGCCTGTCCGGCAGGTGGTTCCAGCGAGTCGAACAGGTGGCTCCGGCGTTCTTGGCAGGTGGTTCCGGTCTGTCCGGTAGGTGTTTCCGGCGTGTCTGGCACGTGCTTCCGGCACGTCTGAGAGGTGGTTCCGTCATGCGCGGCAGGTGATTCCGGAGTGTCCGCCAGGTGGTTCTGGCGTACCCAGCAGGTGATTTTGGCGTGTCCGGCAGGTGTTTCTGGCGAGTCGAGCAGGTGGCTCCGGCATGCTCGGCAGGTGCTTCCGGCGTCTCCGGCACTTGGTTCTGGTGTGTCTGAGAGCTGGTTCCGGCATGTCCGGCAGATGATTCCGGAGTGTCCGCCAAGTGGTTCTGGCATACCCGGCTGGTGATTTGGGCATGTAAGGTAGGTGGCTCCGGCGTGCTCGGCAGGTTGTTCAGACGGGTCTGGCAGGTGTTTTCCGTCTGTTCTGGGTGTGGTTCCAGCATCTCATGCACATGGTTCTGGCACGTCTGAGATGTGGTTCCGGCCGGCCCGACAGGTGTTTCCACAGTGTCCGCCAAGTGGTACTGGCGTAGTTGGCAGGTGATTTTGGCATGACCGGCAGGTGGTTCCAGCAAGCCCGGCAGGTGATTCCGAAGTGTTCCCCAACTGGTTGTGGCGTAGCCGGCAGGTGATTTTTGCGTGTCCGGCAGGTGGTTCTGGCGAGTCGAGCAGGTGGTTCCGGCGTGCTCAGCAGGTGCTTCCGGGGTCATTGGCACGTGGTTCTGGCATATCTGAGAGGTGGTTCCGGCATGCCCGGCAGGTGATTCCGGAGTGTTCGCCAAGTGTTTCCGGCGTAGCCGGCAGGTGATTTTGCATGTCCAGCGGTCGTTCCGGCGGGTCGAGCCGGTGGTTCCGGCGTGTCCGGCAGGTGGTTCCGGTCTGTCCGGCAGGTGGTTCTGTGGTGTCCGGCACGAGGTTCAGTCTGAGAGGCTGTGCTGGCATGCCCCTCACGTGATTCCGGCTTGTCCCCGAAGTGGTGCTGGTGTAGCGGGCAGGTGATTTTGGCGTGTCCGGCAGGTGGTTCAGGCGAGTTGAGCAGGTGGTTGCGACGTGCTCGGCAGGTGCTTCCGGCGTCTCCGGCACGTGTTTCTGGCACATCTGACTGGTGGTTCCGGCATGCCCAAAAGTTGATTCCGGTCTGTCCGGTAGGTGGTTCCGGCGTGCACGGCACGTGGTTCTGGTACGTGTCAGAGGTGGTTGCGTATGCCCAACAGGTGATTCCGGACTGTCCGCCACGTGCTTCTGGCACGTCTGAGACGTGGTTCCAACATGCCCGGCAGGTCATTTCGGAGAGTCGTCCAAGTGGTTCTGGCGTAGCCCGCAGGTGATTTTGGCGTGTCCGGCAGGTGGTTCCGCCGTGCTCGGCAGGTGGTTCAGGCATGGCCGTCACGTGGTTCCAGTCTGTCCAGGACGTGTTTCCAGCTTCTCCGGCAGGTGGTTCTGGTACGTCTGAGAGGTGGTTCCGCCATGGCTGGCAGGTGATCCCGGACTGTCCCCCAGGTGGTTCTGGCATAGCCAGCAGTTGATATTGGCCTGTCCGGCAGGTGGTTCCAGCGAGTCGAACAGGTGGCTCCGGCGTTCTTGGCAGGTGGTTCCGGTCTGTCCGGTAGGTGTTTCCGGCGTGTCTGGCACGTGCTTCCGGCACGTCTGAGAGGTGGTTCCGTCATGCGCGGCAGGTGATTCCGGAGTGTCCGCCAGGTGGTTCTGGCGTACCCAGCAGGTGATTTTGGCGTGTCCGGCAGGTGTTTCTGGCGAGTCGAGCAGGTGGCTCCGGCATGCTCGGCAGGTGCTTCCGGCGTCTCCGGCACTTGGTTCTGGTGTGTCTTAGAGCTGGTTCCGGCATGTCCGGCAGATGATTCCGGAGTGTCCGCCAAGTGGTTCTGGCATACCCAGCAGGTGATTTTGGCGTGTCAGGGAGGTGGTACCGGTGAGTCGAGCAGGTGGTTCCAGCGTGCTCAGCAGGTGGTTCAGGCGGTTCTGGCAGGTGGTATCCGTCTGTTCGGGGTGTGGTTCCAGCATCTCATGAACACGTTTCTGGCAAGTCTGAGATGTGGTTCCAGCCGGCCCGACAGGTGTTTCCGCAGTGTCCGCCAAGCGGTTCTGGCGTAGTTGGCAGGTGATTTTGGCATGACTGGCAGGTGGTTCCAGCAAGCCTGGCAGGTGATTCCAAAGTGTTCACCAACTGGTTGTGGCGTAGCCGGCAGGTGATTTTTGCGTGATCGGCAGGTGGTTCTGGCGAGTCGAGCAGGTGGTTCCGGCGTGCTCGGCTGGTGCTTCCGGGGTCATTGGCACGGGGTTCTGGCATGTCTGAGAGGTGGTTCCTGCATGCCCGGCAAGTGATTCCGGAGTGTTCGCCAAGTGGTTCTGGCATAGTCGGCAGGTGATTTTGGCATGTCCGGCAGGTGGTTCAGGCGAGTTGAGCAGGTGGTTCCAACGTGCTTGGCAGGTGCTTCCGGCGTCTCCGGCACGTGTTTCTGGCACATCTGACAGGTGGTTCCGGCATGCCCGAAAGGTGATTCCGGTCTGTCCGGTAGGTGGTTCCAGCCTGCACGGCATGTGGTTCTGGTACGTCTCAGAGGTGTTTGCGCATGCCCAACAGGTGATTCCGGACTGTCCGCCACATGGTTCTGGCACGTCTGAGAGGTGGTTCCGGCATGCCCGGCAGGTCATCCCAGAGAGTCCTCCAAGTGGTTCTGGCATAACACGCAGGTGATTTTGGCGTGTCAGGCAGGTTGTTCCGTTGTGCTTGGCAGGTGGTTCAGGCTTGGCCGGCAGGTGGTTCCAGACTGTCCAGGACGTGTTTCCAGCTTCTCCGGCAGGTGGTTCTGGTACGTCTGAGAGGTGGTTCCGCCATGGCTGGCAGGTGATTCCGGACCGTCCCCCAGGTGGTTCTGGCATAGCCAGCAGTTGATATTGGCCTGTCCGGCAGGTGGTTCCAGCGAGTCGAACAGGTGGCTCCGGCGTGCTCGGCAGGTGGTTCCGGTCTGTCCGGTAGGTCATTCCGGCGTGTCCGGCACGTGCTTCCTGCACGTCTGAGAGGTGGTTCCGGCATGCGCGACAGGTGGTTTCGGAGTGTCCGCCAGGTGGTTCTGGCGTACCCGGCAGGTGATTTTGGCGTGTCCGGCAGGTGTTTCTGGCGAGTCGAGCAGGTGGCTCCGGCATGCTCGGCAGGTGCTTCCGGCGACTCCGGCACGTGGTTCTGGTGTGTCTGAGAGCTGGTTCCGGCATGTCCGGCAGATGATTCCGGAGTTTTCCGCCAAGTGGTTCTGGCTACCCGGCTGGTGATTTGGGCATGTCAGGTAGGTGGCTCCGGCGTGCTCGGCAGGTTGTTCAGACGGGTCTGGCAGGTGTTTTCCGTCTGTTCTGGGTGTGGTTCCAGCATCTCATGCACATGGTTCTGGCACGTCTGAGATGTGGTTCCGGCCGGCCCGACAGGTGTTTCCACAGTGTCCGCCAAGTGGTACTGGCGTAGTTGGCAGGTGATTTTGGCATGACCGGCAGGTGGTTCCAGCAAGCCCGGCAGGTGATTCCGAAGTGTTCCCCAACTGGTTGTGGCGTAGCCGGCAGGTGATTTTTGCGTGTCCGGCAGGTGGTTCTGGCGAGTCGAGCAGGTGGTTCCGGCGTGCTCGGCAGGTGCTTCCGGGGTCATTGGCACGTGGTTCTGGCATATCTGAGAGGTGGTTCCGGCATGCCCGGCAGGTGATTCCGGAGTGTTCGCCAAGTGTTTCCGGCGTAGCCGGCAGGTGATTTTGCATGTCCAGCGGTCGTTCCGGCGGGTCGAGCCGGTGGTTCCGGCGTGTCCGGCAGGTGGTTCCGGTCTGTCCGGCAGGTGGTTCTGTGGTGTCCGGCACGAGGTTCAGTCTGAGAGGCTGTGCCGGCATGCCCCTCACGTGATTCCGGCTTGTCCCCGAAGTGGTGCTGGTGTAGCGGGCAGGTGATTTTGGCGTGTCCGGCAGGTGGTTCAGGCGAGTTGAGCAGGTGGTTGCGACGTGCTCGGCAGGTGCTTCCGGCGTCTCCGGCACGTGTTTCTGGCACATCTGACTGGTGGTTCCGGCATGCCCAAAAGTTGATTCCGGTCTGTCCGGTAGGTGGTTCCGGCGTGCACGGCACGTGGTTCTGGTACGTGTCAGAGGTGGTTGCGTATGCCCAACAGGTGATTCCGGACTGTCCGCCACGTGCTTCTGGCACGTCTGAGACGTGGTTCCAACATGCCCGGCAGGTCATTTCGGAGAGTCGTCCAAGTGGTTCTGGCGTAGCCCGCAGGTGATTTTGGCGTGTCCGGCAGGTGGTTCCGCCGTGCTCGGCAGGTGGTTCAGGCATGGCCGTCACGTGGTTCCAGTCTGTCCAGGACGTGTTTCCAGCTTCTCCGGCAGGTGGTTCTGGTACGTCTGAGAGGTGGTTCCGCCATGGCTGGCAGGTGATCCCGGACTGTCCCCCAGGTGGTTCTGGCATAGCCAGCAGTTGATATTGGCCTGTCCGGCAGGTGGTTCCAGCGAGTCGAACAGGTGGCTCCGGCGTTCTTGGCAGGTGGTTCCGGTCTGTCCGGTAGGTGTTTCCGGCGTGTCTGGCACGTGCTTCCGGCACGTCTGAGAGGTGGTTCCGTCATGCGCGGCAGGTGATTCCGGAGTGTCCGCCAGGTGGTTCTGGCGTACCCAGCAGGTGATTTTGGCGTGTCCGGCAGGTGTTTCTGGCGAGTCGAGCAGGTGGCTCCGGCATGCTCGGCAGGTGCTTCCGGCGTCTCCGGCACTTGGTTCTGGTGTGTCTGAGAGCTGGTTCCGGCATGTCCGGCAGATGATTCCGGAGTGTCCGCCAAGTGGTTCTGGCATACCCGGCTGGTGATTTGGGCATGTAAGGTAGGTGGCTCCGGCGTGCTCGGCAGGTTGTTCAGACGGGTCTGGCAGGTGTTTTCCGTCTGTTCTGGGTGTGGTTCCAGCATCTCATGCACATGGTTCTGGCACGTCTGAGATGTGGTTCCGGCCGGCCCGACAGGTGTTTCCACAGTGTCCGCCAAGTGGTACTGGCGTAGTTGGCAGGTGATTTTGGCATGACCGGCAGGTGGTTCCAGCAAGCCCGGCAGGTGATTCCGAAGTGTTCCCCAACTGGTTGTGGCGTAGCCGGCAGGTGATTTTTGCGTGTCCGGCAGGTGGTTCTGGCGAGTCGAGCAGGTGGTTCCGGCGTGCTCAGCAGGTGCTTCCGGGGTCATTGGCACGTGGTTCTGGCATATCTGAGAGGTGGTTCCGGCATGCCCGGCAGGTGATTCCGGAGTGTTCGCCAAGTGTTTCCGGCGTAGCCGGCAGGTGATTTTGCATGTCCAGCGGTCGTTCCGGCGGGTCGAGCCGGTGGTTCCGGCGTGTCCGGCAGGTGGTTCCGGTCTGTCCGGCAGGTGGTTCTGTGGTGTCCGGCACGAGGTTCAGTCTGAGAGGCTGTGCTGGCATGCCCCTCACGTGATTCCGGCTTGTCCCCGAAGTGGTGCTGGTGTAGCGGGCAGGTGATTTTGGCGTGTCCGGCAGGTGGTTCAGGCGAGTTGAGCAGGTGGTTGCGACGTGCTCGGCAGGTGCTTCCGGCGTCTCCGGCACGTGTTTCTGGCACATCTGACTGGTGGTTCCGGCATGCCCAAAAGTTGATTCCGGTCTGTCCGGTAGGTGGTTCCGGCGTGCACGGCACGTGGTTCTGGTACGTGTCAGAGGTGGTTGCGTATGCCCAACAGGTGATTCCGGACTGTCCGCCACGTGCTTCTGGCACGTCTGAGACGTGGTTCCAACATGCCCGGCAGGTCATTTCGGAGAGTCGTCCAAGTGGTTCTGGCGTAGCCCGCAGGTGATTTTGGCGTGTCCGGCAGGTGGTTCCGCCGTGCTCGGCAGGTGGTTCAGGCATGGCCGTCACGTGGTTCCAGTCTGTCCAGGACGTGTTTCCAGCTTCTCCGGCAGGTGGTTCTGGTACGTCTGAGAGGTGGTTCCGCCATGGCTGGCAGGTGATCCCGGACTGTCCCCCAGGTGGTTCTGGCATAGCCAGCAGTTGATATTGGCCTGTCCGGCAGGTGGTTCCAGCGAGTCGAACAGGTGGCTCCGGCGTTCTTGGCAGGTGGTTCCGGTCTGTCCGGTAGGTGTTTCCGGCGTGTCTGGCACGTGCTTCCGGCACGTCTGAGAGGTGGTTCCGTCATGCGCGGCAGGTGATTCCGGAGTGTCCGCCAGGTGGTTCTGGCGTACCCAGCAGGTGATTTTGGCGTGTCCGGCAGGTGTTTCTGGCGAGTCGAGCAGGTGGCTCCGGCATGCTCGGCAGGTGCTTCCGGCGTCTCCGGCACTTGGTTCTGGTGTGTCTTAGAGCTGGTTCCGGCATGTCCGGCAGATGATTCCGGAGTGTCCGCCAAGTGGTTCTGGCATACCCAGCAGGTGATTTTGGCGTGTCAGGGAGGTGGTACCGGTGAGTCGAGCAGGTGGTTCCAGCGTGCTCAGCAGGTGGTTCAGGCGGTTCTGGCAGGTGGTATCCGTCTGTTCGGGGTGTGGTTCCAGCATCTCATGAACACGTTTCTGGCAAGTCTGAGATGTGGTTCCAGCCGGCCCGACAGGTGTTTCCGCAGTGTCCGCCAAGCGGTTCTGGCGTAGTTGGCAGGTGATTTTGGCATGACTGGCAGGTGGTTCCAGCAAGCCTGGCAGGTGATTCCAAAGTGTTCACCAACTGGTTGTGGCGTAGCCGGCAGGTGATTTTTGCGTGATCGGCAGGTGGTTCTGGCGAGTCGAGCAGGTGGTTCCGGCGTGCTCGGCTGGTGCTTCCGGGATCATTGGCACGGGGTTCTGGCATGTCTGAGAGGTGGTTCCTGCATGCCCGGCAAGTGATTCCGGAGTGTTCGCCAAGTGGTTCTGGCATAGTCGGCAGGTGATTTTGGCATGTCCGGCAGGTGGTTCAGGCGAGTTGAGCAGGTGGTTCCAACGTGCTTGGCAGGTGCTTCCGGCGTCTCCGGCACGTGTTTCTGGCACATCTGACAGGTGGTCCCGGCATGCCCGAAAGGTGATTCCGGTCTGTCCGGTAGGTGGTTCCAGCCGGCACGGCATGTGGTTCTGGTACGTCTCAGAGGTGGTTGCGCATGCCCAACAGGTGATTCCGGACTGTCCGACACATGGTTATGGCACGTCTGAGAGGTGGTTCCGGCATGCCCGGCAGGTCATCCCAGAGAGTCCTCCAAGTGGTTCTGGCATAACACGCAGGTGATTTTGGCGTGTCAGGCAGGTTGTTCCGTTGTGCTTGGCAGGTGGTTCAGGCTTGGCCGGCAGGTGGTTCCAGAATGTCCAGGACGTGTTTCCAGCTTCTCCGGCAGGTGGTTCAGGTACGTCTGAGAGGTGGTTCCGCCATGGCTGGCAGGTGATTCCGGACCGTCCCCCAGGTGGTTCTGGCATAGCCAGCAGTTGATATTGGCCTGTCCGGCAGGTGGTTCCAGAGAGTCGAACAGGTGGCTCCGGCGTGCTCGGCAGGTGGTTCCGGTGTGTCCGGTAGGTCATTCCGGCGTGTCCGGCACGTGCTTCCTGCACGTCTGAGAGGTGGTTCCGGCATGCGCGACAGGTGGTTTCGGAGTGTCCGCCAGGTGGTTCTGGCGTACCCGGCAGGTGATTTTGGCGTGTCCGGCAGGTGTTTCTGGCGAGTCGAGCAGGTGGCTCCGGCATGCTCGGCAGGTGCTTCCGGCGTCTCCGGCACGTGGTTCTGGTGTGTCTGAGAGCTGGTTCCGGCAAGTCCGGCAGATGATTCCGGAGTTTTCCGCCAAGTGGTTCTGGCATACCCGGCTGGTGATTTGGGCATGTCAGGTAGGTGGCTCCGGCGTGCTCGGCAGGTTGTTCAGACGGGTCTGGCAGGTGTTTTCCGTCTGTTCTGGGTGTGGTTCCAGCATCTCATGCACATGGTTCTGGCACGTCTGAGATGTGGTTCCGGCCGGCCCGACAGGTGTTTCCACAGTGTCCGCCAAGTGGTACTGGCGTAGTTGGCAGGTGATTTTGGCATGACCGGCAGGTGGTTCCAGCAAGCCCGGCAGGTGATTCCGAAGTGTTCCCCAACTGGTTGTGGCGTAGCCGGCAGGTGATTTTTGCGTGTCCGGCAGGTGGTTCTGGCGAGTCGAGCAGGTGGTTCCGGCGTGCTCGGCAGGTGCTTCCGGGGTCATTGGCACATGGTTCTGGCATATCTGAGAGGTGGTTCCGGCATGCCCGGCAGGTGATTCCGGAGTGTTCGCCAAGTGTTTCCGGCGTAGCCGGCAGGTGATTTTGCATGTCCAGCGGTCGTTCCGGCGGGTCGAGCCGGTGGTTCCGGCGTGTCCGGCAGGTGGTTCCGGTCTGTCCGGCAGGTGGTTCTGTGGTGTCCGGCACGAGGTTCAGTCTGAGAGGCTGTGCCGGCATGCCCCTCACGTGATTCCGGCTTGTCCCCGAAGTGGTGCTGGTGTAGCGGGCAGGTGATTTTGGCGTGTCCGGCAGGTGGTTCAGGCGAGTTGAGCAGGTGGTTGCGACGTGCTCGGCAGGTGCTTCCGGCGTCTCCGGCACGTGTTTCTGGCACATCTGACTGGTGGTTCTGGCATGCCCAAAAGTTGATTCCGGTCTGTCCGGTAGGTGGTTCCGGCGTGCACGGCACGTGGTTCTGGTACGTGTCAGAGGTGGTTGCGTATGCCCAACAGGTGATTCCGGACTGTCCGCCACGTGCTTCTGGCACGTCTGAGAGGTGGTTCCAACATGCCCGGCAGGTCATTTCGGAGAGTCGTCCAAGTGGTTCTGGCGTAGCCCGCAGGTGATTTTGGCATGTCCGGCAGGTGGTTCCGCCGTGCTCGGCAGGTGGTTCAGGCATGGCCGTCACGTGGTTCCAGTCTGTCCAGGACGTGTTTCCAGCTTCTCCGGCAGGTGGTTCTGGTACGTCTGAGAGGTGGTTCCGCCATGGCTGGCAGGTGATCCCGGACTGTCCCCCAGGTGGTTCTGGCATAGCCAGCAGTTGATATTGGCCTGTCCGGCAGGTGGTTCCAGCGAGTCGAACAGGTGGCTCCGGCGTTCTTGGCAGGTGGTTCCGGTCTGTCCGGTAGGTGTTTCCGGCGTGTCTGGCACGTGCTTCCGGCACGTCTGAGAGGTGGTTCCGTCATGCGCGGCAGGTGATTCCGGAGTGTCCGCCAGGTGGTTCTGGCGTACCCAGCAGGTGATTTTGGCGTGTCCGGCAGGTGTTTCTGGCGAGTCGAGCAGGTGGCTCCGGCATGCTCGGCAGGTGCTTCCGGCGTCTCCGGCACTTGGTTCTGGTGTGTCTGAGAGCTGGTTCCGGCATGTCCGGCAGATGATTCCGGAGTGTCCGCCAAGTGGTTCTGGCATACCCAGCAGGTGATTTTGGCGTGTCAGGGAGGTGGTAGCGGCGAGTCGAGCAGGTGGTTCCGGCGTGCTCAGCAGGTGGTTCAGGCGGTTCTGGCAGGTGGTATCCGTCTGTTCGGGGTGTGGTTCCAGCATCTCATGAACACGTTTCTGGCAAGTCTGAGATGTGGTTCCAGCCGGCCCGACAGGTGTTTCCGCAGTGTCCGCCAAGCGGTTCTGGCGTAGTTGGCAGGTGATTTTGGCATGACTGGCAGGTGGTTCCAGCAAGCCTGGCAGGTGATTCCAAAGTGTTCACCAACTGGTTGTGGCGTAGCCGGCAGGTGATTTTTGCGTGATCGGCAGGTGGTTCTGGCGAGTCGAGCAGGTGGTTCCGGCGTGCTCGGCTGGTGCTTCCGGGGTCATTGGCACGGGGTTCTGGCATGTCTGAGAGGTGGTTCCTGCATGCCCGGCAAGTGATTCCGGAGTGTTCGCCAAGTGGTTCTGGCATAGTCGGCAGGTGATTTTGGCATGTCCGGCAGGTGGTTCAGGCGAGTTGAGCAGGTGGTTCCAACGTGCTTGGCAGGTGCTTCCGGCGTCTCCGGCACGTGTTTCTGGCACATCTGACAGGTGGTTCCGGCATGCCCGAAAGGTGATTCCGGTCTGTCCGGTAGGTGGTTCCAGCCTGCACGGCATGTGGTTCTGGTACGTCTCAGAGGTGTTTGCGCATGCCCAACAGGTGATTCCGGACTGTCCGCCACATGGTTCTGGCACGTCTGAGAGGTGGTTCCGGCATGCCCGGCAGGTCATCCCAGAGAGTCCTCCAAGTGGTTCTGGCATAACACGCAGGTGATTTTGGCGTGTCAGGCAGGTTGTTCCGTTGTGCTTGGCAGGTGGTTCAGGCTTGGCCGGCAGGTGGTTCCAGACTGTCCAGGACGTGTTTCCAGCTTCTCCGGCAGGTGGTTCTGGTACGTCTGAGAGGTGGTTCCGCCATGGCTGGCAGGTGATTCCGGACCGTCCCCCAGGTGGTTCTGGCATAGCCAGCAGTTGATATTGGCCTGTCCGGCAGGTGGTTCCAGCGAGTCGAACAGGTGGCTCCGGCGTGCTCGGCAGGTGGTTCCGGTCTGTCCGGTAGGTCATTCCGGCGTGTCCGGCACGTGCTTCCTGCACGTCTGAGAGGTGGTTCCGGCATGCGCGACAGGTGGTTTCGGAGTGTCCGCCAGGTGGTTCTGGCGTACCCGGCAGGTGATTTTGGCATGTCCGGCAGGTGTGTCTGGCGAGTCGAGCAGGTGGCTCCGGCATGCTCGGCAGGTGCTTCCGGCGTCTCCGGCACGTGGTTCTGGTGTGTCTGAGAGCTGGTTCCGGCATGTCCGGCAGATGATTCCGGAGTTTTCCGCCAAGTGGTTCTGGCATACCCGGCTGGTGATTTGGGCATGTCAGGTAGGTGGCTCCGGCGTGCTCGGCAGGTTGTTCAGACGGGTCTGGCAGGTGTTTTCCGTCTGTTCTGGGTGTGGTTCCAGCATCTCATGCACATGGTTCTGGCACGTCTGAGATGTGGTTCCGGCCGGCCCGACAGGTGTTTCCACAGTGTCCGCCAAGTGGTACTGGCGTAGTTGGCAGGTGATTTTGGCATGACCGGCAGGTGGTTCCAGCAAGCCCGGCAGGTGATTCCGAAGTGTTCCCCAACTGGTTGTGGCGTAGCCGGCAGGTGATTTTTGCGTGTCCGGCAGGTGGTTCTGGCGAGTCGAGCAGGTGGTTCCGGCGTGCTCGGCAGGTGCTTCCGGGGTCATTGGCACGTGGTTCTGGCATATCTGAGAGGTGGTTCCGGCATGCCCGGCAGGTGATTCCGGAGTGTTCGCCAAGTGTTTCCGGCGTAGCCGGCAGGTGATTTTGCATGTCCAGCGGTCGTTCCGGCGGGTCGAGCCGGTGGTTCCGGCGTGTCCGGCAGGTGGTTCCGGTCTGTCCGGCAGGTGGTTCTGTGGTGTCCGGCACGAGGTTCAGTCTGAGAGGCTGTGCCGGCATGCCCCTCACGTGATTCCGGCTTGTCCCCGAAGTGGTGCTGGTGTAGCGGGCAGGTGATTTTGGCGTGTCCGGCAGGTGGTTCAGGCGAGTTGAGCAGGTGGTTGCGACGTGCTCGGCAGGTGCTTCCGGCGTCTCCGGCACGTGTTTCTGGCACATCTGACTGGTGGTTCCGGCATGCCCAAAAGTTGATTCCGGTCTGTCCGGTAGGTGGTTCCGGCGTGCACGGCACGTGGTTCTGGTACGTGTCAGAGGTGGTTGCGTATGCCCAACAGGTGATTCCGGACTGTCCGCCACGTGCTTCTGGCACGTCTGAGACGTGGTTCCAACATGCCCGGCAGGTCATTTCGGAGAGTCGTCCAAGTGGTTCTGGCGTAGCCCGCAGGTGATTTTGGCGTGTCCGGCAGGTGGTTCCGCCGTGCTCGGCAGGTGGTTCAGGCATGGCCGTCACGTGGTTCCAGTCTGTCCAGGACGTGTTTCCAGCTTCTCCGGCAGGTGGTTCTGGTACGTCTGAGAGGTGGTTCCGCCATGGCTGGCAGGTGATCCCGGACTGTCCCCCAGGTGGTTCTGGCATAGCCAGCAGTTGATATTGGCCTGTCCGGCAGGTGGTTCCAGCGAGTCGAACAGGTGGCTCCGGCGTTCTTGGCAGGTGGTTCCGGTCTGTCCGGTAGGTGTTTCCGGCGTGTCTGGCACGTGCTTCCGGCACGTCTGAGAGGTGGTTCCGTCATGCGCGGCAGGTGATTCCGGAGTGTCCGCCAGGTGGTTCTGGCGTACCCAGCAGGTGATTTTGGCGTGTCCGGCAGGTGTTTCTGGCGAGTCGAGCAGGTGGCTCCGGCATGCTCGGCAGGTGCTTCCGGCGTCTCCGGCACTTGGTTCTGGTGTGTCTGAGAGCTGGTTCCGGCATGTCCGGCAGATGATTCCGGAGTGTCCGCCAAGTGGTTCTGGCATACCCAGCAGGTGATTTTGGCGTGTCAGGGAGGTGGTAGCGGCGAGTCGAGCAGGTGGTTCCGGCGTGCTCAGCAGGTGGTTCAGGCGGTTCTGGCAGGTGGTATCCGTCTGTTCGGGGTGTGGTTCCAGCATCTCATGAACACGTTTCTGGCAAGTCTGAGATGTGGTTCCAGCCGGCCCGACAGGTGTTTCCGCAGTGTCCGCCAAGCGGTTCTGGCGTAGTTGGCAGGTGATTTTGGCATGACTGGCAGGTGGTTCCAGCAAGCCTGGCAGGTGATTCCAAAGTGTTCACCAACTGGTTGTGGCGTAGCCGGCAGGTGATTTTTGCGTGATCGGCAGGTGGTTCTGGCGAGTCGAGCAGGTGGTTCCGGCGTGCTCGGCTGGTGCTTCCGGGGTCATTGGCACGGGGTTCTGGCATGTCTGAGAGGTGGTTCCTGCATGCCCGGCAAGTGATTCCGGAGTGTTCGCCAAGTGGTTCTGGCATAGTCGGCAGGTGATTTTGGCATGTCCGGCAGGTGGTTCAGGCGAGTTGAGCAGGTGGTTCCAACGTGCTTGGCAGGTGCTTCCGGCGTCTCCGGCACGTGTTTCTGGCACATCTGACAGGTGGTTCCGGCATGCCCGAAAGGTGATTCCGGTCTGTCCGGTAGGTGGTTCCAGCCGGCACGGCATGTGGTTCTGGTACGTCTCAGAGGTGGTTGCGCATGCCCAACAGGTGATTCCGGACTGTCCGCCACATGGTTCTGGCACGTCTGAGAGGTGGTTCCGGCATGCCTGGCAGGTCATCCCAGAGAGTCCTCCAAGTGGTTCTGGCATAACACGCAGGTGATTTTGGCGTGTCAGGCAGGTTGTTCCGTTGTGCTTGGCAGGTGGTTCAGGCTTGGCCGGCAGGTGGTTCCAGACTGTCCAGGACGTGTTTCCAGCTTCTCCGGCAGGTGGTTCTGGTACGTCTGAGAGGTGGTTCCGCCATGGCTGGCAGGTGATTCCGGACCGTCCCCCAGGTGGTTCTGGCATAGCCAGCAGTTGATATTGGCCTGTCCGGCAGGTGGTTCCAGCGAGTCGAACAGGTGGCTCCGGCGTGCTCGGCAGGTGGTTCCGGTCTGTCCGGTAGGTCATTCCGGCGTGTCCGGCACGTGCTTCCTGCACGTCTGAGAGGTGGTTCCGGCATGCGCGACAGGTGGTTTCGGAGTGTCCGCCAGGTGGTTCTGGCGTACCCGGCAGGTGATTTTGGCATGTCCGGCAGGTGTGTCTGGCGAGTCGAGCAGGTGGCTCCGGCATGCTCGGCAGGTGCTTCCGGCGTCTCCGGCACGTGGTTCTGGTGTGTCTGAGAGCTGGTTCCGGCATGTCCGGCAGATGATTCCGGAGTTTTCCGCCAAGTGGTTCTGGCATACCCGGCTGGTGATTTGGGCATGTCAGGTAGGTGGCTCCGGCGTGCTCGGCAGGTTGTTCAGACGGGTCTGGCAGGTGTTTTCCGTCTGTTCTGGGTGTGGTTCCAGCATCTCATGCACATGGTTCTGGCACGTCTGAGATGTGGTTCCGGCCGGCCCGACAGGTGTTTCCACAGTGTCCGCCAAGTGGTACTGGCGTAGTTGGCAGGTGATTTTGGCATGACCGGCAGGTGGTTCCAGCAAGCCCGGCAGGTGATTCCGAAGTGTTCCCCAACTGGTTGTGGCGTAGCCGGCAGGTGATTTTTGCGTGTCCGGCAGGTGGTTCTGGCGAGTCGAGCAGGTGGTTCCGGCGTGCTCGGCAGGTGCTTCCGGGGTCATTGGCACGTGGTTCTGGCATATCTGAGAGGTGGTTCCGGCATGCCCGGCAGGTGATTCCGGAGTGTTCGCCAAGTGTTTCCGGCGTAGCCGGCAGGTGATTTTGCATGTCCAGCGGTCGTTCCGGCGGGTCGAGCCGGTGGTTCCGGCGTGTCCGGCAGGTGGTTCCGGTCTGTCCGGCAGGTGGTTCTGTGGTGTCCGGCACGAGGTTCAGTCTGAGAGGCTGTGCCGGCATGCCCCTCACGTGATTCCGGCTTGTCCCCGAAGTGGTGCTGGTGTAGCGGGCAGGTGATTTTGGCGTGTCCGGCAGGTGGTTCAGGCGAGTTGAGCAGGTGGTTGCGACGTGCTCGGCAGGTGCTTCCGGCGTCTCCGGCACGTGTTTCTGGCACATCTGACTGGTGGTTCCGGCATGCCCAAAAGTTGATTCCGGTCTGTCCGGTAGGTGGTTCCGGCGTGCACGGCACGTGGTTCTGGTACGTGTCAGAGGTGGTTGCGTATGCCCAACAGGTGATTCCGGACTGTCCGCCACGTGCTTCTGGCACGTCTGAGACGTGGTTCCAACATGCCCGGCAGGTCATTTCGGAGAGTCGTCCAAGTGGTTCTGGCGTAGCCCGCAGGTGATTTTGGCGTGTCCGGCAGGTGGTTCCGCCGTGCTCGGCAGGTGGTTCAGGCATGGCCGTCACGTGGTTCCAGTCTGTCCAGGACGTGTTTCCAGCTTCTCCGGCAGGTGGTTCTGGTACGTCTGAGAGGTGGTTCCGCCATGGCTGGCAGGTGATCCCGGACTGTCCCCCAGGTGGTTCTGGCATAGCCAGCAGTTGATATTGGCCTGTCCGGCAGGTGGTTCCAGCGAGTCGAACAGGTGGCTCCGGCGTTCTTGGCAGGTGGTTCCGGTCTGTCCGGTAGGTGTTTCCGGCGTGTCTGGCACGTGCTTCCGGCACGTCTGAGAGGTGGTTCCGTCATGCGCGGCAGGTGATTCCGGAGTGTCCGCCAGGTGGTTCTGGCGTACCCAGCAGGTGATTTTGGCGTGTCCGGCAGGTGTTTCTGGCGAGTCGAGCAGGTGGCTCCGGCATGCTCGGCAGGTGCTTCCGGCGTCTCCGGCACTTGGTTCTGGTGTGTCTGAGAGCTGGTTCCGGCATGTCTGGCAGATGATTCCGGAGTGTCCGCCAAGTGGTTCTGGCATACCCGGCTGGTGATTTGGGCATGTCAGGTAGGTGGCTCCGGCGTGCTCGGCAGGTTGTTCAGACGGGTCTGGCAGGTGTTTTCCGTCTGTTCTGGGTGTGGTTCCAGCATCTCATGCACATGGTTCTGGCACGTCTGAGATGTGGTTCCGGCCGGCCCGACAGGTGTTTCCACAGTGTCCGCCAAGTGGTACTGGCGTAGTTGGCAGGTGATTTTGGCATGACCGGCAGGTGGTTCCAGCAAGCCCGGCAGGTGATTCCGAAGTGTTCCCCAACTGGTTGTGGCGTAGCCGGCAGGTGATTTTTGCGTGTCCGGCAGGTGGTTCTGGCGAGTCGAGCAGGTGGTTCCGGCGTGCTCGGCAGGTGCTTCCGGGGTCATTGGCACGTGGTTCTGGCATATCTGAGAGGTGGTTCCGGCATGCCCGGCAGGTGATTCCGGAGTGTTCGCCAAGTGTTTCCGGCGTAGCCGGCAGGTGATTTTGCATGTCCAGCGGTCGTTCCGGCGGGTCGAGCCGGTGGTTCCGGCGTGTCCGGCAGGTGGTTCCGGTCTGTCCGGCAGGTGGTTCTGTGGTGTCCGGCACGAGGTTCAGTCTGAGAGGCTGTGCCGGCATGCCCCTCACGTGATTCCGGCTTGTCCCCGAAGTGGTGCTGGTGTAGCGGGCAGGTGATTTTGGCGTGTCCGGCAGGTGGTACAGGCGAGTTGAGCAGGTGGTTGCGACGTGCTCGGCAGGTGCTTCCGGCGTCTCCGGCACGTGTTTCTGGCACATCTGACTGGTGGTTCCGGCATGCCCAAAAGTTGATTCCGGTCTGTCCGGTAGGTGGTTCCGGCGTGCACGGCACGTGGTTCTGGTACGTGTCAGAGGTGGTTGCGTATGCCCAACAGGTGATTCCGGACTGTCCGCCACGTGCTTCTGGCACGTCTGAGACGTGGTTCCAACATGCCCGGCAGGTCATTTCGGAGAGTCGTCCAAGTGGTTCTGGCGTAGCCCGCAGGTGATTTTGGCATGTCCGGCAGGTGGTTCCGCCGTGCTCGGCAGGTGGTTCTGGCATGGCCGTCACGTGGTTCCAGTCTGTCCAGGACGTGTTTCCAGCTTCTCCGGCAGGTGGTTCTGGTACGTCTGAGAGGTGGTTCCGCCATGGCTGGCAGGTGATCCCGGACTGTCCCCCAGGTGGTTCTGGCATAGCCAGCAGTTGATATTGGCCTGTCCGGCAGGTGGTTCCAGCGAGTCGAACAGGTGGCTCCGGCGTTCTTGGCAGGTGGTTCCGGTCTGTCCGGTAGGTGTTTCCGGCGTGTCTGGCACGTGCTTCCGGCACGTCTGAGAGGTGGTTCCGTCATGCGCGGCAGGTGATTCCGGAGTGTCCACCAGGTGGTTCTGGCGTACCCAGCAGGTGATTTTGGCGTGTCCGGCAGGTGTTTCTGGCGAGTCGAGCAGGTGGCTCCGGCATGCTCGGCAGGTGCTTCCGGCGTCTCCGGCACTTGGTTCTGGTGTGTCTGAGAGCTGGTTCCGGCATGTCCGGCAGATGATTCCGGAGTGTCCGCCAAGTGGTTCTGGCATACCCAGCAGGTGATTTTGGCGTGTCAGGGAGGTGGTACCGGTGAGTCGAGCAGGTGGTTCCGGCGTGCTCAGCAGGTGGTTCAGGCGGTTCTGGCAGGTGGTATCCGTCTGTTCGGGGTGTGGTTCCAGCATCTCATGAACACGTTTCTGGCAAGTCTGAGATGTGGTTCCAGCCGGCCCGACAGGTGTTTCCGCAGTGTCCGCCAAGCGGTTCTGGCGTAGTTGGCAGGTGATTTTGGCATGACTGGCAGGTGGTTCCAGCAAGCCTGGCAGGTGATTCCAAAGTGTTCACCAACTGGTTGTGGCGTAGCCGGCAGGTGATTTTTGCGTGATCGGCAGGTGGTTCTGGCGAGTCGAGCAGGTGGTTCCGGCGTGCTCGGCTGGTGCTTCCGGGGTCATTGGCACGGGGTTCTGGCATGTCTGAGAGGTGGTTCCTGCATGCCCGGCAAGTGATTCCGGAGTGTTCGCCAAGTGGTTCTGGCATAGTCGGCAGGTGATTTTGGCATGTCCGGCAGGTGCTTCAGGCGAGTTGAGCAGGTGGTTCCAACGTGCTTGGCAGGTGCTTCCGGCGTCTCCGGCACGTGTTTCTGGCACATCTGACAGGTGGTTCCGGCATGCCCGAAAGGTGATTCCGGTCTGTCCGGTAGGTGGTTCCAGCCGGCACGGCATGTGGTTCTGGTACGTCTCAGAGGTGGTTGCGCATGCCCAACAGGTGATTCCGGACTGTCCGCCACATGGTTCTGGCACGTCTGAGAGGTGGTTCCGGCATGCCCGGCAGGTCATCCCAGAGAGTCCTCCAAGTGGTTCTGGCATAACACGCAGGTGATTTTGGCGTGTCAGGCAGGTTGTTCCGTTGTGCTTGGCAGGTGGTTCAGGCTTGGCCGGCAGGTGGTTCCAGACTGTCCAGGACGTGTTTCCAGCTTCTCCGGCAGGTGGTTCTGGTACGTCTGAGAGGTGGTTCCGCCATGGCTGGCAGGTGATTCCGGACCGTCCCCCAGGTGGTTCTGGCATAGCCAGCAGTTGATATTGGCCTGTCCGGCAGGTGGTTCCAGCGAGTCGAACAGGTGGCTCCGGCGTGCTCGGCAGGTGGTTCCGGTCTGTCCGGTAGGTCATTCCGGCGTGTCCGGCACGTGCTTCCTGCACGTCTGAGAGGTGGTTCCGGCATGCGCGACAGGTGGTTTCGGAGTGTCCGCCAGGTGGTTCTGGCGTACCCGGCAGGTGATTTTGGCGTGTCCGGCAGGTGTGTCTGGCGAGTCGAGCAGGTGGCTCCGGCATGCTCGGCAGGTGCTTCCGGCGTCTCCGGCACGTGGTTCTGGTGTGTCTGAGAGCTGGTTCCGGCATGTCCGGCAGATGATTCCGGAGTTTTCCGCCAAGTGGTTCTGGCATACCCGGCTGGTGATTTGGGCATGTCAGGTAGGTGGCTCCGGCGTGCTCGGCAGGTTGTTCAGACGGGTCTGGCAGGTGTTTTCCGTCTGTTCTGGGTGTGGTTCCAGCATCTCATGCACATGGTTCTGGCACGTCTGAGATGTGGTTCCGGCCGGCCCGACAGGTGTTTCCACAGTGTCCGCCAAGTGGTACTGGCGTAGTTGGCAGGTGATTTTGGCATGACCGGCAGGTGGTTCCAGCAAGCCCGGCAGGTGATTCCGAAGTGTTCCCCAACTGGTTGTGGCGTAGCCGGCAGGTGATTTTTGCGTGTCCGGCAGGTGGTTCTGGCGAGTCGAGCAGGTGGTTCCGGCGTGCTCGGCAGGTGCTTCCGGGGTCATTGGCACGTGGTTCTGGCATATCTGAGAGGTGGTTCCGGCATGCCCGGCAGGTGATTCCGGAGTGTTCGCCAAGTGTTTCCGGCGTAGCCGGCAGGTGATTTTGCATGTCCAGCGGTCGTTCCGGCGGGTCGAGCCGGTGGTTCCGGCGTGTCCGGCAGGTGGTTCCGGTCTGTCCGGCAGGTGGTTCTGTGGTGTCCGGCACGAGGTTCAGTCTGAGAGGCTGTGCCGGCATGCCCCTCACGTGATTCCGGCTTGTCCCCGAAGTGGTGCTGGTGTAGCGGGCAGGTGATTTTGGCGTGTCCGGCAGGTGGTTCAGGCGAGTTGAGCAGGTGGTTGCGACGTGCTCGGCAGGTGCTTCCGGCGTCTCCGGCACGTGTTTCTGGCACATCTGACTGGTGGTTCCGGCATGCCCAAAAGTTGATTCCGGTCTGTCCGGTAGGTGGTTCCGGCGTGCACGGCACGTGGTTCTGGTACGTGTCAGAGGTGGTTGCGTATGCCCAACAGGTGATTCCGGACTGTCCGCCACGTGCTTCTGGCACGTCTGAGACGTGGTTCCAACATGCCCGGCAGGTCATTTCGGAGAGTCGTCCAAGTGGTTCTGGCGTAGCCCGCAGGTGATTTTGGCGTGTCCGGCAGGTGGTTCCGCCGTGCTCGGCAGGTGGTTCAGGCATGGCCGTCACGTGGTTCCAGTCTGTCCAGGACGTGTTTCCAGCTTCTCCGGCAGGTGGTTCTGGTACGTCTGAGAGGTGGTTCCGCCATGGCTGGCAGGTGATCCCGGACTGTCCCCCAGGTGGTTCTGGCATAGCCAGCAGTTGATATTGGCCTGTCCGGCAGGTGGTTCCAGCGAGTCGAACAGGTGGCTCCGGCGTTCTTGGCAGGTGGTTCCGGTCTGTCCGGTAGGTGTTTCCGGCGTGTCTGGCACGTGCTTCCGGCACGTCTGAGAGGTGGTTCCGTCATGCGCGGCAGGTGATTCCGGAGTGTCCGCCAGGTGGTTCTGGCGTACCCAGCAGGTGATTTTGGCGTGTCCGGCAGGTGTTTCTGGCGAGTCGAGCAGGTGGCTCCGGCATGCTCGGCAGGTGCTTCCGGCGTCTCCGGCACTTGGTTCTGGTGTGTCTGAGAGCTGGTTCCGGCATGTCCGGCAGATGATTCCGGAGTGTCCGCCAAGTGGTTCTGGCATACCCGGCTGGTGATTTGGGCATGTCAGGTAGGTGGCTCCGGCGTGCTCGGCAGGTTGTTCAGACGGGTCTGGCAGGTGTTTTCCGTCTGTTCTGGGTGTGGTTCCAGCATCTCATGCACATGGTTCTGGCACGTCTGAGATGTGGTTCCGGCCGGCCCGACAGGTGTTTCCACAGTGTCCGCCAAGTGGTACTGGCGTAGTTGGCAGGTGATTTTGGCATGACCGGCAGGTGGTTCCAGCAAGCCCGGCAGGTGATTCCGAAGTGTTCCCCAACTGGTTGTGGCGTAGCCGGCAGGTGATTTTTGCGTGTCCGGCAGGTGGTTCTGGCGAGTCGAGCAGGTGGTTCCGGCGTGCTCGGCAGGTGCTTCCGGGGTCATTGGCACGTGGTTCTGGCATATCTGAGAGGTGGTTCCGGCATGCCCGGCAGGTGATTCCGGAGTGTTCGCCAAGTGTTTCCGGCGTAGCCGGCAGGTGATTTTGCATGTCCAGCGGTCGTTCCGGCGGGTCGAGCCGGTGGTTCCGGCGTGTCCGGCAGGTGGTTCCGGTCTGTCCGGCAGGTGGTTCTGTGGTGTCCGGCACGAGGTTCAGTCTGAGAGGCTGTGCCGGCATGCCCCTCACGTGATTCCGGCTTGTCCCCGAAGTGGTGCTGGTGTAGCGGGCAGGTGATTTTGGCGTGTCCGGCAGGTGGTACAGGCGAGTTGAGCAGGTGGTTGCGACGTGCTCGGCAGGTGCTTCCGGCGTCTCCGGCACGTGTTTCTGGCACATCTGACTGGTGGTTCCGGCATGCCCAAAAGTTGATTCCGGTCTGTCCGGTAGGTGGTTCCGGCGTGCACGGCACGTGGTTCTGGTACGTGTCAGAGGTGGTTGCGTATGCCCAACAGGTGATTCCGGACTGTCCGCCACGTGCTTCTGGCACGTCTGAGACGTGGTTCCAACATGCCCGGCAGGTCATTTCGGAGAGTCGTCCAAGTGGTTCTGGCGTAGCCCGCAGGTGATTTTGGCGTGTCCGGCAGGTGGTTCCGCCGTGCTCGGCAGGTGGTTCAGGCATGGCCGTCACGTGGTTCCAGTCTGTCCAGGACGTGTTTCCAGCTTCTCCGGCAGGTGGTTCTGGTACGTCTGAGAGGTGGTTCCGCCATGGCTGGCAGGTGATCCCGGACTGTCCCCCAGGTGGTTCTGGCATAGCCAGCAGTTGATATTGGCCTGTCCGGCAGGTGGTTCCAGCGAGTCGAACAGGTGGCTCCGGCGTTCTTGGCAGGTGGTTCCGGTCTGTCCGGTAGGTGTTTCCGGCGTGTCTGGCACGTGCTTCCGGCACGTCTGAGAGGTGGTTCCGTCATGCGCGGCAGGTGATTCCGGAGTGTCCACCAGGTGGTTCTGGCGTACCCAGCAGGTGATTTTGGCGTGTCCGGCAGGTGTTTCTGGCGAGTCGAGCAGGTGGCTCCGGCATGCTCGGCAGGTGCTTCCGGCGTCTCCGGCACTTGGTTCTGGTGTGTCTGAGAGCTGGTTCCGGCATGTCCGGCAGATGATTCCGGAGTGTCCGCCAAGTGGTTCTGGCATACCCAGCAGGTGATTTTGGCGTGTCAGGGAGGTGGTACCGGTGAGTCGAGCAGGTGGTTCCGGCGTGCTCAGCAGGTGGTTCAGGCGGTTCTGGCAGGTGGTATCCGTCTGTTCGGGGTGTGGTTCCAGCATCTCATGAACACGTTTCTGGCAAGTCTGAGATGTGGTTCCAGCCGGCCCGACAGGTGTTTCCGCAGTGTCCGCCAAGCGGTTCTGGCGTAGTTGGCAGGTGATTTTGGCATGACTGGCAGGTGGTTCCAGCAAGCCTGGCAGGTGATTCCAAAGTGTTCACCAACTGGTTGTGGCGTAGCCGGCAGGTGATTTTTGCGTGATCGGCAGGTGGTTCTGGCGAGTCGAGCAGGTGGTTCCGGCGTGCTCGGCTGGTGCTTCCGGGGTCATTGGCACGGGGTTCTGGCATGTCTGAGAGGTGGTTCCTGCATGCCCGGCAAGTGATTCCGGAGTGTTCGCCAAGTGGTTCTGGCATAGTCGGCAGGTGATTTTGGCATGTCCGGCAGGTGCTTCAGGCGAGTTGAGCAGGTGGTTCCAACGTGCTTGGCAGGTGCTTCCGGCGTCTCCGGCACGTGTTTCTGGCACATCTGACAGGTGGTTCCGGCATGCCCGAAAGGTGATTCCGGTCTGTCCGGTAGGTGGTTCCAGCCGGCACGGCATGTGGTTCTGGTACGTCTCAGAGGTGGTTGCGCATGCCCAACAGGTGATTCCGGACTGTCCGCCACATGGTTCTGGCACGTCTGAGAGGTGGTTCCGGCATGCCCGGCAGGTCATCCCAGAGAGTCCTCCAAGTGGTTCTGGCATAACACGCAGGTGATTTTGGCGTGTCAGGCAGGTTGTTCCGTTGTGCTTGGCAGGTGGTTCAGGCTTGGCCGGCAGGTGGTTCCAGACTGTCCAGGACGTGTTTCCAGCTTCTCCGGCAGGTGGTTCTGGTACGTCTGAGAGGTGGTTCCGCCATGGCTGGCAGGTGATTCCGGACCGTCCCCCAGGTGGTTCTGGCATAGCCAGCAGTTGATATTGGCCTGTCCGGCAGGTGGTTCCAGCGAGTCGAACAGGTGGCTCCGGCGTGCTCGGCAGGTGGTTCCGGTCTGTCCGGTAGGTCATTCCGGCGTGTCCGGCACGTGCTTCCTGCACGTCTGAGAGGTGGTTCCGGCATGCGCGACAGGTGGTTTCGGAGTGTCCGCCAGGTGGTTCTGGCGTACCCGGCAGGTGATTTTGGCGTGTCCGGCAGGTGTGTCTGGCGAGTCGAGCAGGTGGCTCCGGCATGCTCGGCAGGTGCTTCCGGCGTCTCCGGCACGTGGTTCTGGTGTGTCTGAGAGCTGGTTCCGGCATGTCCGGCAGATGATTCCGGAGTTTTCCGCCAAGTGGTTCTGGCATACCCGGCTGGTGATTTGGGCATGTCAGGTAGGTGGCTCCGGCGTGCTCGGCAGGTTGTTCAGACGGGTCTGGCAGGTGTTTTCCGTCTGTTCTGGGTGTGGTTCCAGCATCTCATGCACATGGTTCTGGCACGTCTGAGATGTGGTTCCGGCCGGCCCGACAGGTGTTTCCACAGTGTCCGCCAAGTGGTACTGGCGTAGTTGGCAGGTGATTTTGGCATGACCGGCAGGTGGTTCCAGCAAGCCCGGCAGGTGATTCCGAAGTGTTCCCCAACTGGTTGTGGCGTAGCCGGCAGGTGATTTTTGCGTGTCCGGCAGGTGGTTCTGGCGAGTCGAGCAGGTGGTTCCGGCGTGCTCGGCAGGTGCTTCCGGGGTCATTGGCACGTGGTTCTGGCATATCTGAGAGGTGGTTCCGGCATGCCCGGCAGGTGATTCCGGAGTGTTCGCCAAGTGTTTCCGGCGTAGCCGGCAGGTGATTTTGCATGTCCAGCGGTCGTTCCGGCGGGTCGAGCCGGTGGTTCCGGCGTGTCCGGCAGGTGGTTCCGGTCTGTCCGGCAGGTGGTTCTGTGGTGTCCGGCACGAGGTTCAGTCTGAGAGGCTGTGCCGGCATGCCCCTCACGTGATTCCGGCTTGTCCCCGAAGTGGTGCTGGTGTAGCGGGCAGGTGATTTTGGCGTGTCCGGCAGGTGGTTCAGGCGAGTTGAGCAGGTGGTTGCGACGTGCTCGGCAGGTGCTTCCGGCGTCTCCGGCACGTGTTTCTGGCACATCTGACTGGTGGTTCCGGCATGCCCAAAAGTTGATTCCGGTCTGTCCGGTAGGTGGTTCCGGCGTGCACGGCACGTGGTTCTGGTACGTGTCAGAGGTGGTTGCGTATGCCCAACAGGTGATTCCGGACTGTCCGCCACGTGCTTCTGGCACGTCTGAGACGTGGTTCCAACATGCCCGGCAGGTCATTTCGGAGAGTCGTCCAAGTGGTTCTGGCGTAGCCCGCAGGTGATTTTGGCGTGTCCGGCAGGTGGTTCCGCCGTGCTCGGCAGGTGGTTCAGGCATGGCCGTCACGTGGTTCCAGTCTGTCCAGGACGTGTTTCCAGCTTCTCCGGCAGGTGGTTCTGGTACGTCTGAGAGGTGGTTCCGCCATGGCTGGCAGGTGATCCCGGACTGTCCCCCAGGTGGTTCTGGCATAGCCAGCAGTTGATATTGGCCTGTCCGGCAGGTGGTTCCAGCGAGTCGAACAGGTGGCTCCGGCGTTCTTGGCAGGTGGTTCCGGTCTGTCCGGTAGGTGTTTCCGGCGTGTCTGGCACGTGCTTCCGGCACGTCTGAGAGGTGGTTCCGTCATGCGCGGCAGGTGATTCCGGAGTGTCCGCCAGGTGGTTCTGGCGTACCCAGCAGGTGATTTTGGCGTGTCCGGCAGGTGTTTCTGGCGAGTCGAGCAGGTGGCTCCGGCATGCTCGGCAGGTGCTTCCGGCGTCTCCGGCACTTGGTTCTGGTGTGTCTGAGAGCTGGTTCCGGCATGTCCGGCAGATGATTCCGGAGTGTCCGCCAAGTGGTTCTGGCATACCCGGCTGGTGATTTGGGCATGTCAGGTAGGTGGCTCCGGCGTGCTCGGCAGGTTGTTCAGACGGGTCTGGCAGGTGTTTTCCGTCTGTTCTGGGTGTGGTTCCAGCATCTCATGCACATGGTTCTGGCACGTCTGAGATGTGGTTCCGGCCGGCCCGACAGGTGTTTCCACAGTGTCCGCCAAGTGGTACTGGCGTAGTTGGCAGGTGATTTTGGCATGACCGGCAGGTGGTTCCAGCAAGCCCGGCAGGTGATTCCGAAGTGTTCCCCAACTGGTTGTGGCGTAGCCGGCAGGTGATTTTTGCGTGTCCGGCAGGTGGTTCTGGCGAGTCGAGCAGGTGGTTCCGGCGTGCTCGGCAGGTGCTTCCGGGGTCATTGGCACGTGGTTCTGGCATATCTGAGAGGTGGTTCCGGCATGCCCGGCAGGTGATTCCGGAGTGTTCGCCAAGTGTTTCCGGCGTAGCCGGCAGGTGATTTTGCATGTCCAGCGGTCGTTCCGGCGGGTCGAGCCGGTGGTTCCGGCGTGTCCGGCAGGTGGTTCCGGTCTGTCCGGCAGGTGGTTCTGTGGTGTCCGGCACGAGGTTCAGTCTGAGAGGCTGTGCCGGCATGCCCCTCACGTGATTCCGGCTTGTCCCCGAAGTGGTGCTGGTGTAGCGGGCAGGTGATTTTGGCGTGTCCGGCAGGTGGTACAGGCGAGTTGAGCAGGTGGTTGCGACGTGCTCGGCAGGTGCTTCCGGCGTCTCCGGCACGTGTTTCTGGCACATCTGACTGGTGGTTCCGGCATGCCCAAAAGTTGATTCCGGTCTGTCCGGTAGGTGGTTCCGGCGTGCACGGCACGTGGTTCTGGTACGTGTCAGAGGTGGTTGCGTATGCCCAACAGGTGATTCCGGACTGTCCGCCACGTGCTTCTGGCACGTCTGAGACGTGGTTCCAACATGCCCGGCAGGTCATTTCGGAGAGTCGTCCAAGTGGTTCTGGCGTAGCCCGCAGGTGATTTTGGCGTGTCCGGCAGGTGGTTCCGCCGTGCTCGGCAGGTGGTTCAGGCATGGCCGTCACGTGGTTCCAGTCTGTCCAGGACGTGTTTCCAGCTTCTCCGGCAGGTGGTTCTGGTACGTCTGAGAGGTGGTTCCGCCATGGCTGGCAGGTGATCCCGGACTGTCCCCCAGGTGGTTCTGGCATAGCCAGCAGTTGATATTGGCCTGTCCGGCAGGTGGTTCCAGCGAGTCGAACAGGTGGCTCCGGCGTTCTTGGCAGGTGGTTCCGGTCTGTCCGGTAGGTGTTTCCGGCGTGTCTGGCACGTGCTTCCGGCACGTCTGAGAGGTGGTTCCGTCATGCGCGGCAGGTGATTCCGGAGTGTCCGCCAGGTGGTTCTGGCGTACCCAGCAGGTGATTTTGGCGTGTCCGGCAGGTGTTTCTGGCGAGTCGAGCAGGTGGCTCCGGCATGCTCGGCAGGTGCTTCCGGCGTCTCCGGCACTTGGTTCTGGTGTGTCTGAGAGCTGGTTCCGGCATGTCCGGCAGATGATTCCGGAGTGTCCGCCAAGTGGTTCTGGCATACCCAGCAGGTGATTTTGGCGTGTCAGGGAGGTGGTACCGGTGAGTCGAGCAGGTGGTTCCGGCGTGCTCAGCAGGTGGTTCAGGCGGTTCTGGCAGGTGGTATCCGTCTGTTCGGGCTGTGGTTCCAGCATCTCATGAACACGTTTCTGGCAAGTCTGAGATGTGGTTCCAGCCGGCCCGACAGGTGTTTCCGCAGTGTCCGCCAAGCGGTTCTGGCGTAGTTGGCAGGTGATTTTGGCATGACTGGCAGGTGGTTCCAGCAAGCCTGGCAGGAGATTCCAAAGTGTTCACCAACTGGTTGTGGCGTAGCCGGCAGGTGATTTTTGCGTGATCGGCAGGTGGTTCTGGCGAGTCGAGCAGGTGGTTCCGGCGTGCTCGGCTGGTGCTTCCGGGGTCATTGGCACGGGGTTCTGGCATGTCTGAGAGGTGGTTCCTGCATGCCCGGCAAGTGATTCCGGAGTGTTCGCCAAGTGGTTCTGGCATAGTCGGCAGGTGATTTTGGCATGTCCGGCAGGTGGTTCAGGCGAGTTGAGCAGGTGGTTCCAACGTGCTTGGCAGGTGCTTCCGGCGTCTCCGGCACGTGTTTCTGGCACATCTGACAGGTGGTTCCGGCATGCCCGAAAGGTGATTCCGGTCTGTCCGGTAGGTGGTTCCAGCCGGCATGGCATGTGGTTCTGGTACGTCTCAGAGGTGGTTGCGCATGCCCAACAGGTGATTCCGGACTGTCCGCCACATGGTTCTGGCACGTCTGAGAGGTGGTTCCGGCATGCCCGGCAGGTCATCCCAGAGAGTCCTCCAAGTGGTTCTGGCATAACACGCAGGTGATTTTGGCGTGTCAGGCAGGTTGTTCCGTTGTGCTTGGCAGGTGGTTCAGGCTTGGCCGGCAGGTGGTTCCAGACTGTCCAGGACGTGTTTCCAGCTTCTCCGGCAGGTGGTTCTGGTACGTCTGAGAGGTGGTTCCGCCATGGCTGGCAGGTGATTCCGGACCGTCCCCCAGGTGGTTCTGGCATAGCCAGCAGTTGATATTGGCCTGTCCGGCAGGTGGTTCCAGCGAGTCGAACAGGTGGCTCCGGCGTGCTCGGCAGGTGGTTCCGGTCTGTCTGGTAGGTCATTCCGGCGTGTCCGGCACGTGCTTCCTGCACGTCTGAGAGGTGGTTCCGGCATGCGCGACAGGTGGTTTCGGAGTGTCCGCCAGTTGGTTCTGGCGTACCCGGCAGGTGATTTTGGCGTGTCCGGCAGGTGTTTCTGGCGAGTCGAGCAGGTGGCTCCGGCATGCTCGGCAGGTGCTTCCGGCGACTCCGGCACGTGGTTCTGGTGTGTCTGAGAGCTGGTTCCGGCATGTCCGGCAGATGATTCCGGAGTTTTCCGCCAAGTGGTTCTGGCATACCCGGCTGGTGATTTGGGCATGTCAGGTAGGTGGCTCCGGCGTGCTCGGCAGGTTGTTCAGACGGGTCTGGCAGGTGTTTTCCGTCTGTTCTGGGTGTGGTTCCAGCATCTCATGCACATGGTTCTGGCACGTCTGAGATGTGGTTCCGGCCGGCCCGACAGGTGTTTCCACAGTGTCCGCCAAGTGGTACTGGCGTAGTTGGCAGGTGATTTTGGCATGACCGGCAGGTGGTTCCAGCAAGCCCGGCAGGTGATTCCGAAGTGTTCCCCAACTGGTTGTGGCGTAGCCGGCAGGTGATTTTTGCGTGTCCGGCAGGTGGTTCTGGCGAGTCGAGCAGGTGGTTCCGGCGTGCTCGGCAGGTGCTTCCGGGGTCATTGGCACGTGGTTCTGGCATATCTGAGAGGTGGTTCCGGCATGCCCGGCAGGTGATTCCGGAGTGTTCGCCAAGTGTTTCCGGCGTAGCCGGCAGGTGATTTTGCATGTCCAGCGGTCGTTCCGGCGGGTCGAGCCGGTGGTTCCGGCGTGTCCGGCAGGTGGTTCCGGTCTGTCCGGCAGGTGGTTCTGTGGTGTCCGGCACGAGGTTCAGTCTGAGAGGCTGTGCCGGCATGCCCCTCACGTGATTCCGGCTTGTCCCCGAAGTGGTGCTGGTGTAGCGGGCAGGTGATTTTGGCGTGTCCGGCAGGTGGTTCAGGCGAGTTGAGCAGGTGGTTGCGACGTGCTCGGCAGGTGCTTCCGGCGTCTCCGGCACGTGTTTCTGGCACATCTGACTGGTGGTTCTGGCATGCCCAAAAGTTGATTCCGGTCTGTCCGGTAGGTGGTTCCGGCGTGCACGGCACGTGGTTCTGGTACGTGTCAGAGGTGGTTGCGTATGCCCAACAGGTGATTCCGGACTGTCCGCCACGTGCTTCTGGCACGTCTGAGAGGTGGTTCCAACATGCCCGGCAGGTCATTTCGGAGAGTCGTCCAAGTGGTTCTGGCGTAGCCCGCAGGTGATTTTGGCGTGTCCGGCAGGTGGTTCCGCCGTGCTCGGCAGGTGGTTCAGGCATGGCCGTCACGTGGTTCCAGTCTGTCCAGGACGTGTTTCCAGCTTCTCCGGCAGGTGGTTCTTGTACGTCTGAGAGGTGGTTCCGCCATGGCTGGCAGGTGATCCCGGACTGTCCCCCAGGTGGTTCTGGCATAGCCAGCAGTTGATATTGGCCTGTCCGGCAGGTGGTTCCAGCGAGTCGAACAGGTGGCTCCGGCGTTCTTGGCAGGTGGTTCCGGTCTGTCCGGTAGGTGTTTCCGGCGTGTCTGGCACGTGCTTCCGGCACGTCTGAGAGGTGGTTCCGTCATGCGCGGCAGGTGATTCCGGAGTGTCCGCCAGGTGGTTCTGGCGTACCCAGCAGGTGATTTTGGCGTGTCCGGCAGGTGTTTCTGGCGAGTCGAGCAGGTGGCTCCGGCATGCTCGGCAGGTGCTTCCGGCGTCTCCGGCACTTGGTTCTGGTGTGTCTGAGAGCTGGTTCCGGCATGTCCGGCAGATGATTCCGGAGTGTCCGCCAAGTGGTTCTGGCATACCCAGCAGGTGATTTTGGCGTGTCAGGCAGGTTGTTCCGTTGTGCTTGGCAGGTGGTTCAGGCTTGGCCGGCAGGTGGTTCCAGACTGTCCAGGACGTGTTTCCAGCTTCTCCGGCAGGTGGTTCTGGTACGTCTGAGAGGTGGTTCCGCCATGGCTGGCAGGTGATTCCGGACCGTCCCCCAGGTGGTTCTGGCATAGCCAGCATTTGATATTGGCCTGTCCGGCAGGTGGTTCCAGAGAGTCGAACAGGTGGCTCCGGCGTACTCGGCAGGTGGTTCCGGTCTGTCCGGTAGGTCATTCCGGCGTGTCCGGCACGTGCTTCCTGCACGTCTGAGAGGTGGTTCCGGCATGCGCGACAGGTGGTTTCGGAGTGTCCGCCAGGTGGTTCTGGCGTACCCGGCAGGTGATTTTGGCGTGTCCGGCAGGTGTTTCTGGCGAGTCGAGCAGGTGGCTCCGGCATGCTCGGCAGGTGCTTCCGGAGTCTCCGGCACGTGGTTCTGGTGTGTCTGAGAGCTGGTTCCGGCATGTCCGGCAGATGATTCCGGAGTGTCCGCCAAGTGGTTCTGGCATACCCGGCTGGTGATTTGGGCATGTCAGGTAGGTGGCTCCGGCGTGCTCGGCAGGTTGTTCAGACTGGTCTGGCAGGTGTTTTCCGTCTGTTCTGGGTGTGGTTCCAGCATCTCATGCACATGGTTCTGGCACGTCTGAGATGTGGTTCCGGCCGGCCCGACAGGTGTTTCCACAGTGTCCGCCAAGTGGTACTGGCGTGGTTGGCAGGTGATTTTGGCATGACTGGCAGGTTGTTCCAGCAAGCCCGGCAGGTGATTCCGAAGTGTTCCCCAACTGGTTGTGGCGTAGCCGGCAGGTGATTTTTGCGTGTCCGGCAGGTGGTTCTGGCGAGTCGAGCAGGTGGTTCCGGCGTGCTCGGCAGGTGCTTCCGGGGTCATTGGCACGTGGTTCTGGCATATCTGAGAGGTGGTTCCGGCATGCCCGGCAGGTGATTCCGGAGTGTTCGCCAAGTGTTTCCGGCGTAGCCGGCAGGTGATTTTGCATGTCCAGCGGTCGTTCCGGCGGGTCGAGCCGGTGGTTCCGGCATGTCCGGCAGGTGGTTCCGGTCTGTCCGGCAGGTGGTTCTGTGGTGTCCGGCACGAGGTTCAGTCTGAGAGGCTGTGCCGGCATGCCCCTCACGTGATTCCGGCTTGTCCCCGAAGTGGTGCTGGTGTAGCGGGCAGGTGATTTTGGCGTGTCCGGCAGGTGGTTCAGGCGAGTTGAGCAGGTGGTTGCGACGTGCTCGGCAGGTGCTTCCGGCGTCTCCGGCACGTGTTTCTGGCACATCTGACTGGTGGTTCCGGCATGCCCAAAAGTTGATTCCGGTCTGTCCGGTAGGTGGTTCCAGCGTGCACGGCACGTGGTTCTGGTACGTGTCAGAGGTGGTTGCGTATGCCCAACAGGTGATTCCGGACTGTCCGCCACGTGCTTCTGGCACGTCTGAGAGGTGGTTCCAACATGCCCGGCAGGTCATTTCGGAGAGTCGTCCAAGTGGTTCTGGCATAGCCCGCAGGTGATTTTGGCGTGTCCGGCAGGTGGTTCCGCCGTGCTCTGCAGGTGGTTCCGGCATGCCCGGCAGGTCATCCCAGAGAGTCCTCCAAGTGGTTCTGGCATAACACGCAGGTGATTTTGGCGTGTCAGGCAGGTTGTTCCGTTGTGCTTGGCAGGTGGTTCAGGCTTGGCAGGCAGGTGGTTCCAGACTGTCCAGGACGTGTTTCCAGCTTCTCCGGCAGGTGGTTCTGGTACGTCTGAGAGGTGGTTCCGCCATGGCTGGCAGGTGATTCCGGACCGTCCCCCAGGTGGTTCTGGCATAGCCAGCAGTTGATATTGGCCTGTCCGGCAGGTGGTTCCAGCGAGTCGAACAGGTGGCTCCGGCGTACTCGGCAGGTGGTTCTGGTCTGTCCGGTAGGTCATTCCAGCGTGTCCGGCACGTGCTTCCTGCACGTCTGAGAGGTGGTTCCGGCATGCGCGACAGGTGGTTTCGGAGTGTCCGCCAGGTGGTTCTGGCGTACCCGGCAGGTGATTTTGGCGTGTCCGGCAGGTGGTTCTGGGGAGTCGAGCAGGTGGCTCTGGCATGCTCGGCAGGTGCTTCCGGCGTCTCCGGCACGTGGTTCTGGTGTGTCTGAGAGCTGGTTCCGGCATGTCCGGCAGATGATTCCGGAGTGTCCGCCAAGTGGTTCTGGCATACCCGGCTGGTGATTTGGGCATGTCAGGTAGGTGGCTCCGGCGTGCTCGGCAGGTTGTTCAGACTGGTCTGGCAGGTGTTTTCCGTCTGTTCTGGGTGTGGTTCCAGCATCTCATGCACATGGTTCTGGCACGTCTGAGATGTGGTTCCGGCCGGCCCGACAGGTGTTTCCACAGTGTCCGCCAAGTGGTACTGGCGTAGTTGGCAGGTGATTTTGGCATGACCGGCAGGTGGTTCCAGCAAGCCCGGCAGGTGATTCCGAAGTGTTCCCCAACTGGTTGTGGCGTAGCCGGCAGGCGATTTTTGCGTGTCCGGCAGGTGGTTCTGGCGAGTCGAGCAGGTGGTTCCGGCGTGCTCGGCAGGTGCTTCCGGGGTCATTGGCACGTGGTTCTGGCATATCTGAGAGGTGGTTCCGGCATGCCCGGCAGGTGATTCCGGAGTGTTCGCCAAGTGTTTCCGGCGTAGCCGGCCGGTGATTTTGCATGTCCAGCGGTCGTTCCGGCGGGTCGAGCCGGTGGTTCTGGCGTGTCCGGCAGGTGGTTCCGGTCTGTCCGGCAGGTGGTTCTGTGGTGTCCGGCACGAGGTTCAGTCTGAGAGGCTGTGCCGGCATGCCCCTCACGTGATTCCGGCTTGTCCCCGAAGTGGTGCTGGTGTAGCGGGCAGGTGATTTTGGCGTGTCCGGCAGGTGGTTCAGGCGAGTTGAGCAGGTGGTTGCGACGTGCTCGGCAGGTGCTTCCGGCGTCTCCGGCACGTGTTTCTGGCACATCTGACTGGTGGTTCCGGCATGCCCAAAAGTTGATTCCGGTCTGTCCGGTAGGTGGTTCCGGCGTGCACGGCACGTGGTTCTGGTACGTGTCAGAGGTGGTTGCGTATGCCCAACAGGTGATTCCGGACTGTCCGCCACGTGCTTCTGGCACGTCTGAGAGGTGGTTCCAACATGCCCGGCAGGTCATTTCGGAGAGTCGTCCAAGTGGTTCTGGCGTAGCCCGCAGGTGATTTTGGCATGTCCGGCAGGTGGTTCCGCCGTGCTCGGCAGGTGGTTCAGGCATGGCCGTCACGTGGTTCCAGTCTGTCCAGGACGTGTTTCCAGCTTCTCCGGCAGGTGGTTCTGGTACGTCTGAGAGGTGGTTCTGCCATGGCTGGCAGGTGATCCCGGACTGTCCCCCAGGTGGTTCTGGCATAGCCAGCAGTTGATATTGGCCTGTCCGGCAGGTGGTTCCAGCGAGTCGAACAGGTGGCTCCGGCGTTCTTGGCAGGTGGTTCCGGTCTGTCCGGTAGGTGTTTCCGGCGTGTCTGGCACGTGCTTCCGGCACGTCTGAGAGGTGGTTCCGTCATGCGCGGCAGGTGATTCCGGAGTGTCCGCCAGGTGGTTCTGGCGTACCCAGCAGGTGATTTTGGCGTGTCCGGCAGGTGTTTCTGGCGAGTCGAGCAGGTGGCTCCGGCATGCTCGGCAGGTGCTTCCGGCGTCTCCGGCACTTGGTTCTGGTGTGTCTGAGAGCTGGTTCCGGCATGTCCGGCAGATGATTCCGGAGTGTCCGCCAAGTGGTTCTGGCATACCCAGCAGGTGATTTTGGCGTGTCAGGGAGGTGGTACCGGTGAGTCGAGCAGGTGGTTCCGGCATGCTCAGCAGGTGGTTCAGGCGGTTCTGGCAGGTGGTATCCGTCTGTTCGGGGTGTGGTTCCAGCATCTCATGAACACGTTTCTGGCAAGTCTGAGATGTGGTTCCAGCCGGCCCGACAGGTGTTTCCGCAGTGTCCGCCAAGCGGTTCTGGCGTAGTTGGCAGGTGATTTTGGCATGACTGGCAGGTGGTTCCAGCAAGCCTGGCAGGTGATTCCAAAGTGTTCACCAACTGGTTGTGGCGTAGCCGGCAGGTGATTTTTGCGTGATCGGCAGGTGGTTCTGGCGAGTCGAGCAGGTGGTTCCGGCGTGCTCGGCTGGTGCTTCCGGGGTCATTGGCACGGGGTTCTGGCATGTCTGAGAGGTGGTTCCTGCATGCCCGGCAAGTGATTCCGGAGTGTTCGCCAAGTGGTTCTGGCATAGTCGGCAGGTGATTTTGGCATGTCCGGCAGGTGGTTCAGGCGAGTTGAGCAGGTGGTTCCAACGTGCTTGGCAGGTGCTTCCGGCGTCTCCGGCACGTGTTTCTGGCACATCTGACAGGTGGTTCCGGCATGCCCGAAAGGTGATTCCGGTCTGTCCGGTAGGTGGTTCCAGCCGGCACGGCATGTGGTTCTGGTACGTCTCAGAGGTGGTTGCGCATGCCCAACAGGTGATTCCAGACTGTCCGCCACATGGTTCTGGCACGTCTGAGAGGTGGTTCCGGCATGCCCGGCAGGTCATCCCAGAGAGTCCTCCAAGTGGTTCTGGCATAACACGCAGGTGATTTTGGCGTGTCAGGCAGGTTGTTCCGTTGTGCTTGGCAGGTGGTTCAGGCTTGGCCGGCAGGTGGTTCCAGACTGTCCAGGACGTGTTTCCAGCTTCTCCGGCAGGTGGTTCTGGTACGTCTGAGAGGTGGTTCCGCCATGGCTGGCAGGTGATTCCGGACCGTCCCCCAGGTGGTTCTGGCATAGCCAGCAGTTGATATTGGCCTGTCCGGCAGGTGGTTCCAGCGAGTCGAACAGGTGGCTCCGGCGTACTCGGCAGGTGGTTCTGGTCTGTCCGGTAGGTCATTCCGGCGTGTCCGGCACGTGCTTCCTGCACGTGTGAGAGGTGGTTCCGGCATGCGCGACAGTTGGTTTCGGAGTGTCCGCCAGGTGGTTCTGGCGTACCCGGCAGGTGATTTTGGCGTGTCCGGCAGGTGGTTCTGGGGAGTCGAGCAGGTGGCTCTGGCATGCTCGGCAGGTGCTTCCGGCGTCTCCGGCACGTGGTTCTGGTGTGTCTGAGAGCTGGTTCCGGCATGTCCGGCAGATGATTCCGGAGTGTCCGCCAAGTGGTTCTGGCATACCCGGCTGGTGATTTGGGCATGTCAGGTAGGTGGCTCCGGCGTGCTCGGCAGGTTGTTCAGATGGGTCTGGCAGGTGTTTTCCGTCTGTTCTGGGTGTGGTTCCAGCATCTCATGCACATGGTTCTGGCACGTCTGAGATGTGGTTCCGGCCGGCCCGACAGGTGTTTCCACAGTGTCCGCCAAGTGGTACTGGCGTAGTTGGCAGGTGATTTTGGCATGACCGGCAGGTGGTTCCAGCAAGCCCGGCAGGTGATTCCGAAGTGTTCCCCAACTGGTTGTGGCGTAGCCGGCAGGTGATTTTTGCGTGTCCGGCAGGTGGTTCTGGCGAGTCGAGCAGGTGGTTCCGGCGTGCTCGGCAGGTGCTTCCGGGGTCATTGGCACGTGGTTCTGGCATATCTGAGAGGTGGTTCCGGCATGCCCGGCAGGTGATTCCGGAGTGTTCGCCAAGTGTTTCCGGCGTAGCCGGCAGGTGATTTTGCATGTCCAGCGGTCGTTCCGGCGGGTCGAGCCGGTGGTTCCGGCGTGTCCGGCAGGTGGTTCCGGTCTGTCCGGCAGGTGGTTCTGTGGTGTCCGGCACGAGGTTCAGTCTGAGAGGCTGTGCCGGCATGCCCCTCACGTGATTCCGGCTTGTCCCCGAAGTGGTGCTGGTGTAGCGGGCAGGTGATTTTGGCGTGTCCGGCAGGTGGTTCAGGCGAGTTGAGCAGGTGGTTGCGACGTGCTCGGCAGGTGCTTCCGGCGTCTCCGGCACGTGTTTCTGGCACATCTGACTGGTGGTTCCGGCATGCCCAAAAGTTGATTCCGGTCTGTCCGGTAGGTGGTTCCGGCGTGCACGGCACGTGGTTCTGGTACGTGTCAGAGGTGGTTGCGTATGCCCAACAGGTGATTCCGGACTGTCCGCCACGTGCTTCTGGCACGTCTGAGACGTGGTTCCAACATGCCCGGCAGGTCATTTCGGAGAGTCGTCCAAGTGGTTCTGGCGTAGCCCGCAGGTGATTTTGGCGTGTCCGGCAGGTGGTTCCGCCGTGCTCGGCAGGTGGTTCAGGCATGGCCGTCACGTGGTTCCAGTCTGTCCAGGACGTGTTTCCAGCTTCTCCGGCAGGTGGTTCTGGTACGTCTGAGAGGTGGTTCCGCCATGGCTGGCAGGTGATCCCGGACTGTCCCCCAGGTGGTTCTGGCATAGCCAGCAGTTGATATTGGCCTGTCCGGCAGGTGGTTCCAGCGAGTCGAACAGGTGGCTCCGGCGTTCTTGGCAGGTGGTTCCGGTCTGTCCGGTAGGTGTTTCCGGCGTGTCTGGCACGTGCTTCCGGCACGTCTGAGAGGTGGTTCCGTCATGCGCGGCAGGTGATTCCGGAGTGTCCGCCAGGTGGTTCTGGCGTACCCAGCAGGTGATTTTGGCGTGTCCGGCAGGTGTTTCTGGCGAGTCGAGCAGGTGGCTCCGGCATGCTCGGCAGGTGCTTCCGGCGTCTCCGGCACTTGGTTCTGGTGTGTCTGAGAGCTGGTTCCGGCATGTCCGGCAGATGATTCCGGAGTGTCCGCCAAGTGGTTCTGGCATACCCAGCAGGTGGTTTTGGCGTGTCAGGGAGGTGGTAGCGGCGAGTCGAGCAGGTGGTTCCGGCGTGCTCAGCAGGTGGTTCAGGCGGTTCTGGCAGGTGGTATCCGTCTGTTCGGGGTGTGGTTCCAGCATCTCATGAACACGTTTCTGGCAAGTCTGAGATGTGGTTCCAGCCGGCCCGACAGGTGTTTCCGCAGTGTCCGCCAAGCGGTTCTGGCGTAGTTGGCAGGTGATTTTGGCATGACTGGCAGGTGGTTCCAGCAAGCCTGGCAGGTGATTCCAAAGTGTTCACCAACTGGTTGTGGCGTAGCCGGCAGGTGATTTTTGCGTGATCGGCAGGTGGTTCTGGCGAGTCGAGCAGGTGGTTCCGGCGTGCTCGGCTGGTGCTTCCGGGGTCATTGGCACGGGGTTCTGGCATGTCTGAGAGGTGGTTCCTGCATGCCCGGCAAGTGATTCCGGAGTGTTCGCCAAGTGGTTCTGGCATAGTCGGCAGGTGATTTTGGCATGTCCGGCAGGTGGTTCAGGCGAGTTGAGCAGGTGGTTCCAACGTGCTTGGCAGGTGCTTCCGGCGTCTCCGGCACGTGTTTCTGGCACATCTGACAGGTGGTTCCGGCATGCCCGAAAGGTGATTCCGGTCTGTCCGGTAGGTGGTTCCAGCCGGCACGGCATGTGGTTCTGGTACGTCTCAGAGGTGGTTGCGCATGCCCAACAGGTGATTCCGGACTGTCCGCCACATGGTTCTGGCACGTCTGAGAGGTGGTTCCGGCATGCCCGGCAGGTCATCCCAGAGAGTCCTCCAAGTGGTTCTGGCATAACACGCAGGTGATTTTGGCGTGTCAGGCAGGTTGTTCCGTTGTGCTTGGCAGGTGGTTCAGGCTTGGCCGGCAGGTGGTTCCAGACTGTCCAGGACGTGTTTCCAGGTTCTCCGGCAGGTGGTTCTGGTACGTCTGAGAGGTGGTTCCGCCATGGCTGGCAGGTGATTCCGGACCGTCCCCCAGGTGGTTCTGGCATAGCCAGCAGTTGATATTGGCCTGTCCGGCAGGTGGTTCCAGCGAGTCGAACAGGTGGCTCCGGCGTGCTCGGCAGGTGGTTCCGGTCTGTCCGGTAGGTCATTCCGGCGTGTCCGGCACGTGCTTCCTGCACGTCTGAGAGGTGGTTCCGGCATGCGCGACAGGTGGTTTCGGAGTGTCCGCCAGGTGGTTCTGGCGTACCCGGCAGGTGATTTTGGCATGTCCGGCAGGTGTGTCTGGAAAGTCGAGCAGGTGGCTCCGGCATGCTCGGCAGGTGCTTCCGGCGGCTCCGGCACGTGGTTCTGGTGTGTCTGAGAGCTGGTTCCGGCATGTCCGGCAGATGATTCCGGAGTTTTCCGCCAAGTGGTTCTGGCATACCCGGCTGGTGATTTGGGCATGTCAGGTAGGTGGCTCCGGCGTGCTCGGCAGGTTGTTCAGACGGGTCTGGCAGGTGTTTTCCGTCTGTTCTGGGTGTGGTTCCAGCATCTCATGCACATGGTTCTGGCACGTCTGAGATGTGGTTCCGGCCGGCCCGACAGGTGTTTCCACAGTGTCCGCCAAGTGGTACTGGCGTAGTTGGCAGGTGATTTTGGCATGACCGGCAGGTGGTTCCAGCAAGCCCGGCAGGTGATTCCGAAGTGTTCCCCAACTGGTTGTGGCGTAGCCGGCAGGTGATTTTTGCGTGTCCGGCAGGTGGTTCTGGCGAGTCGAGCAGGTGGTTCCGGCGTGCTCGGCAGGTGCTTCCGGGGTCATTGGCACGTGGTTCTGGCATATCTGAGAGGTGGTTCCGGCATGCCCGGCAGGTGATTCCGGAGTGTTCGCCAAGTGTTTCCGGCGTAGCCGGCAGGTGATTTTGCATGTCCAGCGGTCGTTCCGGCGGGTCGAGCCGGTGGTTCCGGCGTGTCCGGCAGGTGGTTCCGGTCTGTCCGGCAGGTGGTTCTGTGGTGTCCGGCACGAGGTTCAGTCTGAGAGGCTGTGCCGGCATGCCCCTCACGTGATTCCGGCTTGTCCCCGAAGTGGTGCTGGTGTAGCGGGCAGGTGATTTTGGCGTGTCCGGCAGGTGGTTCAGGCGAGTTGAGCAGGTGGTTGCGACGTGCTCGGCAGGTGCTTCCGGCGTCTCCGGCACGTGTTTCTGGCACATCTGACTGGTGGTTCCGGCATGCCCAAAAGTTGATTCCGGTCTGTCCGGTAGGTGGTTCCGGCGTGCACGGCACGTGGTTCTGGTACGTGTCAGAGGTGGTTGCGTATGCCCAACAGGTGATTCCGGACTGTCCGCCACGTGCTTCTGGCACGTCTGAGACGTGGTTCCAACATGCCCGGCAGGTCATTTCGGAGAGTCGTCCAAGTGGTTCTGGCGTAGCCCGCAGGTGATTTTGGCGTGTCCGGCAGGTGGTTCCGCCGTGCTCGGCAGGTGGTTCAGGCATGGCCGTCACGTGGTTCCAGTCTGTCCAGGACGTGTTTCCAGCTTCTCCGGCAGGTGGTTCTGGTACGTCTGAGAGGTGGTTCTGCCATGGCTGGCAGGTGATCCCGGACTGTCCCCCAGGTGGTTCTGGCATAGCCAGCAGTTGATATTGGCCTGTCCGGCAGGTGGTTCCAGCGAGTCGAACAGGTGGCTCCGGCGTTCTTGGCAGGTGGTTCCGGTCTGTCCGGTAGGTGTTTCCGGCGTGTCTGGCACGTGCTTCCGGCACGTCTGAGAGGTGGTTCCGTCATGCGCGGCAGGTGATTCCGGAGTGTCCGCCAGGTGGTTCTGGCGTACCCAGCAGGTGATTTTGGCGTGTCCGGCAGGTGTTTCTGGCGAGTCGAGCAGGTGGCTCCGGCATGCTCGGCAGGTGCTTCCGGCGTCTCCGGCACTTGGTTCTGGTGTGTCTGAGAGCTGGTTCCGGCATGTCCGGCAGATGATTCCGGAGTGTCCGCCAAGTGGTTCTGGCATACCCAGCAGGTGATTTTGGCGTGTCAGGGAGGTGGTAGCGGCGAGTCGAGCAGGTGGTTCCGGCGTGCTCAGCAGGTGGTTCAGGCGGTTCTGGCAGGTGGTATCCGTCTGTTCGGGGTGTGGTTCCAGCATCTCATGCACATGGTTCTGGCACGTCTGAGATGTGGTTCCGGCCGGCCCGACAGGTGTTTCCACAGTGTCCGCCAAGTGGTACTGGCGTAGTTGGCAGGTGATTTTGGCATGACCGGCAGGTGGTTCCAGCAAGCCCGGCAGGTGATTCCGAAGTGTTCCCCAACTGGTTGTGGCGTAGCCGGCAGGTGATTTCTGCGTGTCCGGCAGGTGGTTCTGGCGAGTCGAGCAGGTGGTTCCGGCGTGCTCGGCAGGTGCTTCCGGGGTCATTGGCACGTGGTTCTGGCATATCTGAGAGGTGGTTCCGGCATGCCCGGCAGGTGATTCCGGAGTGTTCGCCAAGTGTTTCCGGCGTAGCCGGCAGGTGATTTTGCATGTCCAGCGGTCGTTCCGGCGGGTCGAGCCGGTGGTTCCGGCGTGTCCGGCAGGTGGTTCCGGTCTGTCCGGCAGGTGGTTCTGTGGTGTCCGGCACGAGGTTCAGTCTGAGAGGCTGTGCCGGCATGCCCCTCACGTGATTCCGGCTTGTCCCCGAAGTGGTGCTGGTGTAGCGGGCAGGTGATTTTGGCGTGTCCGGCAGGTGGTTCAGGCGAGTTGAGCAGGTGGTTGCGACGTGCTCGGCAGGTGCTTCCGGCGTCTCCGGCACGTGTTTCTGGCACATCTGACTGGTGGTTCCGGCATGCCCAAAAGTTGATTCCGGTCTGTCCGGTAGGTGGTTCCGGCGTGCACGGCACGTGGTTCTGGTACGTGTCAGAGGTGGTTGCGTATGCCCAACAGGTGATTCCGGACTGTCCGCCACGTGCTTCTGGCACGTCTGAGACTTGGTTCCAACATGCCCGGCAGGTCATTTCGGAGAGTCGTCCAAGTGGTTCTGGCGTAGCCCGCAGGTGATTTTGGCGTGTCCGGCAGGTGGTTCCGCCGTGCTCGGCAGGTGGTTCAGGCATGGCCGTCACGTGGTTCCAGTCTGTCCAGGACGTGTTTCCAGCTTCTCCGGCAGGTGGTTCTGGTACGTCTGAGAGGTGGTTCCGCCATGGCTGGCAGGTGATCCCGGACTGTCCCCCAGGTGGTTCTGGCATAGCCAGCAGTTGATATTGGCCTGTCCGGCAGGTGGTTCCAGCAAGTCGAACAGGTGGCTCCGGCGTTCTTGGCAGGTGGTTCCGGTCTGTCCGGTAGGTGTTTCCGGCGTGTCTGGCACGTGCTTCCGGCACGTCTGAGAGGTGGTTCCGTCATGCGCGGCAGGTGATTCCGGAGTGTCCGCCAGGTGGTTCTGGCGTACCCAGCAGGTGATTTTGGCGTGTCTGGCAGGTGTTTCTGGCGAGTCGAGCAGGTGGCTCCGGCATGCTCGGCAGGTGCTTCCGGCGTCTCCGGCACTTGGTTCTGGTGTGTCTGAGAGCTGGTTCCGGCATGTCCGGCAGATGATTCCGGAGTGTCCGCCAAGTGGTTCTGGCATACCCGGCTGGTGATTTGGGCATGTCAGGTAGGTGGCTCCGGCGTGCTCGGCAGGTTGTTCAGACGGGTCTGGCAGGTGTTTTCCGTCTGTTCTGGGTGTGGTTCCAGCATCTCATGCACATGGTTCTGGCACGTCTGAGATGTGGTTCCGGCCGGCCCGACAGGTGTTTCCACAGTGTCCGCCAAGTGGTACTGGCGTAGTTGGCAGGTGATTTTGGCATGACCGGCAGGTGGTTCCAGCAAGCCCGGCAGGTGATTCCGAAGTGTTCCCCAACTGGTTGTGGCGTAGCCGGCAGGTGATTTTTGCGTGTCCGGCAGGTGGTTCTGGCGAGTCGAGCAGGTGGTTCCGGCGTGCTCGGCAGGTGCTTCCGGGGTCATTGGCACGTGGTTCTGGCATATCTGAGAGGTGGTTCCGGCATGCCCGGCAGGTGATTCCGGAGTGTTCGCCAAGTGTTTCCGGCGTAGCCGGCAGGTGATTTTGCATGTCCAGCGGTCGTTCCGGCGGGTCGAGCCGGTGGTTCCGGCGTGTCCGGCAGGTGGTTCTGGTCTGTCCGGCAGGTGGTTCTGTGGTGTCCGGCACGAGGTTCAGTCTGAGAGGCTGTGCCGGCATGCCCCTCACGTGATTCCGGCTTGTCCCCGAAGTGGTGCTGGTGTAGCGGGCAGGTGATTTTGGCGTGTCCGGCAGGTGGTACAGGCGAGTTGAGCAGGTGGTTGCGACGTGCTCGGCAGGTGCTTCCGGCGTCTCCGGCACGTGTTTCTGGCACATCTGACTGGTGGTTCCGGCATGCCCAAAAGTTGATTCCGGTCTGTCCGGTAGGTGGTTCCGGCGTGCACGGCACGTGGTTCTGGTACGTGTCAGAGGTGGTTGCGTATGCCCAACAGGTGATTCCGGACTGTCCGCCACGTGCTTCTGGCACGTCTGAGACGTGGTTCCAACATGCCCGGCAGGTCATTTCGGAGAGTCGTCCAAGTGGTTCTGGCGTAGCCCGCAGGTGATTTTGGCGTGTCCGGCAGGTGGTTCCGCCGTGCTCGGCAGGTGGTTCAGGCATGGCCGTCACGTGGTTCCAGTCTGTCCAGGACGTGTTTCCAGCTTCTCCGGCAGGTGGTTCTGGTACGTCTGAGAGGTGGTTCTGCCATGGCTGGCAGGTGATCCCGGACTGTCCCCCAGGTGGTTCTGGCATAGCCAGCAGTTGATATTGGCCTGTCCGGCAGGTGGTTCCAGCGAGTCGAACAGGTGGCTCCGGCGTTCTTGGCAGGTGGTTCCGGTCTGTCCGGTAGGTGTTTCCGGCGTGTCTGGCACGTGCTTCCGGCACGTCTGAGAGGTGGTTCCGTCATGCGCGGCAGGTGATTCCGGAGTGTCCGCCAGGTGGTTCTGGCGTACCCAGCAGGTGATTTTGGCATGTCCGGCAGGTGTTTCTGGCGAGTCGAGCAGGTGGCTCCGGCATGCTTGGCAGGTGCTTCCGGCGTCTCCGGCACTTGGTTCTGGTGTGTCTGAGAGCTGGTTCCGGCATGTCCGGCAGATGATTCCGGAGTGTCCGCCAAGTGGTTCTGGCATACCCAGCAGGTGATTTTGGCGTGTCAGGGAGGTGGTACCGGTGAGTCGAGCAGGTGGTTCCGGCGTGCTCAGCAGGTGGTTCAGGCGGTTCTGGCAGGTGGTATCCGTCTGTTCGGGCTGTGGTTCCAGCATCTCATGAACACGTTTCTGGCAAGTCTGAGATGTGGTTCCAGCCGGCCCGACAGGTGTTTCCGCAGTGTCCGCCAAGCGGTTCTGGCGTAGTTGGCAGGTGATTTTGGCATGACTGGCAGGTGGTTCCAGCAAGCCTGGCAGGTGATTCCAAAGTGTTCACCAACTGGTTGTGGCGTAGCCGGCAGGTGATTTTTGCGTGATCGGCAGGTGGTTCTGGCGAGTCGAGCAGGTGGTTCCGGCGTGCTCGGCTGGTGCTTCCGGGGTCATTGGCACGGGGTTCTGGCATGTCTGAGAGGTGGTTCCTGCATGCCCGGCAAGTGATTCCGGAGTGTTCGCCAAGTGGTTCTGGCATAGTCGGCAGGTGATTTTGGCATGTCCGGCAGGTGGTTCAGGCGAGTTGAGCAGGTGGTTCCAACGTGCTTGGCAGGTGCTTCCGGCGTCTCCGGCACGTGTTTCTGGCACATCTGACAGGTGGTTCCGGCATGCCCGAAAGGTGATTCCGGTCTGTCCGGTAGGTGGTTCCAGCCGGCATGGCATGTGGTTCTGGTACGTCTCAGAGGTGGTTGCGCATGCCCAACAGGTGATTCCGGACTGTCCGCCACATGGTTCTGGCACGTCTGAGAGGTGGTTCCGGCATGCCCGGCAGGTCATCCCAGAGAGTCCTCCAAGTGGTTCTGGCATAACACGCAGGTGATTTTGGCGTGTCAGGCAGGTTGTTCCGTTGTGCTTGGCAGGTGGTTCAGGCTTGGCCGGCAGGTGGTTCCAGACTGTCCAGGACGTGTTTCCAGCTTCTCCGGCAGGTGGTTCTGGTACGTCTGAGAGGTGGTTCCGCCATGGCTGGCAGGTGATTCCGGACCGTCCCCCAGGTGGTTCTGGCATAGCCAGCAGTTGATATTGGCCTGTCCGGCAGGTGGTTCCAGCGAGTCGAACAGGTGGCTCCGGCGTGCTCGGCAGGTGGTTCCGGTCTGTCTGGTAGGTCATTCCGGCGTGTCCGGCACGTGCTTCCTGCACGTCTGAGAGGTGGTTCCGGCATGCGCGACAGGTGGTTTCGGAGTGTCCGCCAGTTGGTTCTGGCGTACCCGGCAGGTGATTTTGGCGTGTCCGGCAGGTGTTTCTGGCGAGTCGAGCAGGTGGCTCCGGCATGCTCGGCAGGTGCTTCCGGCGTCTCCGGCACGTGGTTCTGGTGTGTCTGAGAGCTGGTTCCGGCATGTCCGGCAGATGATTCCGGAGTTTTCCGCCAAGTGGTTCTGGCATACCCGGCTGGTGATTTGGGCATGTCAGGTAGGTGGCTCCGGCGTGCTCGGCAGGTTGTTCAGACGGGTCTGGCAGGTGTTTTCCGTCTGTTCTGGGTGTGGTTCCAGCATCTCATGCACATGGTTCTGGCACGTCTGAGATGTGGTTCCGGCCGGCCCGACAGGTGTTTCCACAGTGTCCGCCAAGTGGTACTGGCGTAGTTGGCAGGTGATTTTGGCATGACCGGCAGGTGGTTCCAGCAAGCCCGGCAGGTGATTCCGAAGTGTTCCCCAACTGGTTGTGGCGTAGCCGGCAGGTGATTTTTGCGTGTCCGGCAGGTGGTTCTGGCGAGTCGAGCAGGTGGTTCCGGCGTGCTCGGCAGGTGCTTCCGGGGTCATTGGCACGTGGTTCTGGCATATCTGAGAGGTGGTTCCGGCATGCCCGGCAGGTGATTCCGGAGTGTTCGCCAAGTGTTTCCGGCGTAGCCGGCAGGTGATTTTGCATGTCCAGCGGTCGTTCCGGCGGGTCGAGCCGGTGGTTCCGGCGTGTCCGGCAGGTGGTTCCGGTCTGTCCGGCAGGTGGTTCTGTGGTGTCCGGCACGAGGTTCAGTCTGAGAGGCTGTGCCGGCATGCCCCTCACGTGATTCCGGCTTGTCCCCGAAGTGGTGCTGGTGTAGCGGGCAGGTGATTTTGGCGTGTCCGGCAGGTGGTTCAGGCGAGTTGAGCAGGTGGTTGCGACGTGCTCGGCAGGTGCTTCCGGCGTCTCCGGCACGTGTTTCTGGCACATCTGACTGGTGGTTCCGGCATGCCCAAAAGTTGATTCCGGTCTGTCCGGTAGGTGGTTCCGGCGTGCACGGCACGTGGTTCTGGTACGTGTCAGAGGTGGTTGCGTATGCCCAACAGGTGATTCCGGACTGTCCGCCACGTGCTTCTGGCACGTCTGAGACTTGGTTCCAACATGCCCGGCAGGTCATTTCGGAGAGTCGTCCAAGTGGTTCTGGCGTAGCCCGCAGGTGATTTTGGCGTGTCCGGCAGGTGGTTCCGCCGTGCTCGGCAGGTGGTTCAGGCATGGCCGTCACGTGGTTCCAGTCTGTCCAGGACGTGTTTCCAGCTTCTCCGGCAGGTGGTTCTGGTACGTCTGAGAGGTGGTTCCGCCATGGCTGGCAGGTGATCCCGGACTGTCCCCCAGGTGGTTCTGGCATAGCCAGCAGTTGATATTGGCCTGTCCGGCAGGTGGTTCCAGCAAGTCGAACAGGTGGCTCCGGCGTTCTTGGCAGGTGGTTCCGGTCTGTCCGGTAGGTGTTTCCGGCGTGTCTGGCACGTGCTTCCGGCACGTCTGAGAGGTGGTTCCGTCATGCGCGGCAGGTGATTCCGGAGTGTCCGCCAGGTGGTTCTGGCGTACCCAGCAGGTGATTTTGGCGTGTCTGGCAGGTGTTTCTGGCGAGTCGAGCAGGTGGCTCCGGCATGCTCGGCAGGTGCTTCCGGCGTCTCCGGCACTTGGTTCTGGTGTGTCTGAGAGCTGGTTCCGGCATGTCCGGCAGATGATTCCGGAGTGTCCGCCAAGTGGTTCTGGCATACCCGGCTGGTGATTTGGGCATGTCAGGTAGGTGGCTCCGGCGTGCTCGGCAGGTTGTTCAGACGGGTCTGGCAGGTGTTTTCCGTCTGTTCTGGGTGTGGTTCCAGCATCTCATGCACATGGTTCTGGCACGTCTGAGATGTGGTTCCGGCCGGCCCGACAGGTGTTTCCACAGTGTCCGCCAAGTGGTACTGGCGTAGTTGGCAGGTGATTTTGGCATGACCGGCAGGTGGTTCCAGCAAGCCCGGCAGGTGATTCCGAAGTGTTCCCCAACTGGTTGTGGCGTAGCCGGCAGGTGATTTTTGCGTGTCCGGCAGGTGGTTCTGGCGAGTCGAGCAGGTGGTTCCGGCGTGCTCGGCAGGTGCTTCCGGGGTCATTGGCACGTGGTTCTGGCATATCTGAGAGGTGGTTCCGGCATGCCCGGCAGGTGATTCCGGAGTGTTCGCCAAGTGTTTCCGGCGTAGCCGGCAGGTGATTTTGCATGTCCAGCGGTCGTTCCGGCGGGTCGAGCCGGTGGTTCCGGCGTGTCCGGCAGGTGGTTCTGGTCTGTCCGGCAGGTGGTTCTGTGGTGTCCGGCACGAGGTTCAGTCTGAGAGGCTGTGCCGGCATGCCCCTCACGTGATTCCGGCTTGTCCCCGAAGTGGTGCTGGTGTAGCGGGCAGGTGATTTTGGCGTGTCCGGCAGGTGGTACAGGCGAGTTGAGCAGGTGGTTGCGACGTGCTCGGCAGGTGCTTCCGGCGTCTCCGGCACGTGTTTCTGGCACATCTGACTGGTGGTTCCGGCATGCCCAAAAGTTGATTCCGGTCTGTCCGGTAGGTGGTTCCGGCGTGCACGGCACGTGGTTCTGGTACGTGTCAGAGGTGGTTGCGTATGCCCAACAGGTGATTCCGGACTGTCCGCCACGTGCTTCTGGCACGTCTGAGACGTGGTTCCAACATGCCCGGCAGGTCATTTCGGAGAGTCGTCCAAGTGGTTCTGGCGTAGCCCGCAGGTGATTTTGGCGTGTCCGGCAGGTGGTTCCGCCGTGCTCGGCAGGTGGTTCAGGCATGGCCGTCACGTGGTTCCAGTCTGTCCAGGACGTGTTTCCAGCTTCTCCGGCAGGTGGTTCTGGTACGTCTGAGAGGTGGTTCTGCCATGGCTGGCAGGTGATCCCGGACTGTCCCCCAGGTGGTTCTGGCATAGCCAGCAGTTGATATTGGCCTGTCCGGCAGGTGGTTCCAGCGAGTCGAACAGGTGGCTCCGGCGTTCTTGGCAGGTGGTTCCGGTCTGTCCGGTAGGTGTTTCCGGCGTGTCTGGCACGTGCTTCCGGCACGTCTGAGAGGTGGTTCCGTCATGCGCGGCAGGTGATTCCGGAGTGTCCGCCAGGTGGTTCTGGCGTACCCAGCAGGTGATTTTGGCATGTCCGGCAGGTGTTTCTGGCGAGTCGAGCAGGTGGCTCCGGCATGCTTGGCAGGTGCTTCCGGCGTCTCCGGCACTTGGTTCTGGTGTGTCTGAGAGCTGGTTCCGGCATGTCCGGCAGATGATTCCGGAGTGTCCGCCAAGTGGTTCTGGCATACCCAGCAGGTGATTTTGGCGTGTCAGGGAGGTGGTACCGGTGAGTCGAGCAGGTGGTTCCGGCGTGCTCAGCAGGTGGTTCAGGCGGTTCTGGCAGGTGGTATCCGTCTGTTCGGGCTGTGGTTCCAGCATCTCATGAACACGTTTCTGGCAAGTCTGAGATGTGGTTCCAGCCGGCCCGACAGGTGTTTCCGCAGTGTCCGCCAAGCGGTTCTGGCGTAGTTGGCAGGTGATTTTGGCATGACTGGCAGGTGGTTCCAGCAAGCCTGGCAGGTGATTCCAAAGTGTTCACCAACTGGTTGTGGCGTAGCCGGCAGGTGATTTTTGCGTGATCGGCAGGTGGTTCTGGCGAGTCGAGCAGGTGGTTCCGGCGTGCTCGGCTGGTGCTTCCGGGGTCATTGGCACGGGGTTCTGGCATGTCTGAGAGGTGGTTCCTGCATGCCCGGCAAGTGATTCCGGAGTGTTCGCCAAGTGGTTCTGGCATAGTCGGCAGGTGATTTTGGCATGTCCGGCAGGTGGTTCAGGCGAGTTGAGCAGGTGGTTCCAACGTGCTTGGCAGGTGCTTCCGGCGTCTCCGGCACGTGTTTCTGGCACATCTGACAGGTGGTTCCGGCATGCCCGAAAGGTGATTCCGGTCTGTCCGGTAGGTGGTTCCAGCCGGCATGGCATGTGGTTCTGGTACGTCTCAGAGGTGGTTGCGCATGCCCAACAGGTGATTCCGGACTGTCCGCCACATGGTTCTGGCACGTCTGAGAGGTGGTTCCGGCATGCCCGGCAGGTCATCCCAGAGAGTCCTCCAAGTGGTTCTGGCATAACACGCAGGTGATTTTGGCGTGTCAGGCAGGTTGTTCCGTTGTGCTTGGCAGGTGGTTCAGGCTTGGCCGGCAGGTGGTTCCAGACTGTCCAGGACGTGTTTCCAGCTTCTCCGGCAGGTGGTTCTGGTACGTCTGAGAGGTGGTTCCGCCATGGCTGGCAGGTGATTCCGGACCGTCCCCCAGGTGGTTCTGGCATAGCCAGCAGTTGATATTGGCCTGTCCGGCAGGTGGTTCCAGCGAGTCGAACAGGTGGCTCCGGCGTGCTCGGCAGGTGGTTCCGGTCTGTCTGGTAGGTCATTCCGGCGTGTCCGGCACGTGCTTCCTGCACGTCTGAGAGGTGGTTCCGGCATGCGCGACAGGTGGTTTCGGAGTGTCCGCCAGTTGGTTCTGGCGTACCCGGCAGGTGATTTTGGCGTGTCCGGCAGGTGTTTCTGGCGAGTCGAGCAGGTGGCTCCGGCATGCTCGGCAGGTGCTTCCGGCGTCTCCGGCACGTGGTTCTGGTGTGTCTGAGAGCTGGTTCCGGCATGTCCGGCAGATGATTCCGGAGTTTTCCGCCAAGTGGTTCTGGCATACCCGGCTGGTGATTTGGGCATGTCAGGTAGGTGGCTCCGGCGTGCTCGGCAGGTTGTTCAGACGGGTCTGGCAGGTGTTTTCCGTCTGTTCTGGGTGTGGTTCCAGCATCTCATGCACATGGTTCTGGCACGTCTGAGATGTGGTTCCGGCCGGCCCGACAGGTGTTTCCACAGTGTCCGCCAAGTGGTACTGGCGTAGTTGGCAGGTGATTTTGGCATGACCGGCAGGTGGTTCCAGCAAGCCCGGCAGGTGATTCCGAAGTGTTCCCCAACTGGTTGTGGCGTAGCCGGCAGGTGATTTTTGCGTGTCCGGCAGGTGGTTCTGGCGAGTCGAGCAGGTGGTTCCGGCGTGCTCGGCAGGTGCTTCCGGGGTCATTGGCACGTGGTTCTGGCATATCTGAGAGGTGGTTCCGGCATGCCCGGCAGGTGATTCCGGAGTGTTCGCCAAGTGTTTCCGGCGTAGCCGGCAGGTGATTTTGCATGTCCAGCGGTCGTTCCGGCGGGTCGAGCCGGTGGTTCCGGCGTGTCCGGCAGGTGGTTCCGGTCTGTCCGGCAGGTGGTTCTGTGGTGTCCGGCACGAGGTTCAGTCTGAGAGGCTGTGCCGGCATGCCCCTCACGTGATTCCGGCTTGTCCCCGAAGTGGTGCTGGTGTAGCGGGCAGGTGATTTTGGCGTGTCCGGCAGGTGGTTCAGGCGAGTTGAGCAGGTGGTTGCGACGTGCTCGGCAGGTGCTTCCGGCGTCTCCGGCACGTGTTTCTGGCACATCTGACTGGTGGTTCCGGCATGCCCAAAAGTTGATTCCGGTCTGTCCGGTAGGTGGTTCCGGCGTGCACGGCACGTGGTTCTGGTACGTGTCAGAGGTGGTTGCGTATGCCCAACAGGTGATTCCGGACTGTCCGCCACGTGCTTCTGGCACGTCTGAGAGGTGGTTCCAACATGCCCGGCAGGTCATTTCGGAGAGTCGTCCAAGTGGTTCTGGCGTAGCCCGCAGGTGATTTTGGCGTGTCCGGCAGGTGGTTCCGCCGTGCTCGGCAGGTGGTTCAGGCATGGCCGTCACGTGGTTCCAGTCTGTCCAGGACGTGTTTCCAGCTTCTCCGGCAGGTGGTTCTGGTACGTCTGAGAGGTGGTTCCGCCATGGCTGGCAGGTGATCCCGGACTGTCCCCCAGGTGGTTCTGGCATAGCCAGCAGTTGATATTGGCCTGTCCGGCAGGTGGTTCCAGCGAGTCGAACAGGTGGCTCCGGCGTTCTTGGCAGGTGGTTCCGGTCTGTCCGGTAGGTGTTTCCGGCGTGTCTGGCACGTGCTTCCGGCACGTCTGAGAGGTGGTTCCGTCATGCGCGGCAGGTGATTCCGGAGTGTCCGCCAGGTGGTTCTGGCGTACCCAGCAGGTGATTTTGGCGTGTCCGGCAGGTGTTTCTGGCGAGTCGAGCAGGTGGCTCCGGCATGCTCGGCAGGTGCTTCCGGCGTCTCCGGCACTTGGTTCTGGTGTGTCTGAGAGCTGGTTCCGGCATGTCCGGCAGATGATTCCGGAGTGTCCGCCAAGTGGTTCTGGCATACCCAGCAGGTGATTTTGGCGTGTCAGGCAGGTTGTTCCGTTGTGCTTGGCAGGTGGTTCAGGCTTGGCCGGCAGGTGGTTCCAGACTGTCCAGGACGTGTTTCCAGCTTCTCCGGCAGGTGGTTCTGGTACGTCTGAGAGGTGGTTCCGCCATGGCTGGCAGGTGATTCCGGACCGTCCCCCAGGTGGTTCTGGCATAGCCAGCATTTGATATTGGCCTGTCCGGCAGGTGGTTCCAGAGAGTCGAACAGGTGGCTCCGGCGTACTCGGCAGGTGGTTCCGGTCTGTCCGGTAGGTCATTCCGGCGTGTCCGGCACGTGCTTCCTGCACGTCTGAGAGGTGGTTCCGGCATGCGCGACAGGTGGTTTCGGAGTGTCCGCCAGGTGGTTCTGGCGTACCCGGCAGGTGATTTTGGCGTGTCCGGCAGGTGTTTCTGGCGAGTCGAGCAGGTGGCTCCGGCATGCTCGGCAGGTGCTTCCGGAGTCTCCGGCACGTGGTTCTGGTGTGTCTGAGAGCTGGTTCCGGCATGTCCGGCAGATGATTCCGGAGTGTCCGCCAAGTGGTTCTGGCATACCCGGCTGGTGATTTGGGCATGTCAGGTAGGTGGCTCCGGCGTGCTCGGCAGGTTGTTCAGACTGGTCTCGCAGGTGTTTTCCGTCTGTTCTGGGTGTGGTTCCAGCATCTCATGCACATGGTTCTGGCACGTCTGAGATGTGGTTCCGGCCGGCCCGACAGGTGTTTCCACAGTGTCCGCCAAGTGGTACTGGCGTGGTTGGCAGGTGATTTTGGCATGACTGGCAGGTTGTTCCAGCAAGCCCGGCAGGTGATTCCGAAGTGTTCCCCAACTGGTTGTGGCGTAGCCGGCAGGTGATTTTTGCGTGTCCGGCAGGTGGTTCTGGCGAGTCGAGCAGGTGGTTCCGGCGTGCTCGGCAGGTGCTTCCGGGGTCATTGGCACGTGGTTCTGGCATATCTGAGAGGTGGTTCCGGCATGCCCGGCAGGTGATTCCGGAGTGTTCGCCAAGTGTTTCCGGCGTAGCCGGCAGGTGATTTTGCATGTCCAGCGGTCGTTCCGGCGGGTCGAGCCGGTGGTTCCGGCATGTCCGGCAGGTGGTTCCGGTCTGTCCGGCAGGTGGTTCTGTGGTGTCCGGCACGAGGTTCAGTCTGAGAGGCTGTGCCGGCATGCCCCTCACGTGATTCCGGCTTGTCCCCGAAGTGGTGCTGGTGTAGCGGGCAGGTGATTTTGGCGTGTCCGGCAGGTGGTTCAGGCGAGTTGAGCAGGTGGTTGCGACGTGCTCGGCAGGTGCTTCCGGCGTCTCCGGCACGTGTTTCTGGCACATCTGACTGGTGGTTCCGGCATGCCCAAAAGTTGATTCCGGTCTGTCCGGTAGGTGGTTCCAGCGTGCACGGCACGTGGTTCTGGTACGTGTCAGAGGTGGTTGCGTATGCCCAACAGGTGATTCCGGACTGTCCGCCACGTGCTTCTGGCACGTCTGAGAGGTGGTTCCAACATGCCCGGCAGGTCATTTCGGAGAGTCGTCCAAGTGGTTCTGGCGTAGCCCGCAGGTGATTTTGGCGTGTCCGGCAGGTGGTTCCGCCGTGCTCTGCAGGTGGTTCCGGCATGCCCGGCAGGTCATCCCAGAGAGTCCTCCAAGTGGTTCTGGCATAGTCGGCAGGTGATTTTGGCATGTCCGGCAGGTGGTTCAGGCGAGTTGAGCAGGTGGTTCCAACGTGCTTGGCAGGTGCTTCCGGCGTCTCCGGCACGTGTTTCTGGCACATCTGACAGGTGGTTCCGGCATGCCCGAAAGGTGATTCCGGTCTGTCCGGTAGGTGGTTCCAGCCGGGACGGCATGTGGTTCTGGTACGTCTCAGAGGTGGTTGCGCATGCCCAACAGGTGATTCCGGACTGTCCGCCACATGGTTCTGGCACGTCTGAGAGGTGGTTCCGGCATGCCCGGCAGGTCATCCCAGAGAGTCCTCCAAGTGGTTCTGGCATAACACGCAGGTGATTTTGGCGTGTCTGGCAGGTTGTTCCGTTGTGCTTGGCAGGTGGTTCAGGCTTGGCCGGCAGGTGGTTCCAGACTGTCCAGGACGTGTTTCCAGGTTCTCCGGCAGGTGGTTCTGGTACGTCTGAGAGGTGGTTCCGCCATGGCTGGCAGGTGATTCCGGACCGTCCCCCAGGTGGTTCTGGCATAGCCAGCAGTTAATATTGGCCTGTCTGGCAGGTGGTTCCAGCGAGTCGAACAGGTGGCTCCGGCGTGCTCGGCAGGTGGTTCCGGTCTGTCCGGTAGGTCATTCCGGCGTGTCCGGCACGTGCTTCCTGCACGTCTGAGAGGTGGTTCCGGCATGCGCGACAGGTGGTTTCGGAGTGTCCGCCAGGTGGTTCTGGCGTACCCGGCAGGTGATTTTGGCGTGTCCGGCAGGTGTTTCTGGCGAGTCGAGCAGGTGGCTCCGGCATGCTCGGCAGGTGCTTCCGGCGTCTCCGGCACGTGGTTCTGGTGTGTCTGAGAGCTGGTTCCGGCATGTCCGGCAGATGATTCCGGAGTGTCCGCCAAGTGGTTCTGGCATACCCGGCTGGTGATTTGGGCATGTCAGGTAGGTGGCTCCGGCAAGTCGAGCAGGTGGCTCCGGCGTGCTCTGCAGGTTGTTCAGACGGGTCTGGCAGGTGTTTTCCGTCTGTTCGGTGTGTGGTTCCAGCATCTCATGCACATGGTTCTGGCACGTCTGAGTTGTGGTTCCGGCCGGCCCGACAGGTGTTTCCACAGTGTCCGCCAAGTGGTACTGGCGTAGTTGGCAGGTGATTTTGGCATGACCGGCAGGTGGTTCCAGCAAGCCCGGCAGCTGATTCCGAAGTGTTCCCCAACTGGTTGTGGCGTAGCCGGCAGGTGATTTTTGCGTGTCCGGCAGGTGGTTCTGGCGAGTCGAGCAGGTGGTTCCGGCGTGCTCGGCTGGTGCTTCCGGGGTCATTGGCACGGGGTTCTGGCATGTCTGAGAGGTGGTTCCTGCATGCCCGGCAAGTGATTCCGGAGTGTTCGCCAAGTGGTTCTGGCATAGTCGGCAGGTGATTTTGGCATGTCCGGCAGGTGGTTCAGGCGAGTTGAGCAGGTGGTTCCAACGTGCTTGGCAGGTGCTTCCGGCGTCTCCGGCACGTGTTTCTGGCACATCTGACAGGTGGTTCCGGCATGCCCGAAAGGTGATTCCGGTCTGTCCGGTAGGTGGTTCCAGCCGGCACGGCATGTGGTTCTGGTACGTCTCAGAGGTGGTTGCGCATGCCCAACAGGTGATTCCGGACTGTCCGCCACATGGTTCTGGCACGTCTGAGAGGTGGTTCCGGCATGCCCGGCAGGTCATCCCAGAGAGTCCTCCAAGTGGTTCTGGCATAACACGCAGGTGATTTTGGCGTGTCAGGCAGGTTGTTCCGTTGTGCTTGGCAGGTGGTTCAGGCTTGGCCGGCAGGTGGTTCCAGACTGTCCAGGACGTGTTTCCAGCTTCTCCGGCAGGTGGTTCTGGTACGTCTGAGAGGTGGTTCCGCCATGGCTGGCAGGTGATTCCGGACCGTCCCCCAGGTGGTTCTGGCATAGCCAGCAGTTGATATTGGCCTGTCCGGCAGGTGGTTCCAGCGAGTCGAACAGGGGGCTCCGGCGTGCTCGGCAGGTGGTTCCGGTCTGTCTGGTAGGTCATTCCGGCGTGTCCGGCACGTGCTTCCTGCACGTCTGAGAGGTGGTTCCGGCATGCGCGACAGGTGGTTTCGGAGTGTCCGCCAGTTGGTTCTGGCGTAGCCGGCAGGTGATTTTGGCGTGTCCGGCAGGTGTTTCTGGCGAGTCGAGCAGGTGGCTCCGGCATGCTCGGCAGGTGCTTCCGGCGTCTCCGGCACGTGGTTCTGGTGTGTCTGAGAGCTGGTTCCGGCATGTCCGGCAGATGATTTCGGAGTGTCCGCCAAGTGGTTCTGGCATACCCGGCTGGTGATTTGGGCATGTCAGGTAGGTGGCTCCGGCGTGCTCGGCAGGTTGTTCAGACGGGTCTGGCAGGTGTTTTCCGTCTGTTCTGGGTGTGGTTCCAGCATCTCATGCACATGTTTCTGGCACGTCTGAGATGTGGTTCCGGCCGGCCCGACAGGTGTTTCCACAGTGTCCGCCAAGTGGTACTGGCGTAGTTGGCAGGTGATTTTGGCATGACCGGCAGGTGGTTCCAGCAAGCCCGGCAGCTGATTCCGAAGTGTTCCCCAACTGGTTGTGGCGTAGCCGGCAGGTGATTTTTGCGTGTCCGGCAGGTGGTTCTGGCGAGTCGAGCAGGTGGTTCCGGCGTGCTCGGCAGGTGCTTCCGGGGTCATTGGCACGTGGTTCTGGCATATCTGAGAGGTGGTTCCGGCATGCCCGGCAGGTGATTCCGGAGTGTTCGCCAAGTGTTTCCGGCATAGCCGGCAGGTGATTTTGCATGTCCAGCGGTCGTTCCGGCGGGTCGAGCCGGTGGTTCCGGCGTGTCCGGCAGGTGGTTCCGGTCTGTCCGGCAGGTGGTTCTGTGGTGTCCGGCACGAGGTTCAGTCTGAGAGGCTGTGCCGGCATGCCCCTCACGTGATTCCGGCTTGTCCCCGAAGTGGTGCTGGTGTAGCGGGCAGGTGATTTTGGCGTGTCCGGCAGGTGGTTCAGGCGAGTTGAGCAGGTGGTTGCGACGTGCTCGGCAGGTGCTTCCGGCGTCTCCGGCACGTGTTTCTGGCACATCTGACTGGTGGTTCCGGCATGCCCAAAAGTTGATTCCGGTCTGTCCGGTAGGTGGTTCCGGCGTGCACGGCACGTGGTTCTGGTACGTGTCAGAGGTGGTTGCGTATGCCCAACAGGTGATTCCGGACTGTCCGCCACGTGCTTCTGGCACGTCTGAGAGGTGGTTCCAACATGCCCGGCAGGTCATTTCGGAGAGTCGTCCAAGTGGTTCTGGCGTAGCCCGCAGGTGATTTTGGCGTGTCCGGCAGGTGGTTCCGCCGTGCTCGGCAGGTGGTTCAGGCATGGCCGTCACGTGGTTCCAGTCTGTCCAGGACGTGTTTCCAGCTTCTCCGGCAGGTGGTTCTGGTACGTCTGAGAGGTGGTTCCGCCATGGCTGGCAGGTGATCCCGGACTGTCCCCCAGGTGGTTCTGGCATAGCCAGCAGTTGATATTGGCCTGTCCGGCAGGTGGTTCCAGCGAGTCGAACAGGTGGCTCCGGCGTTCTTGGCAGGTGGTTCCGGTCTGTCCGGTAGGTGTTTCCGGCGTGTCTGGCACGTGCTTCCGGCACGTCTGAGAGGTGGTTCTGGCATGCGCGGCAGGTGATTCCGGAGTGTCCGCCAGGTGGTTCTGGCGTACCCAGCAGGTGATTTTGGCGTGTCCGGCAGGTGTTTCTGGCGAGTCGAGCAGGTGGCTCCGGCATGCTCGGCAGGTGCTTCCGGCGTCTCCGGCACTTGGTTCTGGTGTGTCTGAGAGCTGGTTCCGGCATGTCCGGCAGATGATTCCGGAGTGTCCGCCAAGTGGTTCTGGCATACCCAGCAGGTGATTTTGGCGTGTCACGGAGGTGGTACCGGTGAGTCGAGCAGGTGGTTCCGGCGTGCTCAGCAGGTGGTTCAGGCGGTTCTGGCAGGTGGTATCCGTCTGTTCGGGGTGTGGTTCCAGCATCTCATGAACACGTTTCTGGCAAGTCTGAGATGTGGTTCCAGCCGGCCCGACAGGTGTTTCCGCAGTGTCCGCCAAGCGGTTCTGGCGTAGTTGGCAGGTGATTTTGGCATGACTGGCAGGTGGTTCCAGCAAGCCTGGCAGGTGATTCCAAAGTGTTCACCAACTGGTTGTGGCGTAGCCGGCAGGTGATTTTTGCGTGATCGGCAGGTGGTTCTGGCGAGTCGAGCAGGTGGTTCCGGCGTGCTCGGCTGGTGCTTCCGGGGTCATTGGCACGGGGTTCTGGCATGTCTGAGAGGTGGTTCCTGCATGCCCGGCAAGTGATTCCGGAGTGTTCGCCAAGTGGTTCTGGCATAGTCGGCAGGTGATTTTGGCATGTCCGGCAGGTGGTTCAGGCGAGTTGAGCAGGTGGTTCCAACGTGCTTGGCAGGTGCTTCCGGCGTCTCCGGCACGTGTTTCTGGCACATCTGACAGGTGGTTCCGGCATGCCCGAAAGGTGATTCCGGTCTGTCCGGTAGGTGGTTCCAGCCTGCACGGCATGTGGTTCTGGTACGTCTCAGAGGTGGTTGCGCATGCCCAACAGGTGATTCCGGACTGTCCGCCACATGGTTCTGGCACGTCTGAGAGGTGGTTCCGGCATGCCCGGCAGGTCATCCCAGAGAGTCCTCCAAGTGGTTCTGGCATAACACGCAGGTGATTTTGGCGTGTCAGGCAGGTTGTTCCGTTGTGCTTGGCAGGTGGTTCAGGCTTGGCCGGCAGGTGGTTCCAGACTGTCCAGGACGTGTTTCCAGCTTCTCCGGCAGGTGGTTCTGGTACGTCTGAGAGGTGGTTCCGCCATGGCTGGCAGGTGATTCCGGACCGTCCCCCAGGTGGTTCTGGCATAGCCAGCAGTTGATATTGGCCTGTCCGGCAGGTGGTTCCAGCGAGTCGAACAGGTGGCTCCGGCGTGCTCGGCAGGTGGTTCCGGTCTGTCCGGTAGGTCAATCCGGCGTGTCCGGCACGTGCTTCCTGCACGTCTGAGAGGTGGTACCGGCATGCGCGACAGGTGGTTTCGGAGTGTCCGCCAGGTGGTTCTGGCGTACCCGGCAGGTGATTTTGGCGTGTCCGGCAGGTGTTTCTGGCGAGTCGAGCAGGTGGCTCCGGCATGCTCGGCAGGTGCTTCCGGCGTCTCCGGCACGTGGTTCTGGTGTGTCTGAGAGCTGGTTCCGGCATGTCCGGCAGATGATTCCGGAGTGTCCGCCAAGTGGTTCTGGCATACCCGGCTGGTGATTTGGGCATGTCAGGTAGGTGGCTCCGGCGTGCTCGGCAGGTTGTTCAGACGGGTCTGGCAGGTGTTTTCCGTCTGTTCTGGGTGTGGTTCCAGCATCTCATGCACATGGTTCTGGCACGTCTGAGATGTGGTTCCGGCCGGCCCGACAGGTGTTTCCACAGTGTCCGCCAAGTGGTACTGGCGTAGTTGGCAGGTGATTTTGGCATGACCGGCAGGTGGTTCCAGCAAGCCCGGCAGCTGATTCCGAAGTGTTCCCCAACTGGTTGTGGCGTAGCCGGCAGGTGATTTTTGCGTGTCCGGCAGGTGGTTCTGGCGAGTCGAGCAGGTGGTTCCGGCGTGCTCGGCAGGTGCTTCCGGGGTCATTGGCACGTGGTTCTGGCATATCTGAGAGGTGGTTCCGGCATGCCCGGCAGGTGATTCCGGAGTGTTCGCCAAGTGTTTCCGGCGTAGCCGGCAGGTGATTTTGCATGTCCAGCGGTCGTTCCGGCGGGTCGAGCCGGTGGTTCCGGCGTGTCCGGCAGGTGGTTCCGGTCTGTCCGGCAGGTGGTTCTGTGGTGTCCGGCACGAGGTTCAGTCTGAGAGGCTGTGCCGGCATGCCCCTCACGTGATTCCGGCTTGTCCCCGAAGTGGTGCTGGTGTAGCGGGCAGGTGATTTTGGCGTGTCCGGCAGGTGGTTCAGGCGAGTTGAGCAGGTGGTTGCGACGTGCTCGGCAGGTGCTTCCGGCGTCTCCGGCACGTGTTTCTGGCACATCTGACTGGTGGTTCCGGCATGCCCAAAAGTTGATTCCGGTCTGTCCGGTAGGTGGTTCCGGCGTGCACGGCACGTGGTTCTGGTACGTGTCAGAGGTGGTTGCCTATGCCCAACAGGTGATTCCGGACTGTCCGCCACGTGCTTCTGGCACGTCTGAGAGGTGGTTCCAACATGCCCGGCAGGTCATTTCGGAGAGTCGTCCAAGTGGTTCTGGCGTAGCCCGCAGGTGATTTTGGCGTGTCCGGCAGGTGGTTCCGCCATGCTCGGCAGGTGGTTCAGGCATGGCCGTCACGTGGTTCCAGTCTGTCCAGGACGTGTTTCCAGCTTCTCCGGCAGGTGGTTCTGGTACGTCTGAGAGGTGGTTCCGCCATGGCTGGCAGGTGATCCCGGACTGTCCCCCAGGTGGTTCTGGCATAGCCAGCAGTTGATATTGGCCTGTCCGGCAGGTGGTTCCAGCGAGTCGAACAGGTGGCTCCGGCGTTCTTGGCAGGTGGTTCCGGTCTGTCCGGTAGGTGTTTCCGGCGTGTCTGGCACGTGCTTCCGGCACGTCTGAGAGGTGGTTCCGTCATGAGCGGCAGGTGATTCCGGAGTGTCCGCCAGGTGGTTCTGGCGTACCCGGCAGGTGGTTTTGGCGTGTCCGGTAGGTGTTTCTGGCGAGTCGAGCAGGTGGCTCCGGCATGCTCGGCAGGTGCTTCCGGCGTCTCCGGCACTTGGTTCTGGTGTGTCTGAGAGCTGGTTCCGGCATGTCCGGCAGATGATTCCGGAGTGTCCGCCAAGTGGTTCTGGCATACCCAGCAGGTGATTTTGGCGTGTCAGGGAGGTGGTACCGGTGAGTCGAGCAGGTGGTTCCGGCGTGCTCAGCAGGTGGTTCAGGCAGTTCTGGCAGGTGGTATCCGTCTGTTCGGGGTGTGGTTCCAGCATCTCATGAACACGTTTCTGGCAAGTCTGAGATGTGGTTCCAGCCGGCCCGACAGGTGTTTCCGCAGTGTCCGCCAAGCGGTTCTGGCGTAGTTGGCAGGTGATTTTGGCATGACTGGAAGGTGGTTCCAGCAAGCCTGGCAGGTGATTCCAAAGTGTTCACCAACTGGTTGTGGCGTAGCCGGCAGGTGATTTTTGCGTGATCGGCAGGTGGTTCTGGCGAGTCGAGCAGGTGGTTCCGGCGTGCTCGGCTGGTGCTTCCGGGGTCATTGGCACGGGGTTCTGGCATGTCTGAGAGGTGGTTCCTGCATGCCCGGCAAGTGATTCCGGAGTGTTCGCCAAGTGGTTCTGGCATAGTCGGCAGGTGATTTTGGCATGTCCGGCAGGTGGTTCAGGCGAGTTGAGCAGGTGGTTCCAACGTGCTTGGCAGGTGCTTCCGGCGTCTCCGGCACGTGTTTCTGGCACATCTGACAGGTGGTTCCGGCATTGCTGAAAGGTGATTCCGGACTGTCCGGTAGGTGGTTCCAGCCGGCACGGCATGTGGTTCTGGTACGTCTCAGAGGTGGTTGCGCATGCCCAACAGGTGATTCCGGACTGTCCGCCACATGGTTCTGGCACGTCTGAGAGTTGGTTCCGGCATGCCCGGCAGGTCATCCCAGAGAGTCCTCCAAGTGGTTCTGGCATAACACGCAGGTGATTTTGGCGTGTCAGGCAGGTTGTTCCGTTGTGCTTGGCAGGTGGTTCAGGCTTGGCCGGCAGGTGGTTCCAGACTGTCCAGGACGTGTTTCCAGCTTCTCCGGCAGGTGGTTCTGGTACGTCTGAGAGGTGGTTCCGCCATGGCTGGCAGGTGATTCCGGACCACCCCCCAGGTGGTTCTGGCATAGCCAGCAGTTTATATTGGCCTGTCCGGCAGGTGGTTCCAGCGAGTCGAACAGGTGGCTCCGGCGTGCTCGGCAGGTGGTTCCGGTCTGTCCGGTAGGACATTCCGGCGTGTCCGGCACGTGCTTCCTGCACGTCTGAGAGGTGGTTCCGGCATGCGCGACAGGTGGTTTCGGAGTGTCCGCCAGGTGGTTCTGGCGTACCCGGCAGGTGATTTTGGCGTGTCCGGCAGGTGTTTCTGGCGAGTCGAGCAGGTGGCTCCGGCATGCTCGGCAGGTGCTTCCGGCGTCTCCGGCACGTGGTTCTGGTGTGTCTGAGAGCTGGTTCCGGCATGTCCGGCAGATGATTCCGGAGTTTGCCGCCCAGTGGTTCTGGCATACCCGGCTGGTGATTTGGGCATGTCAGGTAGGTGGCTCCGGCGTGCTCGGCAGGTTGTTCAGACGGGTCTGGCAGGTGTTTTCCGTCTGTTCTGGGTGTGGTTCCAGCATCTCATGCACATGGTTCTGGCACGTCTGAGATGTGGTTCTGGCCGGCCCGACAGGTGTTTCCACAGTGTCCGCCAAGTGGTACTGGCGTAGTTGGCAGGTGATTTTGGCATGACCGGCAGGTGGTTCCAGCAAGCCCGGCAGGTGATTCCGAAGTGTTCCCCAACTGGTTGTGGCGTAGCCGGCAGGTGATTTTTGCGTGTCCGGCAGGTGGTTCTGGCGAGTCGAGCAGGTGGTTCCGGCGTGCTCGGCAGGTGCTTCCGGGGTCTTTGGCACGGGGTTCTGGCATATCTGAGAGGTGGTTCCGGCATGCCCGGCAGGTGATTCCGGAGTGTTCGCCAAGTGTTTCCGGCGTAGCCGGCAGGTGATTTTGCATGTCCAGCGGTCGTTCCGGCGGGTCGAGCCGGTGGTTCCGGCGTGTCCGGCAGGTGGTTCCAGTCTGTCCGGCAGGTGGTTCTGTGGTGTCCGGCACGAGGTTCAGTCTGAGAGGCTGTGCCGGCCTGCCCCTCACGTGATTCCGGCTTGTCCCCGAAGTGGTGCTGGTGTAGCGGGCAGGTGATTTTGGCGTGTCGGGCAGGTGGTTCAGGCGAGTTGAGCAGGTGGTTGCGACGTGCTCGTCAGGTGCTTCCGGCGTCTCCGGCACGTGTTTCTGGCACATCTGACTGGTGGTTCCGGCATGCCCAAAAGTTGATTCCGGTCTGTCCGGTAGGTGGTTCCGGCGTGCACGGCACGTGGTTCTGGTACGTGTCAGAGGTGGTTGCGTATGCCCAACAGGTGATTCCGGACTGTCCGCCACGTGCTTCTGGCACGTCTGAGAGGTGGTTCCAACATGCCCGGCAGGTCATTTCGGAGAGTCGTCCAAGTGGTTCTGGCGTAGCCCGCAGGTGATTTTGGCGTGTCCGGCAGGTGGTTCCGCCATGCTCGGCAGGTGGTTCAGGCATGGCCGTCACGTGGTTCCAGTCTGTCCAGGACGTGTTTCCAGCTTCTCCGGCAGGTGGTTCTGGTACGTCTGAGAGGTGGTTCCGCCATGGCTGGCAGGTGATCCCGGACTGTCCCCCAGGTGGTTCTGGCATAGCCAGCAGTTGATATTGGCCTGTCCGGCAGGTGGTTCCAGCGAGTCGAACAGGTGGCTCCGGCGTTCTTGGCAGGTGGTTCCGGTCTGTCCGGTAGGTGTTTCCGGCGTGTCTGGCACGTGCTTCCGGCACGTCTGAGAGGTGGTTCCGTCATGAGCGGCAGGTGATTCCGGAGTGTCCGCCAGGTGGTTCTGGCGTACCCGGCAGGTGGTTTTGGCGTGTCCGGTAGGTGTTTCTGGCGAGTCGAGCAGGTGGCTCCGGCATGCTCGGCAGGTGCTTCCGGCGTCTCCGGCACTTGGTTCTGGTGTGTCTGAGAGCTGGTTCCGGCATGTCCGGCAGATGATTCCGGAGTGTCCGCCAAGTGGTTCTGGCATACCCAGCAGGTGATTTTGGCGTGTCAGGGAGGTGGTACCGGTGAGTCGAGCAGGTGGTTCCGGCGTGCTCAGCAGGTGGTTCAGGCGGTTCTGGCAGGTGGTATCCGTCTGTTCGGGGTGTGGTTCCAGCATCTCATGAACACGTTTCTGGCAAGTCTGAGATGTGGTTCCAGCCGGCCCGACAGGTGTTTCCGCAGTGTCCGCCAAGCGGTTCTGGCGTAGTTGGCAGGTGATTTTGGCATGACTGGCAGGTGGTTCCAGCAAGCCTGGCAGGTGATTCCAAAGTGTTCACCAACTGGTTGTGGCGTAGCCGGCAGGTGATTTTTGCGTGATCGGCAGGTGGTTCTGGCGAGTCGAGCAGGTGGTTCCGGCGTGCTCGGCTGGTGCTTCCGGGGTCATTGGCACGGGGTTCTGGCATGTCTGAGAGGTGGTTCCTGCATGCCCGGCAAGTGATTCCGGAGTGTTCGCCAAGTGGTTCTGGCATAGTCGGCAGGTGATTTTGGCATGTCCGGCAGGTGGTTCAGGCGAGTTGAGCAGGTGGTTCCAACGTGCTTGGCAGGTGCTTCCGGCGTCTCCGGCACGTGTTTCTGGCACATCTGACAGGTGGTTCCGGCATGCCCGAAAGGTGATTCCGGTCTGTCCGGTAGGTGGTTCCAGCCGGCACGGCATGTGGTTCTGGTACGTCTCAGAGGTGGTTGCGCATGCCCAACAGGTGATTCCGGACTGTCCGCCACATGGTTCTGGCACGTCTGAGAGTTGGTTCCGGCATGCCCGGCAGGTCATCCCAGAGAGTCCTCCAAGTGGTTCTGGCATAACACGCAGGTGATTTTGGCGTGTCAGGCAGGTTGTTCCGTTGTGCTTGGCAGGTGGTTCAGGCTTGGCCGGCAGGTGGTTCCAGACTGTCCAGGACGTGTTTCCAGCTTCTCCGGCAGGTGGTTCTGGTACGTCTGAGAGGTGGTTCCGCCATGGCTGGCAGGTGATTCCGGACCACCCCCCAGGTGGTTCTGGCATAGCCAGCAGTTTATATTGGCCTGTCCGGCAGGTGGTTCCAGCGAGTCGAACAGGTGGCTCCGGCGTGCTCGGCAGGTGGTTCCGGTCTGTCCGGTAGGTCATTCCGGCGTGTCCGGCATGTGCTTCCTGCACGTCTGAGAGGTGGTTCCGGCATGCGCGACAGGTGGTTTCGGAGTGTCCGCCAGGTGGTTCTGGCGTACCCGGCAGGTGATTTTGGCGTGTCCGGCAGGTGTTTCTGGCGAGTCGAGCAGGTGGCTCCGGCATGCTCGGCAGGTGCTTCCGGCGTCTCCGGCACGTGGTTCTGGTGTGTCTGAGAGCTGGTTCCGGCATGTCCGGCAGATGATTCCGGAGTTTGCCGCCAAGTGGTTCTGGCATACCCGGCTGGTGATTTGGGCATGTCAGGTAGGTGGCTCCGGCGTGCTCGGCAGGTTGTTCAGACGGGTCTGGCAGGTGTTTTCCGTCTGTTCTGGGTGTGGTTCCAGCATCTCATGCACATGGTTCTGGCACGTCTGAGATGTGGTTCCGGCCGGCCCGACAGGTGTTTCCACAGTGTCCGCCAAGTGGTACTGGCGTAGTTGGCAGGTGATTTTGGCATGACCGGCAGGTGGTTCCAGCAAGCCCGGCAGGTGATTCCGAAGTGTTCCCCAACTGGTTGTGGCGTAGCCGGCAGGTGATTTTTGCGTGTCCGGCAGGTGGTTCTGGCGAGTCGAGCAGGTGGTTCCGGCGTGCTCGGCAGGTGCTTCCGGGGTCATTGGCACGTGGTTCTGGCATATCTGAGAGGTGGTTCCGGCATGCCCGGCAGGTGATTCCGGAGTGTTCGCCAAGTGTTTCCGGCGTAGCCGGCAGGTGATTTTGCATGTCCAGCGGTCGTTCCGGCGGGTCGAGCCGGTGGTTCCGGCGTGTCCGGCAGGTGGTTCCGGTCTGTCCGGCAGGTGGTTCTGTGGTGTCCGGCACGAGGTTCAGTCTGAGAGGCTGTGCCGGCATGCCCCTCACGTGATTCCGGCTTGTCCCCGAAGTGGTGCTGGTGTAGCGGGCAGGTGATTTTGGCGTGTCGGGCAGGTGGTTCAGGCGAGTTGAGCAGGTGGTTGCGACGTGCTCGTCAGGTGCTTCCGGCGTCTCCGGCACGTGTTTCTGGCACATCTGACTGGTGGTTCCGGCATGCCCAAAAGTTGATTCCGGTCTGTCCGGTAGGTGGTTCCGGCGTGCACGGCACGTGGTTCTGGTACGTGTCAGAGGTGGTTGCGTATGCCCAACAGGTGATTCCGGACTGTCCGCCACGTGCTTCTGGCACGTCTGAGAGGTGGTTCCAACATGCCCGGCAGGTCATTTCGGAGAGTCGTCCAAGTGGTTCTGGCGTAGCCCGCAGGTGATTTTGGCGTGTCCGGCAGGTGGTTCCGCCGTGCTCGGCAGGTGGTTCAGGCATGGCCGTCACGTGGTTCCAGTCTGTCCAGGACGTGTTTCCAGCTTCTCCGGCAGGTGGTTCTGGTACGTCTGAGAGGTGGTTCCGCCATGGCTGGCAGGTGATCCCGGACTGTCCCCCAGGTGGTTCTGGCATAGCCAGCAGTTGATATTGGCCTGTCCGGCAGGTGGTTCCAGCGAGTCGAACAGGTGGCTCCGGCGTTCTTGGCAGGTGGTTCCGGTCTGTCTGGTAGGTGTTTCCGGCGTGTCTGGCACGTGCTTCCGGCACGTCTGAGAGGTGGTTCCGTCATGCGCGGCAGGTGATTCCGGAGTGTCCGCCAGGTGGTTCTGGCGTACCCAGCAGGTGATTTTGGCGTGTCCGGCAGGTGTTTCTGGCGAGTCGAGCAGGTGGCTCCGGCATGCTCGGCAGGTGCTTCCGGCGTCTCCGGCACTTGGTTCTGGTGTGTCTGAGAGCTGGTTCCGGCATGTCCGGCAGATGATTCCGGAGTGTCCGCCAAGTGGTTCTGGCATACCCAGCAGGTGATTTTGGCGTGTCAGGCAGGTGGTACCGGTGAGTCGAGCAGGTGGTTCCGGCGTGCTCAACAGGTGGTTCAGGCGGTTCTGGCAGGTGGTATCCGTCTGTTCGGGGTGTGGTTCCAGCATCTCATGAACACGTTTCTGGCAAGTCTGAGATGTGGTTCCAGCCGGCCCGACAGGTGTTTCCGCAGTGTCCGCCAAGCGGTTCTGGCGTAGTTGGCAGGTGATTTTGGCATGACTGGCAGGTGGTTCCAGCAAGCCTGGCAGGTGATTCCAAAGTGTTCACCAACTGGTTGTGGCGTAGCCGGCAGGTGATTTTTGCGTGATCGGCAGGTGGTTCTGGCGAGTCGAGCAGGTGGTTCCGGCGTGCTCGGCTGGTGCTTCCGGGGTCATTGGCACGGGGTTCTGGCATGTCTGAGAGGTGGTTCCTGCATGCCCGGCAAGTGATTCCGGAGTGTTCGCCAAGTGGTTCTGGCATAGTCGGCAGGTGATTTTGGCATGTCCGGCAGGTGGTTCAGGCGAATTGAGCAGGTGGTTCCAACGTGCTTGGCAGGTGCTTCCGGCGTCTCCGGCACGTGTTTCTGGCACATCTGACAGGTGGTTCCGGCATGCCCGAAAGGTGATTCCGGTCTGTCCGGTAGGTGGTTCCAGCCGGCACGGCATGTGGTTCTGGTACGTCTCAGAGGTGGTTGCGCATGCCCAACAGGTGATTCCGGACTGTCCGCCACATGGTTCTGGCACGTCTGAGAGGTGGTTCCGGCATGCCCGGCAGGTCATCCCAGAGAGTCCTCCAAGTGGTTCTGGCATAACACGCAGGTGATTTTGGCGTGTCAGGCAGGTTGTTCCGTTGTGCTTGGCAGGTGGTTCAGGCTTGGCCGGCAGGTGGTTCCAGACTGTCCAGGACGTGTTTCCAGCTTCTCCGGCAGGTGGTTCTGGTACGTCTGAGAGGTGGTTCCGCCATGGCTGGCAGGTGATTCCGGACCGTCCCCCAGGTGGTCCTGGCATAGCCAGCAGTTGATATTGGCCTGTCCGGCAGGTGGTTCCAGAGAGTCGAACAGGTGGCTCCGGCGTGCTCGGCAGGTGGTTCCGGTCTGTCCGGTAGGTCATTCCGGCGTGTCCGGCACGTGCTTCCTGCACGTCTGAGAGGTGGTTCCGGCATGCGCGACAGGTGGTTTCGGAGTGTCCGCCAGGTGGTTCTGGCGTACCCGGCAGGTGATTTTGGCGTGTCCGGCAGGTGTTTCTGGCGAGTCGAGCAGGTGGCTCCGGCATGCTCGGCAGGTGCTTCCGGCGTCTCCGGCACGTGGTTCTGGTGTGTCTGAGAGCTGGTTCCGGCATGTCCGGCAGATGATTCCGGAGTGTCCGCCAAGTGGTTCTGGCATACCCGGCTGGTGATTTGGGCATGTCAGGTAGGTGGCTCCGGCGTGCTCGGCAGGTTGTTCAGACGGGTCTGGCAGGTGTTTTCCGTCTGTTCGGGGTGTGGTTCCAGCATCTCATGCACATGGTTCTGGCACGTCTGAGATGTGGTTCCGGCCGGCCCGACAGGTGTTTCCACAGTGTCCGCCAAGTGGTACTGGCGTAGTTGGCAGGTGATTTTGGCATGACCGGCAGGTGGTTCCAGCAAGCCCGGCAGGTGATTCCGAAGTGTTCCCCAACTGGTTGTGGCGTAGCCGGCAGGTGATTTTTGCGTGTCCGGCAGGTGGTTCTGGCGAGTCGAGCAGGTGGTTCCGGCGTGCTCGGCAGGTGCTTCCGGGGTCATTGGCACGTGGTTCTGGCATATCTGAGAGGTGGTTCCGGCATGCCCGGCAGGTGATTCCGGAGTGTTCGCCAAGTGTTTCCGGCATAGCCGGCAGGTGATTCTGCATGTCCAGCGGTCGTTCCGGCGGGTCGAGCCGGTGGTTCCGGCGTGTCCGGCAGGTGGTTCCGGTCTGTCTGGCAGGTGGTTCTGTGGTGTCCGGCACGAGGTTCAGTCTGAGAGGCTGTGCCGGCATGCCCCTCACGTGATTCCGGCTTGTCCCCGAAGTGGTGCTGGTGTAGCGGGCAGGTGATTTTGGCGTGTCGGGCAGGTGGTTCAGGCGAGTTGAGCAGGTGGTTGCGACGTGCTCGGCAGGTGCTTCCGGCGTCTCCGGCACGTGTTTCTGGCACATCTGACTGGTGGTTCCGGCATGCCCAAAAGTTGATTCCGGTCTGTCCGGTAGGTGGTTCCGGCGTGCACGGCACGTGGTTCTGGTACGTGTCAGAGGTGGTTGCATATGCCCAACAGGTGATTCCGGACTGTGCGCCACGTGCTTCTGGCACGTGTGAGAGGGGGTTCCAACATGCCCGGCAGGTCCTTTCGGAGAGTCGTCCAAGTGGTTCTGGCGTAGCCCGCAGGTGGTTCCGCCGTGCTCGGCAGGTGGTTCAGGCATGGCCGTCACGTGGTTCCAGTCTGTCCAGGACGTGTTTCCAGCTTCTCCGGCAGGTGGTTCTGGTACGTCTGAGAGGTGGTTCCGCCATGGCTGGCAGGTGATCCCGGACTGTCCCCCAGGTGGTTCTGGCATAGCCAGCAGTTGATATTGGCCTGTCCGGCAGGTGGTTCCAGCGAGTCGAACAGGTGGCTCCGGCGTTCTTGGCAGGTGGTTCCGGTCTGTCTGGTAGGTGTTTCCGGCGTGTCTGGCACGTGCTTCCGGCACGTCTGAGAGGTGGTTCCGTCATGCGCGGAAGGTGATTCCGGAGTGTCCGCCAGGTGGTTCTGGCGTACCCAGCAGGTGATTTTGGCGTGTCCGGCAGGTGTTTCTGGCGAGTCGAGCAGGTGGCTCCGGCATGCTCGGCAGGTGCTTCCGGCGTCTCCGGCACTTGGTTCTGGTGTGTCTGAGAGCTGGTTCCGGCATGTCCGGCAGATGATTCCGGAGTGTCCGCCAAGTGGTTCTGGCATACCCAGCAGGTGATTTTGGCGTGTCAGGCAGGTGGTACCGGTGAGTCGAGCAGGTGGTTCCGGCGTGCTCAGCAGGTGGTTCAGGCGGTTCTGGCAGGTGGTATCCGTCTGTTCGGGGTGTGGTTCCAGCATCTCATGAACACGTTTCTGGCAAGTCTGAGATGTGGTTCCAGCCGGCCCGACAGGTGTTTCCGCAGTGTCCGCCAAGCGGTTCTGGCGTAGTTGGCAGGTGATTTTGGCATGACTGGCAGGTGGTTCCAGCAAGCCTGGCAGGTGATTCCAAAGTGTTCACCAACTGGTTGTGGCGTAGCCGGCAGGTGATTTTTGCGTGATCGGCAGGTGGTTCTGGCGAGTCGAGCAGGTGGTTCCGGCGTGCTCGGCTGGTGCTTCCGGGGTCATTGGCACGGGGTTCTGGCATGTCTGAGAGGTGGTTCCTGCATGCCCGGCAAGTGATTCCGGAGTGTTCGCCAAGTGGTTCTGGCATAGTCGGCAGGTGATTTTGGCATGTCCGGCAGGTGGTTCAGGCGAGTTGAGCAGGTGGTTCCAACGTGCTTGGCAGGTGCTTCCGGCGTCTCCGGCACGTGTTTCTGGCACATCTGACAGGTGGTTCCGGCATGCCCGAAAGGTGATTCCGGTCTGTCCGGTAGGTGGTTCCAGCCGGCACGGCATGTGGTTCTGGTACGTCTCAGAGGTGGTTGCGCATGCCCAACAGGTGATTCCGGACTGTCCGCCACATGGTTCTGGCACGTCTGAGATTTGGTTCCGGCATGCCCGGCAGGTCATCCCAGAGAGTCCTCCAAGTGGTTCTGGCATAACACGCAGGTGATTTTGGCGTGTCAGGCAGGTTGTTCCGTTGTGCTTGGCAGGTGGTTCAGGCTTGGCTGGCAGGTGGTTCCAGACTGTCCAGGACGTGTTTCCAGCTTCTCCGGCAGGTGGTTCTGGTACGTCTGAGAGGTGGTTCCGCCGTGGCTGGCAGGTGATTCCGGACCACCCCCCAGGTGGTTCTGGCATAGCCAGCAGTTTATATTGGCCTGTCCGGCAGGTGGTTCCAGAGAGTCGAACAGGTGGCTCCGGCGTGCTCGGCAGGTGGTTCCTGTCTGTCCGGTAGGTCATTCCGGCGTGTCCGGCACGTGCTTCCTGCACGTCTGAGAGGTGGTTCCGGCATGCGCGACAGGTGGTTTCGGAGTGTCCTCCAGGTGGTTCTGGCGTACCCGGCAGGTGATTTTGGCGTGTCCGGCAGGTGTTTCTGGCGAGTCGAGCAGGTGGCTCCGGCATGCTCGGCAGGTGCTTCCGGCGTCTCCGGCACGTGGTTCTGGTGTGTCTGAGAGCTGGTTCCGGCATGTCCGGCAGATGATTCCGGAGTGTCCGCCAAGTGGTTCTGGCATACCCGGCTGGTGATTTGGGCATGTCAGGTAGGTGGCTCCGGCGTGCTCGGCAGGTTGTTCAGACGGGTCTGGCAGGTGTTTTCCGTCTGTTCGGGGTGTGGTTCCAGCATCTCATGCACATGGTTCTGGCACGTCTGAGATGTGGTTCCGGCCGGCCCGACAGGTGTTTCCACAGTGTCCGCCAAGTGGTACTGGCGTAGTTGGCAGGTGATTTTGGCATGACCGGCAGGTGGTTCCAGCAAGCCCGGCAGGTGATTCCGAAGTGTTCCCCAACTGGTTGTGGCGTAGCCGGCAGGTGATTTTTGCGTGTCCGGCAGGTGGTTCTGGTGAGTCGAGCAGGTGGTTCCGGCGTGCTCGGCAGGTGCTTCCGGGGTCATTGGCACGTGGTTCTGGCATATCTGAGAGGTGGTTCCGGCATGCCCGGCAGGTGATTCCGGAGTGTTCGCCAAGTGTTTCCGGCGTAGCCGGCCGGTGATTTTGCATGTCCAGCGGTCGTTCCGGCGGGTCGAGCCGGTGGTTCCGGCGTGTCCGGCAGGTGGTTCCGGTCTGTCCGGCAGGTGGTTCTGTGGTGTCCGGCACGAGGTTCAGTCTGAGAGGCTGTGCCGGCATGCCCCTCACATGATTCCGGCTTGTCCCCGAAGTGGTGCTGGTGTAGCGGGCAGGTGATTTTGGCGTGTCCGGCAGGTGGTTCAGGCGAGTTGAGCAGGTGGTTGCGACGTGCTCGGCAGGTGCTTCCAGCGTCTCCGGCACGTGTTTCTGGCACATCTGACTGGTGGTTCCGGCATGCCCAAAAGTTGATTCCGGTCTGTCCGGTAGGTGGTTCCGGCGTGCACGGCACGTGGTTCTGGTACGTGTCAGAGGTGGTTGCGTATGCCCAACAGGTGATTCCGGACTGTGCGCCACGTGCTTCTGGCACGTCTGAGAGGTGGTTCCAACATGCCCGGCAGGTCATTTCGGAGAGTCGTCCAAGTGGTTCTGGCGTAGCCCGCAGGTGATTTTGGCGTGTCCGGCAGGTGGTTCCGCCGTGCTCGGCAGGTGGTTCAGGCATGGCCGTCACGTGGTTCCAGTCTGTCCAGGACGTGTTTCCAGCTTCTCCGGCAGGTGGTTCTGGTACGTCTGAGAGGTGGTTCCGCCATGGCTGGCAGGTGATCCCGGACTGTCCCCCAGGTGGTTCTGGCATAGCCAGCAGTTGATATTGGCCTGTCCGGCAGGTGGTTCCAGCGAGTCGAACAGGTGGCTCCGGCGTTCTTGGCAGGTGGTTCCGGTCTGTCCGGTAGGTGTTTCCGGCGTGTCTGGCACGTGCTTCCGGCACGTCTGAGAGGTGGTTCCGTCATGCGCGGCAGGTGATTCCGGAGTGTCCGCCAGGTGGTTCTGGCGTACCCAGCAGGTGATTTTGGCGTGTCCGGCAGGTGTTTCTGGCGAGTCGAGCAGGTGGCTCCGGCATGCTCGGCAGGTGCTTCCGGCGTCTCCGGCACTTGGTTCTGGTGTGTCTGAGAGCTGGTTCCGGCATGTCCGGCAGATGATTCCTGAGTGTCCGCCAAGTGGTTCTGGCATACCCAGCAGGTGATTTTGGCGTGTCAGGGATGTGGTACCGGTGAGTCGAGCAGGTGGTTCCGGCGTGCTCAGCAGGTGGTTCAGGCGGTTCTGGCAGGTGGTATCCGTCTGTTCGGGGTGTGGTTCCAGCATCTCATGAACACGTTTCTGGCACGTCTGAGATGTGGTTCCAGCCGGCCCGACAGGTGTTTCCGCAGTGTCCGCCAAGCGGTTCTGGCGTAGTTGGCAGGTGATTTTGGCATGACTGGCAGGTGGTTCCAGCAAGCCTGGCAGGTGATTCCAAAGTGTTCACCAACTGGTTGTGGCGTAGCCGGCAGGTGATTTTTGCGTGATCGGCAGGTGGTTCTGGCGAGTCGAGCAGGTGGTTCCGGCGTGCTCGGCTGGTGCTTCCGGGGTCATTGGCACGGGGTTCTGGCATGTCTGAGAGGTGGTTCCTGCATGCCCGGCAAGTGATTCCGGAGTGTTCGCCAAGTGGTTCTGGCATAGTCGGCAGGTGATTTTGGCATGTCCGGCAGGTGGTTCAGGCGAGTTGAGCAGGTGGTTCCAACGTGCTTGGCAGGTGCTTCCGGCGTCTCCGGCACGTGTTTCTGGCACATCTGACAGGTGGTTCCGGCATGCCCGAAAGGTGATTCCGGTCTGTCCGGTAGGTGGTTCCAGCCTGCACGGCATGTGGTTCTGGTACGTCTCAGAGGTGGTTGCGCATGCCCAACAGGTGATTCCGGACTGTCCGCCACATGGTTCTGGCACGTCTGAGAGGTGGTTCCGGCATGCCCGGCAGGTCATCCCAGAGAGTCCTCCAACTGGTTCTGGCATAACACGCAGGTGATTTTGGCGTGTCTGGCAGGTTGTTCCGTTGTGCTTGGCAGGTGGTTCAGGCTTGGCCGGCAGGTGGTTCCAGACTGTCCAGGACGTGTTTCCAGCTTCTCCGGCAGGTGGTTCTGCTACGTCTGAGAGGTGGTTCCGCCATGGCTGGCAGGTGATTCCGGACCGCCCCCCAGGTGGTTCTGGCATAGCCAGCAGTTGATATTGGCCTGTCCGGCAGGTGGTTCCAGAGAGTCGAACAGGTGGCTCCGGCGTGCTCGGCAGGTGGTTCCGGTCTGTCCGGTAGGTCATTCCGGCGTGTCCGGCACGTGCTTCCTGCACGTCTGAGAGGTGGTTCCGGCATGCGCGACAGGTGGTTTCGGAGTGTCCGCCAGGTGGTTCTGGCGTACCCGGCAGGTGATTTTGGCGTGTCCGGCAGGTGTTTCTGGCGAGTCGAGCAGGTGGCTCCGGCATGCTCGGCAGGTGCTTCCGGCGTCTCCGGCACGTGGTTCTGGTGTGTCTGAGAGCTGGTTCCGGCATGTCCGGCAGATGATTCCGGAGTTTGCCGCCAAGTGGTTCTGGCATACCCGGCTGGTGATTTGGGCATGTCAGGTAGGTGGCTCCGGCGTGCTCGGCAGGTTGTTCAGACGTGTCTGGCAGGTGTTTTCCGTCTGTTCTGGGTGTGGTTCCAGCATCTCATGCACATGGTTCTGGCACGTCTGAGATGTGGTTCCGGCCGGCCCGACAGGTGTTTCCACAGTGTCCGCCAAGTGGTACTGGCGTAGTTGGCAGGTGATTTTGGCATGACCGGCAGGTGGTTCCAGCAAGCCCGGCAGGTGATTCCGAAGTGTTCCCCAACTGGTTGTGGCGTAGCCGGCAGGTGATTTTTGCGTGTCCGGCAGGTGGTTCTGGCGAGTCGAGCAGGTGGTTCCGGCGTGCTCGGCAGGTGCTTCCGGGGTCATTGGCACGTGGTTCTGGCATATCTGAGAGGTGGTTCCGGCATGCCCGGCAGGGGATTCCGGAGTGTTCGCCAAGTGTTTCCGGCGTAGCCGGCAGGTGATTCTGCATGTCCAGCGGTCGTTCCGGCGGGTCGAGCCGGTGGTTCCGGCGTGTCCGGCAGGTGGTTCCGGTCTGTCTGGCAGGTGGTTCTGTGGTGTCCGGCACGAGGTTCAGTCTGAGAGGCTGTGCCGGCATGCCCCTCACGTGATTCCGGCTTGTCCCCGAAGTGGTGCTGGTGTAGCGGGCAGGTGATTTTGGCGTGTCGGGCAGGTGGTTCAGGCGAGTTGAGCAGGTGGTTGCGACGTGCTCGGCAGGTGCTTCCGGCGTCTCCGGCACGTGTTTCTGGCACATCTGACTGGTGGTTCCGGCATGCCCAAAAGTTGATTCCGGTCTGTCCGGTAGGTGGTTCCGGCGTGCACGGCACGTGGTTCTGGTACGTGTCAGAGGTGGTTGCATATGCCCAACAGGTGATTCCGGACTGTGCGCCACGTGCTTCTGGCACGTCTGAGAGGTGGTTCCAACATGCCCGGCAGGTCATTTCGGAGAGTCGTCCAAGTGGTTCTGGCGTAGCCCGCAGGTGGTTCCGCCGTGCTCGGCAGGTGGTTCAGGCATGGCCGTCACGTGGTTCCAGTCTGTCCAGGACGTGTTTCCAGCTTCTCCGGCAGGTGGTTCTGGTACGTCTGAGAGGTGGTTCCGCCATGGCTGGCAGGTGATCCCGGACTGTCCCCCAGGTGGTTCTGGCATAGCCAGCAGTTGATATTGGCCTGTCCGGCAGGTGGTTCCAGCGAGTCGAACAGGTGGCTCCGGCGTTCTTGGCAGGTGGTTCCGGTCTGTCCGGTAGGTGTTTCCGGCGTGTCTGGCACGTGCTTCCGGCACGTCTGAGAGGTGGTTCCGTCATGCGCGGAAGGTGATTCCGGAGTGTCCGCCAGGTGGTTCTGGCGTACCCAGCAGGTGATTTTGGCGTGTCCGGCAGGTGTCTCTGGCGAGTCGAGCAGGTGGCTCCGGCATGCTCGGCAGGTGCTTCCGGCGTCTCCGGCACTTGGTTCTGGTGTGTCTGAGAGCTGGTTCCGGCATGTCCGGCAGATGATTCCGGAGTGTCCGCCAAGTGGTTCTGGCATACCCAGCAGGTGATTTTGGCGTGTCAGGGAGGTGGTACCGGTGAGTCGAGCAGGTGGTTCCGGCGTGCTCAGCAGGTGGTTCAGGCGGTTCTGGCAGGTGGTATCCGTCTGTTCGGGGTTTGGTTCCAGCATCTCATGAACACGTTTCTGGCAAGTCTGAGATGTGGTTCCAGCCGGCCCGACAGGTGTTTCCGCAGTGTCCGCCAAGCGGTTCTGGCGTAGTTGGCAGGTGATTTTGGCATGACTGGCAGGTGGTTCCAGCAAGCCTGGCAGGTGATTCCAAAGTGTTCACCAACTGGTTGTGGCGTAGCCGGCAGGTGATTTTTGCGTGATCGGCAGGTGGTTCTGGCGAGTCGAGCAGGTGGTTCCGGCGTGCTCGGCTGGTGCTTCCGGGGTCATTGGCACGGGGTTCTGGCATGTCTGAGAGGTGGTTCCTGCATGCCCGGCAAGTGATTCCGGAGTGTTCGCCAAGTGGTTCTGGCATAGTCGGCAGGTGATTTTGGCATGTCCGGCAGGTGGTTCAGGCGAGTTGAGCAGGTGGTTCCAACGTGCTTGGCAGGTGCTTCCGGCGTCTCCGGCACGTGTTTCTGGCACATCTGACAGGTGGTTCCGGCATGCCCGAAAGGTGATTCCGGTCTGTCCGGTAGGTGGTTCCAGCCGGCACGGCATGTGGTTCTGGTACGTCTCAGAGGTGGTTGCGCATGCCCAACAGGTGATTCCGGACTGTCCGCCACATGGTTCTGGCACGTCTGAGAGGTGGTTCCGGCATGCCCGGCAGGTCATCCCAGAGAGTCCTCCAAGTGGTTCTGGCATAACACGCAGGTGATTTTGGCGTGTCAGGCAGGTTGTTCCGTTGTGCTTGGCAGGTGGTTCAGGCTTGGCCGGCAGGTGGTTCCAGACTGTCCAGGACGTGTTTCCAGCTTCTCCGGCAGGTGGTTCTGGTACGTCTGAGAGGTGGTTCCGCCATGGCTGGCAGGTGATTCCGGACCGTCCCCCAGGTGGTTCTGGCATAGCCAGCAGTTGATATTGGCCTGTCCGGCAGGTGGTTCCAGCGAGTCGAACAGGTGGCTCCGGCGTGCTCGGCAGGTGGTTCCGGTCTGTCCGGTTGGTGATTCCGGCGTGTCCGGCACGTGCTTCCTGCACGTCTGAGAGGTGGTTCCGGCATGCGCGACAGGTGGTTTCGGCGTGTCCGCCAGGTGGTTCTGGCGTACCCGGCAGGTGATTTTGGCGTGTCCGGCAGGTGTTTCTGGCGAGTCGAGCAGGTGGCTCCGGCATGCTCGACAGGTGCTTCCGGCGTCTCCGGCACGTGGTTCTGGTGTGTCTGAGAGCTGGTTCCGGCATGTCCGGCAGATGATTCCGGAGTGTCCGCCAAGTGGTTCTGGCATACCCGGCTGGTGATTTGGGCATGTCAGGTAGGTGGCTCCGGCGTGCTCGGCAGGTTGTTCAGACGGGTCTGGCAGGTGTTTTCCGTCTGTTCGGGGTGTGGTTCCAGCATCTCATGCACATGGTTCTGGCACGTCTGAGATGTGGTTCCGGCCGGCCCGACAGGTGTTTCCACAGTGTCCGCCAAGTGGTACTGGCGTAGTTGGCAGGTGATTTTGGCATGACCGGCAGGTGGTTCCAGCAAGCCCGGCAGGTGATTCCGAAGTGTTCCCCAACTGGTTGTGGCGTAGCCGGCAGGTGATTTTTGCGTGTCCGGCAGGTGGTTCTGGCGAGTCGAGCAGGTGGTTCCGGCGTGCTCGGCAGGTGCTTCCGGGGTCATTGGCACGGGGTTCTGGCATATCTGAGAGGTGGTTCCGGCATGCCCGGCAGGTGATTCCGGAGTGTTCGCCAAGTGTTTCCGGCGTAGCAGACAGGTGATTCTGCATGTCCAGCGGTCGTTCCGGCGGGTCGAGCCGGTGGTTCCGGCGTGTCCGGCAGGTGGTTCCGGTCTGTCCGGCAGGTGGTTCTGTGGTGTCCGGCACGAGGTTCAGTCTGAGAGGCTGTGCCGGCATGCCCCTCACATGATTCCGGCTTGTCCCCGAAGTGGTGCTGGTGTAGCGGGCAGGTGATTTTGGCGTGTCGGGCAGGTGGTTCAGGCGAGTTGAGCAGGTGGTTGCGACGTGCTCGTCAGGTGCTTCCGGCGTCTCCGGCACGTGTTTCTGGCACATCTGACTGGTGGTTCCGGCATGCCCAAAAGTTGATTCCGGTCTGTCCGGTAGGTGGTTCCGGCGTGCACGGCACGTGGTTCTGGTACGTGTCAGAGGTGGTTGCGTATGCCCAACAGGTGATTCCGGACTGTCCGCCACGTGCTTCTGGCACGTCTGAGAGGTGGTTCCAACATGCCCGGCAGGTCATTTCGGAGAGTCGTCCAAGTGGTTCTGGCGTAGCCCGCAGGTGATTTTGGCGTGTCCGGCAGGTGGTTCCGCCGTGCTCGGCAGGTGGTTCAGGCATGGCCGTCACGTGGTTCCAGTCTGTCCAGGACGTGTTTCCAGCTTCTCCGGCAGGTGGTTCTGGTACGTCTGAGAGGTGGTTCCGCCATGGCTGGCAGGTGATCCCGGACTGTCCCCCAGGTGGTTCTGGCATAGCCAGCAGTTGATATTGGCCTGTCCGGCAGGTTGTTCCTGCGAGTCGAGAAGGTGGCTCCGGCGTTCTTGGCAGGTGGTTCCGGTCTGTCCGGTAGGTGTTTCCGGCGTGTCTGGCACGTGCTTCCGGCACGTCTGAGAGGTGGTTCCGTCATGCGCGGCAGGTGATTCCGGAGTGTCTGCCAGGTGGTTCTGGCGTACCCGGCAGGTGATTTTGGCGTGTCCGGCAGGTGTTTCTGGCGAGTCGAGCAGGTGGCTCCGGCATGCTCGGCAGGTGCTTCCGGCGTCTCCGGCACTTGGTTCTGGTGTGTCTGAGTGCTGGTCCCGGCATGTCCGGCAGATGATTCCGGAGTGTCCGCCAAGTGGTTCTGGCATACCCAGCAGGTGATTTTGGCGTGTCAGGGAGGTGGTACCGGTGAGTCGAGCAGGTGGTTCCGGCGTGCTCAGCAGGTGGTTCAGGCGGTTCTGGCAGGTGGTATCCGTCTGTTCGGGGTGTGGTTCCAGCATCTCATGAACACGTTTCTGGCAAGTCTGAGATGTGGTTCCAGCCGGCCCGACAGGTGTTTCCGCAGTGTCCGCCAAGCGGTTCTGGCGTAGTTGGCAGGTGATTTTGGCATGACTGGCAGGTGGTTCCAGCAAGCCTGGCAGGTGATTCCAAAGTGTTCACCAACTGGTTGTGGCGTAGCCGGCAGGTGATTTTTGCGTGATCGGCAGGTGGTTCTGGCGAGTCGAGCAGGTGGTTCCGGCGTGCTCGGCTGGTGCTTCCGGGGTCATTGGCACGGGGTTCTGGCATGTCTGAGAGGTGGTTCCTGCATGCCCGGCAAGTGATTCCGGAGTGTTCGCCAAGTGGTTCTGGCATAGTCGGCAGGTGATTTTGGCATGTCCGGCAGGTGGTTCAGGCGAGTTGAGCAGGTGGTTCCAACGTGCTTGGCAGGTGCTTCCGGCGTCTCCGGCACGTGTTTCTGGCACATCTGACAGGTGGTTCCGGCATGCCCGAAAGGTGATTCCGGTCTGTCCGGTAGGTGGTTCCAGCCGGCACGGCATGTGGTTCTGGTACGTCTCAGAGGTGGTTGCGCATGCCCAACAGGTGATTCCGGACTGTCCGCCACATGGTTCTGGCACGTCTGAGAGGTGGTTCCGGCATGCCCGGCAGGTCATCCCAGAGAGTCCTCCAAGTGGTTCTGGCATAACACGCAGGTGATTTTGGCGTGTCAGGCAGGTTGTTCCGTTGTGCTTGGCAGGTGGTTCAGGCTTGGCCGGCAGGTGGTTCCAGACTGTCCAGGACGTGTTTCCAGCTTCTCCGGCAGGTGGTTCTGGTACGTCTGAGAGGTGGTTCCGCCATGGCTGGCAGGTGATTCCGGACCACCCCCCAGGTGGTTCTGGCATAGCCAGCAGTTTATATTGGCCTGTCCGGCAGGTGGTTCCAGCGAGTCGAACAGGTGGCTCCGGCGTGCTCGGCAGGTGGTTCCGGTCTGTCCGGTAGGTCATTCCGGCGTGTCCGGCACGTGCTTCCTGCACGTCTGAGAGGTGGTTCCGGCATGCGCGACAGGTGGTTTCGGAGTGTCCGCCAGGTGGTTCTGGCGTACCCGGCAGGTGATTTTGGCGTGTCCGGCAGGTGTTTCTGGCGAGTCGAGCAGGTGGCTCCGGCATGCTCGGCAGGTGCTTCCGGCGTCTCCGGCACGTGGTTCTGGTGTGTCTGAGAGCTGGTTCCGGCATGTCCGGCAGATGATTCCGGAGTGTCCGCCAAGTGGTTCTGGCATACCCGGCTGGTGATTTGGGCATGTCAGGTAGGTGGCTCCGGCGTGCTCGGCAGGTTGTTCAGACGGGTCTGGCAGGTGTTTTCCGTCTGTTCGGGGTGTGGTTCCAGCATCTCATGCACATGGTTCTGGCACGTCTGAGATGTGGTTCCGGCCGGCCCGACAGGTGTTTCCACAGTGTCCGCCAAGTGGTACTGGCGTAGTTGGCAGGTGATTTTGGCATGACCGGCAGGTGGTTCCAGCAAGCCCGGCAGGTGATTCCGAAGTGTTCCCCAACTGGTTGTGGCGTAGCCGGCAGGTGATTTTTGCGTGTCCGGCAGGTGGTTCTGGCGAGTCGAGCAGGTGGTTCCGGCGTGCTCGGCAGGTGCTTCCGGGGTCATTGGCACGGGGTTCTGGCATATCTGAGAGGTGGTTCCGGCATGCCCGGCAGGTGATTCCGGAGTGTTCGCCAAGTGTTTCCGGCGTAGCCGGCAGGTGATTCTGCATGTCCAGCGGTCGTTCCGGCGGGTCGAGCCGGTGGTTCCGGCGTGTCCGGCAGGTGGTTCCGGTCTGTCTGGCAGGTGGTTCTGTGGTGTCCGGCACGAGGTTCAGTCTGAGAGGCTGTGCCGGCCTGCCCCTCACGTGATTCCGGCTTGTCCCCGAAGTGGTGCTGGTGTAGCGGGCAGGTGATTTTGGCGTGTCGGGCAGGTGGTTCAGGCGAGTTGAGCAGGTGGTTGCGACGTGCTCGGCAGGTGCTTCCGGCGTCTCCGGCACGTGTTTCTGGCACATCTGACTGGTGGTTCCGGCATGCCCAAAAGTTGATTCCGGTCTGTCCGGTAGGTGGTTCCGGCGTGCACGGCACGTGGTTCTGGTACGTGTCAGAGGTGGTTGCATATGCCCAACAGGTGATTCCGGACTGTGCGCCACGTGCTTCTGGCACGTCTGAGAGGTGGTTCCAACATGCCCGGCAGGTCATTTCGGAGAGTCGTCCAAGTGGTTCTGGCGTAGCCCGCAGGTGGTTCCGCCGTGCTCGGCAGGTGGTTCAGGCATGGCCGTCACGTGGTTCCAGTCTGTCCAGGACGTGTTTCCAGCTTCTCCGGCAGGTGGTTCTGGTACGTCTGAGAGGTGGTTCCGCCATGGCTGGCAGGTGATCCCGGACTGTCCCCCAGGTGGTTCTGGCATAGCCAGCAGTTGATATTGGCCTGTCCGGCAGGTGGTTCCAGCGAGTCGAACAGGTGGCTCCGGCGTTCTTGGCAGGTGGTTCCGGTCTGTCCGGTAGGTGTTTCCGGCGTGTCTGGCACGTGCTTCCGGCACGTCTGAGAGGTGGTTCCGTCATGCGCGGAAGGTGATTCCGGAGTGTCCGCCAGGTGGTTCTGGCGTACCCAGCAGGTGATTTTGGCGTGTCCGGCAGGTGTCTCTGGCGAGTCGAGCAGGTGGCTCCGGCATGCTCGGCAGGTGCTTCCGGCGTCTCCGGCACTTGGTTCTGGTGTGTCTGAGAGCTGGTTCCGGCATGTCCGGCAGATGATTCCGGAGTGTCCGCCAAGTGGTTCTGGCATACCCAGCAGGTGATTTTGGCGTGTCAGGGAGGTGGTACCGGTGAGTCGAGCAGGTGGTTCCGGCGTGCTCAGCAGGTGGTTCAGGCGGTTCTGGCAGGTGGTATCCGTCTGTTCGGGGTTTGGTTCCAGCATCTCATGAACACGTTTCTGGCAAGTCTGAGATGTGGTTCCAGCCGGCCCGACAGGTGTTTCCGCAGTGTCCGCCAAGCGGTTCTGGCGTAGTTGGCAGGTGATTTTGGCATGACTGGCAGGTGGTTCCAGCAAGCCTGGCAGGTGATTCCAAAGTGTTCACCAACTGGTTGTGGCGTAGCCGGCAGGTGATTTTTGCGTGATCGGCAGGTGGTTCTGGCGAGTCGAGCAGGTGGTTCCGGCGTGCTCGGCTGGTGCTTCCGGGGTCATTGGCACGGGGTTCTGGCATGTCTGAGAGGTGGTTCCTGCATGCCCGGCAAGTGATTCCGGAGTGTTCGCCAAGTGGTTCTGGCATAGTCGGCAGGTGATTTTGGCATGTCCGGCAGGTGGTTCAGGCGAGTTGAGCAGGTGGTTCCAACGTGCTTGGCAGGTGCTTCCGGCGTCTCCGGCACGTGTTTCTGGCACATCTGACAGGTGGTTCCGGCATGCCCGAAAGGTGATTCCGGTCTGTCCGGTAGGTGGTTCCAGCCGGCACGGCATGTGGTTCTGGTACGTCTCAGAGGTGGTTGCGCATGCCCAACAGGTGATTCCGGACTGTCCGCCACATGGTTCTGGCACGTCTGAGAGGTGGTTCCGGCATGCCCGGCAGGTCATCCCAGAGAGTCCTCCAAGTGGTTCTGGCATAACACGCAGGTGATTTTGGCGTGTCAGGCAGGTTGTTCCGTTGTGCTTGGCAGGTGGTTCAGGCTTGGCCGGCAGGTGGTTCCAGACTGTCCAGGACGTGTTTCCAGCTTCTCCGGCAGGTGGTTCTGGTACGTCTGAGAGGTGGTTCCGCCATGGCTGGCAGGTGATTCCGGACCGTCCCCCAGGTGGTTCTGGCATAGCCAGCAGTTGATATTGGCCTGTCCGGCAGGTGGTTCCAGCGAGTCGAACAGGTGGCTCCGGCGTGCTCGGCAGGTGGTTCCGGTCTGTCCGGTTGGTGATTCCGGCGTGTCCGGCACGTGCTTCCTGCACGTCTGAGAGGTGGTTCCGGCATGCGCGACAGGTGGTTTCGGAGTGTCCGCCAGGTGGTTCTGGCGTACCCGGCAGGTGATTTTGGCGTGTCCGGCAGGTGTTTCTGGCGAGTCGAGCAGGTGGCTCCGGCATGCTCGGCAGGTGCTTCCGGCGTCTCCGGCACGTGGTTCTGGTGTGTCTGAGAGCTGGTTCCGGCATGTCCGGCAGATGATTCCGGAGTTTTCCGCCAAGTGGTTCTGGCATACCCGGCTGGTGATTTGGGCATGTCAGGTAGGTGGCTCCGGCGTGCTCGGCAGGTTGTTCAGACGGGTCTGGCAGGTGTTTTCCGTCTGTTCGGGGTGTGGTTCCAGCATCTCATGCACATGGTTCTGGCACGTCTGAGATGTGGTTCCGGCCGGCCCGACAGGTGTTTCCACAGTGTCCGCCAAGTGGTACTGGCGTAGTTGGCAGGTGATTTTGGCATGACCGGCAGGTGGTTCCAGCAAGCCCGGCAGGTGATTCCGAAGTGTTCCCCAACTGGTTGTGGCGTAGCCGGCAGGTGATTTTTGCGTGTCCGGCAGGTGGTTCTGGCGAGTCGAGCAGGTGGTTCCGGCGTGCTCGGCAGGTGCTTCCGGGGTCATTGGCACGTGGTTCTGGCATATCTGAGAGGTGGTTCCGGCATGCCCGGCAGGTGATTCCGGAGTGTTCGCCAAGTGTTTCCGGCGTAGCCGGCCGGTGATTTTGCATGTCCAGCGGTCGTTCCGGCGGGTCGAGCCGGTGGTTCCGGCGTGTCCGGCAGGTGGTTCCGGTCTGTCCGGCAGGTGGTTCTGTGGTGTCCGGCACGAGGTTCAGTCTGAGAGGCTGTGCCGGCATGCCCCTCACATGATTCCGGCTTGTCCCCGAAGTGGTGCTGGTGTAGCGGGCAGGTGATTTTGGCGTGTCCGGCAGGTGGTTCAGGCGAGTTGAGCAGGTGGTTGCGACGTGCTCGGCAGGTGCTTCCGGCGTCTCCGGCACGTGTTTCTGGCACATCTGACTGGTGGTTCCGGCATGCCCAAAAGTTGATTCCGGTCTGTCCGGTAGGTGGTTCCGGCGTGCACGGCACGTGGTTCTGGTACGTGTCAGAGGTGGTTGCGTATGCCCAACAGGTGATTCCGGACTGTCCGCCACGTGCTTCTGGCACGTCTGAGAGGTGGTTCCAACATGCCCGGCAGGTCATTTCGGAGAGTCGTCCAAGTGGTTCTGGCGTAGCCCGCAGGTGATTTTGGCGTGTCCGGCAGGTGGTTCCGCCGTGCTCGGCAGGTGGTTCAGGCATGGCCGTCACGTGGTTCCAGTCTGTCCAGGACGTGTTTCCAGCTTCTCCGGCAGGTGGTTCTGGTACGTCTGAGAGGTGGTTCCGCCATGGCTGGCAGGTGATCCCGGACTGTCCCCCAGGTGGTTCTGGCATAGCCAGCAGTTGATATTGGCCTGTCCGGCAGGTGGTTCCAGCGAGTCGAACAGGTGGCTCCGGCGTTCTTGGCAGGTGGTTCCGGTCTGTCCGGTAGGTGTTTCCGGCGTGTCTGGCACGTGCTTCCGGCACGTCTGAGAGGTGGTTCCGTCATGCGCGGCAGGTGATTCCGGAGTGTCTGCCAGGTGGTTCTGGCGTACCCGGCAGGTGATTTTGGCGTGTCCGGCAGGTGTTTCTGGCGAGTCGAGCAGGTGGCTCCGGCATGCTCGGCAGGTGCTTCCGGCGTCTCCGGCACTTGGTTCTGGTGTGTCTGAGTGCTGGTCCCGGCATGTCCGGCAGATGATTCCGGAGTGTCCGCCAAGTGGTTCTGGCATACCCAGCAGGTGATTTTGGCGTGTCAGGGAGGTGGTACCGGTGAGTCGAGCAGGTGGTTCCGGCGTGCTCAGCAGGTGGTTCAGGCGGTTCTGGCAGGTGGTATCCGTCTGTTCGGGGTGTGGTTCCAGCATCTCATGAACACGTTTCTGGCAAGTCTGAGATGTGGTTCCAGCCGGCCCGACAGGTGTTTCCGCAGTGTCCGCCAAGCGGTTCTGGCGTAGTTGGCAGGTGATTTTGGCATGACTGGCAGGTGGTTCCAGCAAGCCTGGCAGGTGATTCCAAAGTGTTCACCAACTGGTTGTGGCGTAGCCGGCAGGTGATTTTTGCGTGATCGGCAGGTGGTTCTGGCGAGTCGAGCAGGTGGTTCCGGCGTGCTCGGCTGGTGCTTCCGGGGTCATTGGCACGGGGTTCTGGCATGTCTGAGAGGTGGTTCCTGCATGCCCGGCAAGTGATTCCGGAGTGTTCGCCAAGTGGTTCTGGCATAGTCGGCAGGTGATTTTGGCATGTCCGGCAGGTGGTTCAGGCGAGTTGAGCAGGTGGTTCCAACGTGCTTGGCAGGTGCTTCCGGCGTCTCCGGCACGTGTTTCTGGCACATCTGACAGGTGGTTCCGGCATGCCCGAAAGGTGATTCCGGTCTGTCCGGTAGGTGGTTCCAGCCGGCACGGCATGTGGTTCTGGTACGTCTCAGAGGTGGTTGCGCATGCCCAACAGGTGATTCCGGACTGTCCGCCACATGGTTCTGGCACGTCTGAGAGGTGGTTCCGGCATGCCCGGCAGGTCATCCCAGAGAGTCCTCCAAGTGGTTCTGGCATAACACGCAGGTGATTTTGGCGTGTCAGGCAGGTTGTTCCGTTGTGCTTGGCAGGTGGTTCAGGCTTGGCCGGCAGGTGGTTCCAGACTGTCCAGGACGTGTTTCCAGCTTCTCCGGCAGGTGGTTCTGGTACGTCTGAGAGGTGGTTCCGCCATGGCTGGCAGGTGATTCCGGACCACCCCCCAGGTGGTTCTGGCATAGCCAGCAGTTTATATTGGCCTGTCCGGCAGGTGGTTCCAGCGAGTCGAACAGGTGGCTCCGGCGTGCTCGGCAGGTGGTTCCGGTCTGTCCGGTAGGTCATTCCGGCGTGTCCGGCACGTGCTTCCTGCACGTCTGAGAGGTGGTTCCGGCATGCGCGACAGGTGGTTTCGGAGTGTCCGCCAGGTGGTTCTGGCGTACCCGGCAGGTGATTTTGGCGTGTCCGGCAGGTGTTTCTGGCGAGTCGAGCAGGTGGCTCCGGCATGCTCGGCAGGTGCTTCCGGCGTCTCCGGCACGTGGTTCTGGTGTGTCTGAGAGCTGGTTCCGGCATGTCCGGCAGATGATTCCGGAGTGTCCGCCAAGTGGTTCTGGCATACCCGGCTGGTGATTTGGGCATGTCAGGTAGGTGGCTCCGGCGTGCTCGGCAGGTTGTTCAGACGGGTCTGGCAGGTGTTTTCCGTCTGTTCGGGGTGTGGTTCCAGCATCTCATGCACATGGTTCTGGCACGTCTGAGATGTGGTTCCGGCCGGCCCGACAGGTGTTTCCACAGTGTCCGCCAAGTGGTACTGGCGTAGTTGGCAGGTGATTTTGGCATGACCGGCAGGTGGTTCCAGCAAGCCCGGCAGGTGATTCCGAAGTGTTCCCCAACTGGTTGTGGCGTAGCCGGCAGGTGATTTTTGCGTGTCCGGCAGGTGGTTCTGGCGAGTCGAGCAGGTGGTTCCGGCGTGCTCGGCAGGTGCTTCCGGGGTCATTGGCACGGGGTTCTGGCATATCTGAGAGGTGGTTCCGGCATGCCCGGCAGGTGATTCCGGAGTGTTCGCCAAGTGTTTCCGGCGTAGCCGGCAGGTGATTCTGCATGTCCAGCGGTCGTTCCGGCGGGTCGAGCCGGTGGTTCCGGCGTGTCCGGCAGGTGGTTCCGGTCTGTCTGGCAGGTGGTTCTGTGGTGTCCGGCACGAGGTTCAGTCTGAGAGGCTGTGCCGGCCTGCCCCTCACGTGATTCCGGCTTGTCCCCGAAGTGGTGCTGGTGTAGCGGGCAGGTGATTTTGGCGTGTCGGGCAGGTGGTTCAGGCGAGTTGAGCAGGTGGTTGCGACGTGCTCGGCAGGTGCTTCCGGCGTCTCCGGCACGTGTTTCTGGCACATCTGACTGGTGGTTCCGGCATGCCCAAAAGTTGATTCCGGTCTGTCCGGTAGGTGGTTCCGGCGTGCACGGCACGTGGTTCTGGTACGTGTCAGAGGTGGTTGCATATGCCCAACAGGTGATTCCGGACTGTGCGCCACGTGCTTCTGGCACGTCTGAGAGGTGGTTCCAACATGCCCGGCAGGTCATTTCGGAGAGTCGTCCAAGTGGTTCTGGCGTAGCCCGCAGGTGGTTCCGCCGTGCTCGGCAGGTGGTTCAGGCATGGCCGTCACGTGGTTCCAGTCTGTCCAGGACGTGTTTCCAGCTTCTCCGGCAGGTGGTTCTGGTACGTCTGAGAGGTGGTTCCGCCATGGCTGGCAGGTGATCCCGGACTGTCCCCCAGGTGGTTCTGGCATAGCCAGCAGTTGATATTGGCCTGTCCGGCAGGTGGTTCCAGCGAGTCGAACAGGTGGCTCCGGCGTTCTTGGCAGGTGGTTCCGGTCTGTCCGGTAGGTGTTTCCGGCGTGTCTGGCACGTGCTTCCGGCACGTCTGAGAGGTGGTTCCGTCATGCGCGGAAGGTGATTCCGGAGTGTCCGCCAGGTGGTTCTGGCGTACCCAGCAGGTGATTTTGGCGTGTCCGGCAGGTGTCTCTGGCGAGTCGAGCAGGTGGCTCCGGCATGCTCGGCAGGTGCTTCCGGCGTCTCCGGCACTTGGTTCTGGTGTGTCTGAGAGCTGGTTCCGGCATGTCCGGCAGATGATTCCGGAGTGTCCGCCAAGTGGTTCTGGCATACCCAGCAGGTGATTTTGGCGTGTCAGGGAGGTGGTACCGGTGAGTCGAGCAGGTGGTTCCGGCGTGCTCAGCAGGTGGTTCAGGCGGTTCTGGCAGGTGGTATCCGTCTGTTCGGGGTGTGGTTCCAGCATCTCATGAACACGTTTCTGGCAAGTCTGAGATGTGGTTCCAGCCGGCCCGACAGGTGTTTCCGCAGTGTCCGCCAAGCGGTTCTGGCGTAGTTGGCAGGTGATTTTGGCATGACTGGCAGGTGGTTCCAGCAAGCCTGGCAGGTGATTCCAAAGTGTTCACCAACTGGTTGTGGCGTAGCCGGCAGGTGATTTTTGCGTGATCGGCAGGTGGTTCTGGCGAGTCGAGCAGGTGGTTCCGGCGTGCTCGGCTGGTGCTTCCGGGGTCATTGGCACGGGGTTCTGGCATGTCTGAGAGGTGGTTCCTGCATGCCCGGCAAGTGATTCCGGAGTGTTCGCCAAGTGGTTCTGGCATAGTCGGCAGGTGATTTTGGCATGTCCGGCAGGTGGTTCAGGCGAGTTGAGCAGGTGGTTCCAACGTGCTTGGCAGGTGCTTCCGGCGTCTCCGGCACGTGTTTCTGGCACATCTGACAGGTGGTTCCGGCATGCCCGAAAGGTGATTCCGGTCTGTCCGGTAGGTGGTTCCAGCCGGCACGGCATGTGGTTCTGGTACGTCTCAGAGGTGGTTGCGCATGCCCAACAGGTGATTCCGGACTGTCCGCCACATGGTTCTGGCACGTCTGAGAGGTGGTTCCGGCATGCCCGGCAGGTCATCCCAGAGAGTCCTCCAAGTGGTTCTGGCATAACACGCAGGTGATTTTGGCGTGTCAGGCAGGTTGTTCCGTTGTGCTTGGCAGGTGGTTCAGGCTTGGCCGGCAGGTGGTTCCAGACTGTCCAGGACGTGTTTCCAGCTTCTCCGGCAGGTGGTTCTGGTACGTCTGAGAGGTGGTTCCGCCATGGCTGGCAGGTGATTCCGGACCGTCCCCCAGGTGGTTCTGGCATAGCCAGCAGTTGATATTGGCCTGTCCGGCAGGTGGTTCCAGCGAGTCGAACAGGTGGCTCCGGCGTGCTCGGCAGGTGGTTCCGGTCTGTCCGGTTGGTGATTCCGGCGTGTCCGGCACGTGCTTCCTGCACGTCTGAGAGGTGGTTCCGGCATGCGCGACAGGTGGTTTCGGAGTGTCCGCCAGGTGGTTCTGGCGTACCCGGCAGGTGATTTTGGCGTGTCCGGCAGGTGTTTCTGGCGAGTCGAGCAGGTGGCTCCGGCATGCTCGGCAGGTGCTTCCGGCGTCTCCGGCACGTGGTTCTGGTGTGTCTGAGAGCTGGTTCCGGCATGTCCGGCAGATGATTCCGGAGTTTTCCGCCAAGTGGTTCTGGCATACCCGGCTGGTGATTTGGGCATGTCAGGTAGGTGGCTCCGGCGTGCTCGGCAGGTTGTTCAGACGGGTCTGGCAGGTGTTTTCCGTCTGTTCGGGGTGTGGTTCCAGCATCTCATGCACATGGTTCTGGCACGTCTGAGATGTGGTTCCGGCCGGCCCGACAGGTGTTTCCACAGTGTCCGCCAAGTGGTACTGGCGTAGTTGGCAGGTGATTTTGGCATGACCGGCAGGTGGTTCCAGCAAGCCCGGCAGGTGATTCCGAAGTGTTCCCCAACTGGTTGTGGCGTAGCCGGCAGGTGATTTTTGCGTGTCCGGCAGGTGGTTCTGGCGAGTCGAGCAGGTGGTTCCGGCGTGCTCGGCAGGTGCTTCCGGGGTCATTGGCACGTGGTTCTGGCATATCTGAGAGGTGGTTCCGGCATGCCCGGCAGGTGATTCCGGAGTGTTCGCCAAGTGTTTCCGGCGTAGCCGGCCGGTGATTTTGCATGTCCAGCGGTCGTTCCGGCGGGTCGAGCCGGTGGTTCCGGCGTGTCCGGCAGGTGGTTCCGGTCTGTCCGGCAGGTGGTTCTGTGGTGTCCGGCACGAGGTTCAGTCTGAGAGGCTGTGCCGGCATGCCCCTCACATGATTCCGGCTTGTCCCCGAAGTGGTGCTGGTGTAGCGGGCAGGTGATTTTGGCGTGTCCGGCAGGTGGTTCAGGCGAGTTGAGCAGGTGGTTGCGACGTGCTCGGCAGGTGCTTCCGGCGTCTCCGGCACGTGTTTCTGGCACATCTGACTGGTGGTTCCGGCATGCCCAAAAGTTGATTCCGGTCTGTCCGGTAGGTGGTTCCGGCGTGCACGGCACGTGGTTCTGGTACGTGTCAGAGGTGGTTGCGTATGCCCAACAGGTGATTCCGGACTGTCCGCCACGTGCTTCTGGCACGTCTGAGAGGTGGTTCCAACATGCCCGGCAGGTCATTTCGGAGAGTCGTCCAAGTGGTTCTGGCGTAGCCCGCAGGTGATTTTGGCGTGTCCGGCAGGTGGTTCCGCCGTGCTCGGCAGGTGGTTCAGGCATGGCCGTCACGTGGTTCCAGTCTGTCCAGGACGTGTTTCCAGCTTCTCCGGCAGGTGGTTCTGGTACGTCTGAGAGGTGGTTCCGCCATGGCTGGCAGGTGATCCCGGACTGTCCCCCAGGTGGTTCTGGCATAGCCAGCAGTTGATATTGGCCTGTCCGGCAGGTGGTTCCAGCGAGTCGAACAGGTGGCTCCGGCGTTCTTGGCAGGTGGTTCCGGTCTGTCCGGTAGGTGTTTCCGGCGTGTCTGGCACGTGCTTCCGGCACGTCTGAGAGGTGGTTCCGTCATGCGCGGCAGGTGATTCCGGAGTGTCCGCCAGGTGGTTCTGGCGTACCCAGCAGGTGATTTTGGCGTGTGCGGCAGGTGTTTCTGGCGAGTCGAGCAGCTGGCTCCGGCATGCTCGGCAGGTGCTTCCGGCGTCTCCGGCACTTGGTTCTGGTGTGTCTGAGAGCTGGTTCCGGCATGTCCGGCAGATGATTCCGGAGTGTCCGCCAAGTGGTTCTGGCATACCCAGCAGGTGATTTTGGCGTGTCAGGGAGGTGGTACCGGTGAGTCGAGCAGGTGGTTCCGGCGTGCTAGGCAGGTGGTTCAGGCGGTTCTGGCAGGTGGTATCCGTCTGTTCGGGGTGTGGTTCCAGCATCTCATGAACACGTTTCTGGCAAGTCTGAGATGTGGTTCCAGCCGGCCCGACAGGTGTTTCCGCAGTGTCTGCCAAGCGGTTCTGGCGTAGTTGGCAGGTGATTTTGGCATGACTGGCAGGTGGTTCCAGCAAGCCTGGCAGGTGATTCCAAAGTGTTCACCAACTGGTTGTGGCGTAGCCGGCAGGTGATTTTTGCGTGATCGGCAGGTGCTTCTGGCGAGTCGAGCAGGTGGTTCCGGCGTGCTCGGCTGGTGCTTCCGGGGTCATTGGCACGGGGTTCTGGCATGTCTGAGAGGTGGTTCCTGCATGCCCGGCAAGTGATTCCGGAGTGTTCGCCAAGTGGTTCTGGCATAGTCGGCAGGTGATTTTGGCATGTCCGGCAGGTGGTTCAGGCGAGTTGAGCAGGTGGTTCCAACGTGCTTGGCAGGTGCTTCCGGCGTCTCCGGCACGTGTTTCTGGCACATCTGACAGGTGGTTCCGGCATGCCCGAAAGGTGATTCCGGTCTGTCCGGTAGGTGGTTCCAGCCGGCACGGCATGTGGTTCTGGTACGTCTCAGAGGTGGTTGCGCATGCCCAACAGGTGATACCGGACTGTCAGCCACATGGTTCTGGCACGTCTGAGAGGTGGTTCCGGCATGCCCGGCAGGTCATCCCAGAGAGTCCTCCAAGTGGTTCTGGCATAACACGCAGGTGATTTTGGCGTGTCAGGCTGGTTGCTCCGTTGTGCTTGGCAGGTGGTTCAGGCTTGGCCGGCAGGTGGTTCCAGACTGTCCAGGACGTGTTTCCAGCTTCTCCGGCAGGTGGTTCTGGTACGTCTGAGAGGTGGTTCCGCCATGGCTGGCAGGTGATTCTGGACCGTCCCCCAGGTGGTTCTGGCATAGCCAGCAGTTGATATTGGCCTGTACGGCAGGTGGTTCCAGAGAGTCGAACAGGTGGCTCCAGCGTGCTCGGCAGGTGGTTCCGGTCTGTCCGGTAGGTGATTCTGGCGTGTCCGGCACGTGCTTCCGGCACGTCTGAGAGGTCGTTCCGGCATGCGCGACAGGTGGTTTCGGAGTGTCCGCCAGGTGGTTCTGGCGTACCCGGCAGGTGATTTTGGCGTGTCCGGCAGGTGTTTCTGGCGAGTCGAGCAGGTGGCTCCGGCATGCTCGGCAGGTGCTTCCGGCGTCTCCGGCACGTGGTTCTGGTGTGTCTGAGAGCTGGTTCCGGCATGTCCGGCAGATGATTCCGGAGTGTCCGCCAAGTGGTTCTGGCATACCCGGCTGGTGATTTGGGCATGTCAGGTAGGTGGCTCCGGCGTGCTCGGCAGGTTGTTCAGACGGGTCTGGCAGGTGTTTTCCGTCTGTTCGGGGTGTGGTTCCAGCATCTCATGCACATGGTTCTGGCACGTCTGAGATGTGGTTCCGGCCGGCCCGACAGGTGTTTCCACAGTGTCCGCCAAGTGGTACTGGCGTAGTTGGCAGGTGATTTTGGCATGACCGGCAGGTGGTTCCAGCAAGCCCGGCAGGTGATTCCGAAGTGTTCCCCAACTGGTTGTGGCGTAGCCGGCAGGTGATTTTTGCGTGTCCGGCAGGTGGTTCTGGCGAGTCGAGCAGGTGGTTCCGGCGTGCTCGGCAGGTGCTTCCGGGGTCATTGGCACGTGGTTCTGGCATATCTGAGAGGTGGTTCCGGCATGCCCGGCAGGTGATTCCGGAGTGTTCGCCAAGTGTTTCCGGCGTAGCCGGCCGGTGATTTTGCATGTCCAGCGGTCGTTCCGGCGGGTCGAGCCGGTGGTTCCGGCGTGTCCGGCAGGTGGTTCCGGTCTGTCCGGCAGGTGGTTCTGTGGTGTCCGGCACGAGGTTCAGTCTGAGAGGCTGTGCCGGCATGCCCCTCACATGATTCCGGCTTGTCCCCGAAGTGGTGCTGGTGTAGCGGGCAGGTGATTTTGGCGTGTCCGGCAGGTGGTTCAGGCGAGTTGAGCAGGTGGTTGCGACGTGCTCGGCAGGTGCTTCCGGCGTCTCCGGCACGTGTTTCTGGCACATCTGACTGGTGGTTCCGGCATGCCCAAAAGTTGATTCCGGTCTGTCCGGTAGGTGGTTCCGGCGTGCACGGCACGTGGTTCTGGTACGTGTCAGAGGTGGTTGCGTATGCCCAACAGGTGATTCCGGACTGTCCGCCACGTGCTTCTGGCACGTCTGAGAGGTGGTTCCAACATGCCCGGCAGGTCATTTCGGAGAGTCGTCCAAGTGGTTCTGGCGTAGCCCGCAGGTGATTTTGGCGTGTCCGGCAGGTGGTTCCGCCGTGCTCGGCAGGTGGTTCAGGCATGGCCGTCACGTGGTTCCAGTCTGTCCAGGACGTGTTTCCAGCTTCTCCGGCAGGTGGTTCTGGTACGTCTGAGAGGTGGTTCCGCCATGGCTGGCAGGTGATCCCGGACTGTCCCCCAGGTGGTTCTGGCATAGCCAGCAGTTGATATTGGCCTGTCCGGCAGGTGGTTCCAGCGAGTCGAACAGGTGGCTCCGGCGTTCTTGGCAGGTGGTTCCGGTCTGTCCGGTAGGTGTTTCCGGCGTGTCTGGCACGTGCTTCCGGCACGTGTGAGAGGTGGTTCCGTCATGCGCGGCAGGTGATTCCGGAGTGTCCGCCAGGTGGTTCTGGCGTACCCGGCAGGTGATTTTGGCGTGTCCGGCAGGTGTTTCTGGCGAGTCGAGCAGGTGGCTCCGGCATGCTCGGCAGGTGCTTCCGGCGTCTCCGGCACTTGGTTCTGGTGTGTCTGAGAGCTGGTTCCGGCATGTCCGGCAGATGATTCCGGAGTGTCCGCCAAGTGGTTCTGGCATACCCAGCAGGTGATTTTGGCGTGTCAGGGAGGTGGTACCGGTGAGTCGAGCAGGTGGTTCCGGCGTGCTCAGCAGGTGGTTCAGGCGGTTCTGGCAGGTGGTATCCGTCTGTTCGGGGTGTGGTTCCAGCATCTCATGAACACGTTTCTGGCAAGTCTGAGATGTGGTTCCAGCCGGCCCGACAGGTGTTTCCGCAGTGTCCGCCAAGCGGTTCTGGCGTAGTTGGCAGGTGATTTTGGCATGACTGGCAGGTGGTTCCAGCAAGCCTGGCAGGTGATTCCAAAGTGTTCACCAACTGGTTGTGGCGTAGCCGGCAGGTGATTTTTGCGTGATCGGCAGGTGCTTCTGGCGAGTCGAGCAGGTGGTTCCGGCGTGCTCGGCTGGTGCTTCCGGGGTCATTGGCACGGGGTTCTGGCATGTCTGAGAGGTGGTTCCTGCATGCCCGGCAAGTGATTCCGGAGTGTTCGCCAAGTGGTTCTGGCATAGTCGGCAGGTGATTTTGGCATGTCCGGCAGGTGGTTCAGGCGAGTTGAGCAGGTGGTTCCAACGTGCTTGGCAGGTGCTTCCGGCGTCTCCGGCACGTGTTTCTGGCACATCTGACAGGTGGTTCCGGCATGCCCGAAAGGTGATTCCGGTCTGTCCGGTAGGTGGTTCCAGCCGGCACGGCATGTGGTTCTGGTACGTCTCAGAGGTGGTTGCGCATGCCCAACAGGTGATTCCGGACTGTCCGCCACATGGTTCTGGCACGTCTGAGAGGTGGTACCGGCATGCCCGGCAGGTCATCCCAGAGAGTCCTCCAACTGGTTCTGGCATAACACGCAGGTGATTTTGGCGTGTCTGGCAGGTTGTTCCGTTGTGCTTGGCAGGTGGTTCAGGCTTGGCCGGCAGGTGGTTCCAGACTGTCCAGGACGTGTTTCCAGCTTCTCCGGCAGGTGGTTCTGCTACGTCTGAGAGGTGGTTCCGCCATGGCTGGCAGGTGATTCCGGACCGCCCCCCAGGTGGTTCTGGCATAGCCAGCAGTTGATATTGGCCTGTCCGGCAGGTGGTTCCAGAGAGTCGAACAGGTGGCTCCGGCGTGCTCGGCAGGTGGTTCCGGTCTGTCCGGTAGGTCATTCCGGCGTGTCCGCCTCGTGCTTCCTGCACGTCTGAGAGGTGGTTCCGGCATGCGCGACAGGTGGTTTCGGAGTGTCCGCCAGGTGGTTCTGGCGTACCCGGCAGGTGATTTTGGCGTGTCCGGCAGGTGTTTCTGGCGAGTCGAGCAGGTGGCTCCGGCATGCTCGGCAGGTGCTTCCGGCGTCTCCGGCACGTGGTTCTGGTGTGTCTGAGAGCTGGTTCCGGCATGTCCGGCAGATGATTCCGGAGTTTGCCGCCAAGTGGTTCTGGCATACCCGGCTGGTGATTTGGGCATGTCAGGTAGGTGGCTCCGGCGTGCTCGGCAGGTTGTTCAGACGGGTCTGGCAGGTGTTTTCCGTCTGTTCTGGGTGTGGTTCCAGCATCTCATGCACATGGTTCTGGCACGTCTGAGATGTGGTTCCGGCCGGCCCGACAGGTGTTTCCACAGTGTCCGCCAAGTGGTACTGGCGTAGTTGGCAGGTGATTTTGGCATGACCGGCAGGTGGTTCCAGCAAGCCCGGCAGGTGATTCCGAAGTGTTCCCCAACTGGTTGTGGCGTAGCCGGCAGGTGATTTTTGCGTGTCCGGCAGGTGGTTCTGGCGAGTCGAGCAGGTGGTTCCGGCGTGCTCGGCAGGTGCTTCCGGGGTCATTGGCACGTGGTTCTGGCATATCTGAGAGGTGGTTCCGGCATGCCCGGCAGGTGATTCCGGAGTGTTCGCCAAGTGTTTCCGGCGTAGCCGGCCGGTGATTTTGCATGTCCAGCGGTCGTTCCGGCGGGTCGAGCCGGTGGTTCCGGCGTGTCCGGCAGGTGGTTCCGGTCTGTCCGGCAGGTGGTTCTGTGGTGTCCGGCACGAGGTTCAGTCTGAGAGGCTGTGCCGGCATGCCCCTCACATGATTCCGGCTTGTCCCCGAAGTGGTGCTGGTGTAGCGGGCAGGTGATTTTGGCGTGTCCGGCAGGTGGTTCAGGCGAGTTGAGCAGGTGGTTGCGACGTGCTCGGCAGGTGCTTCCGGCGTCTCCGGCACGTGTTTCTGGCACATCTGACTGGTGGTTCCGGCATGCCCAAAAGTTGATTCCGGTCTGTCCGGTAGGTGGTTCCGGCGTGCACGGCACGTGTTTCTGGTACGTGTCAGAGGTGGTTGCGTATGCCCAACAGGTGATTCCGGACTGTCCGCCACGTGCTTCTGGCACGTCTGAGAGGTGGTTCCAACATGCCCGGCAGGTCATTTCGGAGAGTCGTCCAAGTGGTTCTGGCGTAGCCCGCAGGTGATTTTGGCGTGTCCGGCAGGTGGTTCCGCCGTGCTCGGCAGGTGGTTCAGGCATGGCCGTCACGTGGTTCCAGTCTGTCCAGGACGTGTTTCCAGCTTCTCCGGCAGGTGGTTCTGGTACGTCTGAGAGGTGGTTCCGCCATGGCTGGCAGGTGATCCTGGACTGTCCCCCAGGTGGTTCTGGCATAGCCAGCAGTTGATATTGGCCTGTCCGGCAGGTGGTTCCAGCGAGTCGAACAGGTGGCTCCGGCGTTCTTGGCAGGTGGTTCCAGTCTGTCCGGTAGGTGTTTCCGCCGTGTCTGGCACGTGCTTCCGGCACGTCTGAGAGGTGGTTCCGGCATGCGCGGCAGGTGATTCCGGAGTGTCCGCCAGGTGGTTCTGGCGTACCCAGCAGGTGATTTTGGCGTGTCCGGCAGGTGTTTCTGGCGAGTCGAGCAGGTGGCTCCGGCATGCTCGGCAGGTGCTTCCGGCGTCTCCGGCACTTGGTTCTGGTGTGTCTGAGAGCTGGTTCCGGCATGTCCGGCAGATGATTCCGGAGTGTCCGCCAAGTGGTTCTGGCATACCAAGCAGGTGATTTTGGCGTGTCAGGGAAGTGGTACCGGTGAGTCGAGCAGGCGGTTCCGGCGTGCTCAGCAGGTGGTTCAGGCGGTTCTGGCAGGTGGTATCCGTCTGTTCGGGGTGTGGTTCCAGCATCTCATGAACACGTTTCTGGCAAGTCTGAGATGTGGTTCCAGCCGGCCCGACAGGTGTTTCCGCAGTGTCCGCCAAGCGGTTCTGGCGTAGTTGGCAGGTGATTTTGGCATGACTGGCAGGTGGTTCCAGCAAGCCTGGCAGGTGATTCCAAAGTGTTCACCAACTGGTTGTGGCGTAGCCGGCAGGTGATTTTTGCGTGATCCACAGGTGGTTCTGGCGAGTCGAGCAGGTGGTTCCGGCGTGCTCGGCTGGTGCTTCCGGGGTCATTGGCACGGGGTTCTGGCATGTCTGAGAGGTGGTTCCTGCATGCCCGGCAAGTGATTCCGGAGTGTTCGCCAAGTGGTTCTGGCATAGTCGGCAGGTGATTTTGGCATGTCCGGCAGGTGCTTCAGGCGAGTTGAGCAGGTGGTTCCAACGTGCTTGGCAGGTGCTTCCGGCGTCTCCGGCACGTGTTTCTGGCACATCTGACAGGTGGTTCCGGCATGCCCGAAAGGTGATTCCGGTCTGTCCGGTAGGTGGTTCCAGCCGGCACGGCATGTGGTTCTGGTACGTCTCAGAGGTGGTTGCGCATGCCCAACAGGTGATTCCGGACTGTCCGCCACATGGTTCTGGCACGTCTGAGAGGTGGTTCCGGCATGCCCGGCAGGTCATCCCAGAGAGTCCTCCAAGTGGTTCTGGCATAACACGCAGGTGATTTTGGCGTGTCAGGCAGGTTGTTCCGTTGTGCTTGGCAGGTGGTTCAGGCTTGGCCGGCAGGTGGTTCCAGACTGTCCAGGACGTGTTTCCAGCTTCTCCGGCAGGTGGTTCTGGTACGTCTGAGAGGTGGTTCCGCCATGGCTGGCAGGTGATTCCGGACCGCCCCCCAGGTGGTTCTGGCATAGCCAGCAGTTGATATTGGCCTGTCCGGCAGGTGGTTCCAGAGAGTCGAACAGGTGGCTCCGGCGTGCTCGGCAGGTGGTTCCGGTCTGTCCGGTAGGTCATTCCGGCGTGTCCGGCACGTGCTTCCTGCACGTCTGAGAGGTGGTTCCGGCATGCGTGACAGGTGGTTTCGGAGTGTCCGCCAGGTGGTTCTGGCGTACCCGGCAGGTGATTTTGGCGTGTCCGGCAGGTGTTTCTGGCGAGTCGAGCAGGTGGCTCCGGCATGCTCGGCAGGTGCTTCCGGCGTCTCCGGCACGTGGTTCTGGTGTGTCTGAGAGCTGGTTCCGGCATGTCCGGCAGATGATTCCGGAGTTTGCCGCCAAGTGGTTCTGGCATACCCGGCTGGTGATTTGGGCATGTCAGGTAGGTGGCTCCGGCGTGCTCGGCAGGTTGTTCAGACGGGTCTGGCAGGTGTTTTCCGTCTGTTCTGGGTGTGGTTCCAGCATCTCATGCACATGGTTCTGGCACGTCTGAGATGTGGTTCCGGCCGGCCCGACAGGTGTTTCCACAGTGTCCGCCAAGTGGTACTGGCGTAGTTGGCAGGTGATTTTGGCATGACCGGCAGGTGGTTCCAGCAAGCCCGGCAGGTGATTCCGAAGTGTTCCCCAACTGGTTGTGGCGTAGCCGGCAGGTGATTTTTGCGTGTCCGGCAGGTGGTTCTGGCGAGTCGAGCAGGTGGTTCCGGCGTGCTCGGCAGGTGCTTCCGGGGTCATTGGCACGTGGTTCTGGCATATCTGAGAGGTGGTTCCGGCATGCCCGGCAGGTGATTCCGGAGTGTTCGCCAAGTGTTTCCGGCGTAGCCGGCAGGTGATTTTGCATGTCCAGCGGTCGTTCCGGCGGGTCGAGCCGGTGGTTCGGGCGTGTCTGGCAGGTGGTTCCGGTCTGTCCGGCAGGTGGTTCTGTGGTGTCCGGCACGAGGTTCAGTCTGAGAGGCTGTGCCGGCATGCCCCTCACGCGATTCCGGCTTGTCCCCGAAGTGGTGCTGGTGTAGCGGGCAGGTGATTTTGGCGTGTCCGGCAGGTTGTTCAGGCGAGTTGAGCAGGTGGTTGCGACGTGCTCGTCAGGTGCTTCCGGCGTCTCCGGCACGTGTTTCTGGCACATCTGACTGGTGGTTCCGGCATGCCCAAAAGTTGATTCCGGTCTGTCCGGTAGGTGGTTCCGGCGTGCACGGCACGTGGTTCTGGTACGTGTCAGAGGTGGTTGCGTATGCCCAACAGGTGATTCCGGACTGTCCGCCACGTGCTTCTGGCACGTCTGAGAGGTGGTTCCAACATGCCCGGCAGGTCATTTCGGAGAGTCGTCCAAGTGGTTCTGGCGTAGCCCGCAGGTGATTTTGGCGTGTCCGGCAGGTGGTTCCGCCGTGCTCGGCAGGTGGTTCAGGCATGGCCGTCACGTGGTTCCAGTCTGTCCAGGACGTGTTTCCAGCTTCTCCGGCAGGTGGTTCTGGTACGTCTGAGAGGTGGTTCCGCCATGGCTGGCAGGTGATCCCGGACTGTCCCCCAGGTGGTTCTGGCATAGCCAGCAGTTGATATTGGCCTGTCCGGCAGGTGGTTCCAGCGAGTCGAACAGGTGGCTCCGGCGTTCTTGGCAGGTGGTTCCAGTCTGTCCGGTAGGTGTTTCCGCCGTGTCTGGCACGTGCTTCCGGCACGTCTGAGAGGTGGTTCCGGCATGCGCGGCAGGTGATTCCGGAGTGTCCGCCAGGTGGTTCTGGCGTACCCAGCAGGTGATTTTGGCGTGTCCGGCAGGTGTTTCTGGCGAGTCGAGCAGGTGGCTCCGGCATGCTCGGCAGGTGCTTCCGGCGTCTCCGGCACTTGGTTCTGGTGTGTCTGAGAGCTGGTTCCGGCATGTCCGGCAGATGATTCCGGAGTGTCCGCCAAGTGGTTCTGGCATACCAAGCAGGTGATTTTGGCGTGTCAGGGAAGTGGTACCGGTGAGTCGAGCAGGCGGTTCCGGCGTGCTCAGCAGGTGGTTCAGGCGGTTCTGGCAGGTGGTATCCGTCTGTTCGGGGTGTGGTTCCAGCATCTCATGAACACGTTTCTGGCAAGTCTGAGATGTGGTTCCAGCCGGCCCGACAGGTGTTTCCGCAGTGTCCGCCAAGCGGTTCTGGCGTAGTTGGCAGGTGATTTTGGCATGACTGGCAGGTGGTTCCAGCAAGCCTGGCAGGTGATTCCAAAGTGTTCACCAACTGGTTGTGGCGTAGCCGGCAGGTGATTTTTGCGTGATCGGCAGGTGGTTCTGGCGAGTCGAGCAGGTGGTTCCGGCGTGCTCGGCTGGTGCTTCCGGGGTCATTGGCACGGGGTTCTGGCATGTCTGAGAGGTGGTTCCTGCATGCCCGGCAAGTGATTCCGGAGTGTTCGCCAAGTGGTTCTGGCATAGTCGGCAGGTGATTTTGGCATGTCCGGCAGGTGCTTCAGGCGAGTTGAGCAGGTGGTTCCAACGTGCTTGGCAGGTGCTTCCGGCGTCTCCGGCACGTGTTTCTGGCACATCTGACAGGTGGTTCCGGCATGCCCGAAAGGTGATTCCGGTCTGTCCGGTAGGTGGTTCCAGCCAGCACGGCATGTGGTTCTGGTACGTCTCAGAGGTGGTTGCGCATGCCCAACAGGTGATTCCGGACTGTCCGCCACATGGTTCTGGCACGTCTGAGAGTTGGTTCCGGCATGCCCGGCAGGTCATCCCAGAGAGTCCTCCAAGTGGTTCTGGCATAACACGCAGGTGATTTTGGCGTGTCAGGCAGGTTGTTCCGTTGTGCTTGGCAGGTGGTTCAGGCTTGGCCGGCAGGTGGTTCCAGACTGTCCAGGACGTGTTTCCAGCTTCTCCGGCAGGTGGTTCTGGTACGTCTGAGAGGTGGTTCCGCCATGGCTGGCAGGTGATTCCGGACCGTCCCCCAGGTGGTTCTGGCATAGCCAGCAGTTGATATTGGCCTGTCCGGCAGGTGGTTCCAGAGAGTCGAACAGGTGGCTCCGGCGTGCTCGGCAGGTGGTTCCGGTCTGTCCGGTAGGTCATTCCGGCGTGTCCGGCACGTGCTTCCTGCACGTCTGAGTGGTGGTTCCGGCATGCGCGACAGGTGGTTTCGGAGTGTCCGCCAGGTGGTTCTGGCGTACCCGGCAGGTGATTTTGGCGTGTCCGGCAGGTGTTTCTGGCGAGTCGAGCAGGTGGCTCCGGCATGCTCGGCAGGTGCTTCCGGCGTCTCCGGCACGTGGTTCTGGTGTGTCTGAGAGCTGGTTCCGGCATGTCCGGCAGATGATTCCGGAGTTTTCCGCCAAGTGGTTCTGGCATACCCAGCTGGTGATTTGGGCATGTCAGGTAGGTGGCTCCGGCGTGCTCGGCAGGTTGTTCAAACGGGTCTGGCAGGTGTTTTCCGTCTGTTCTGGGTGTGGTTCCAGCATCTCATGCACATGGTTCTGGCACGTCTGAGATGTGGTTCCGGCCGGCCCGACAGGTGTTTCCACAGTGTCCGCCAAGTGGTACTGGCGTAGTTGGCAGGTGATTTTGGCATGACCGGCAGGTGGTTCCAGCAAGCCCGGCAGGTGATTCCGAAGTGTTCCCCAACTGGTTGTGGCGTAGCCGGCAGGTGATTTTTGCGTGTCCGGCAGGTGGTTCTGGCGAGTCGAGCAGGTGGTTCCGGCGTGCTCGGCAGGTGCTTCCGGGGTCATTGGCACGTGGTTCTGGCATATCTGAGAGGTGGTTCCGGCATGCCCGGCAGGTGATTCCGGAGTGTTCGCCAAGTGTTTCCGGCGTAGCCGGCAGGTGATTCTGCATGTCCAGCGGTCGTTCCGGCGGGTCGAGCCGGTGGTTCCGGCGTGTCCGGCAGGTGGTTCCGGTCTGTCTGGCAGGTGGTTCTGTGGTGTCCGGCACGAGGTTCAGTCTGAGAGGCTGTGCCGGCATGCCCCTCACGTGATTCCGGCTTGTCCCCGAAGTGGTGCTGGTGTAGCGGGCAGGTGATTTTGGCGTGTCGGGCAGGTGGTTCAGGCGAGTTGAGCAGGTGGTTGCGACGTGCTCGGCAGGTGCTTCCGGCGTCTCCGGCACGTGTTTCTGGCACATCTGACTGGTGGTTCCGGCATGCCCAAAAGTTGATTCCGGTCTGTCCGGTAGGTGGTTCCGGCGTGCACGGCACGTGGTTCTGGTACGTGTCAGAGGTGGTTGCATATGCCCAACAGGTGATTCCGGACTGTGCGCCACGTGCTTCTGGCACGTCTGAGAGGTGGTTCCAACATGCCCGGCAGGTCATTTCGGAGAGTCGTCCAAGTGGTTCTGGCGTAGCCCGCAGGTGGTTCCGCCGTGCTCGGCAGGTGGTTCAGGCATGGCCGTCACGTGGTTCCAGTCTGTCCAGGACGTGTTTCCAGCTTCTCCGGCAGGTGGTTCTGGTACGTCTGAGAGGTGGTTCCGCCATGGCTGGCAGGTGATCCCGGACTGTCCCCCAGGTGGTTCTGGCATAGCCAGCAGTTGATATTGGCCTGTCCGGCAGGTGGTTCCAGCGAGTCGAACAGGTGGCTCCGGCGTTCTTGGCAGGTGGTTCCGGTCTGTCCGGTAGGTGTTTCCGGCGTGTCTGGCACGTGCTTCCGGCACGTCTGAGAGGTGGTTCCGTCATGCGCGGCAGGTGATTCCGGAGTGTCCGCCAGGTGGTTCTGGCGTACCCAGCAGGTGATTTTGGCGTGTCCGGCAGGTGTTTCTGGCGAGTCGAGCAGGTGGCTCCGGCATGCTCGGCAGGTGCTTCCGGCGTCTCCGGCACTTGGTTCTGGTGTGTCTGAGAGCTGGTTCCGGCATGTCCGGCAGATGATTCCGGAGTGTCCGCCAAGTGGTTCTGGCATACCCAGCAGGTGATTTTGGCGTGTCAGGCAGGTGGTACCGGTGAGTCGAGCAGGTGGTTCCGGCGTGCTCAGCAGGTGGTTCAGGCGGTTCTGGCAGGTGGTATCCGTCTGTTCGGGGTGTGGTTCCAGCATCTCATGAACACGTTTCTGGCAAGTCTGAGATGTGGTTCCAGCCGGCCCGACAGGTGTTTCCGCAGTGTCCGCCAAGCGGTTCTGGCGTAGTTGGCAGGTGATTTTGGCATGACTGGCAGGTGGTTCCAGCAAGCCTGGCAGGTGATTCCAAAGTGTTCACCAACTGGTTGTGGCGTAGCCGGCAGGTGATTTTTGCGTGATCGGCAGGTGGTTCTGGCGAGTCGAGCAGGTGGTTCCGGCGTGCTCGGCTGGTGCTTCCGGGGTCATTGGCACGGGGTTCTGGCATGTCTGAGAGGTGGTTCCTGCATGCCCGGCAAGTGATTCCGGAGTGTTCGCCAAGTGGTTCTGGTATAGTCGGCAGGTGATTTTGGCATGTCCGGCAGGTGGTTCAGGCGAGTTGAGCAGGTGGTTCCAACGTGCTTGGCAGGTGCTTCCGGCGTCTCCGGCACGTGTTTCTGGCACATCTGACAGGTGGTTCCGGCATGCCCGAAAGGTGATTCCGGTCTGTCCGGTAGGTGGTTCCAGCCTGCACGGCATGTGGTTCTGGTACGTCTCAGAGGTGGTTGCGCATGCCCAACAGGTGATTCCGGACTGTCCGCCACATGGTTCTGGCACGTCTGAGAGTTGGTTCCGGCATGCCCGGCAGGTCATCCCAGAGAGTCCTCCAAGTGGTTCTGGCATAACACGCAGGTGATTTTGGCGTGTCAGGCAGGTTGTTCCGTTTTGCTTGGCAGGTGGTTCAGGCTTGGCCGGCAGGTGGTTCCAGACTGTCCAGGACGTGTTTCCAGCTTCTCCGGCAGGTGGTTCTGGTACGTCTGAGAGGTGGTTCCGCCATGGCTGGCAGGTGATTCCGGACCACCCCCCAGGTGGTTCTGGCATAGCCAGCAGTTTATATTGGCCTGTCCGGCAGGTGGTTCCAGAGAGTCGAACAGGTGGCTCCGGCGTGCTCGGCAGGTGGTTCCGGTCTGTCCGGTAGGTCATTCCGGCGTGTCCGGCACGTGCTTCCTGCACGTCTGAGAGGTGGTTCCGGCATGCGCGACAGGTGGTTTCGGAGTGTCCGCCAGGTGGTTCTGGCGTACCCGGCAGGTGATTTTGGCGTGTCCGGCAGGTGTTTCTGGCGAGTCGAGCAGGTGGCTCCGGCATGCTCGGCAGGTGCTTCCGGCGTCTCCGGCACGTGGTTCTGGTGTGTCTGAGAGCTGGTTCCGGCATGTCCGGCAGATGATTCCGGAGTTTTCCGCCAAGTGGTTCTGGCACACCCGGCTGGTGATTTGGGCATGTCAGGTAGGTGGCTCCGGCGTGCTCGGCAGGTTGTTCAGACGGGTCTGGCAGGTGTTTTCCGTCTGTTCGGGGTGTGGTTCCAGCATCTCATGCACATGGTTCTGGCACGTCTGAGATGTGGTTCCGGCCGGCCCGACAGGTGTTTCCACAGTGTCCGCCAAGTGGTACTGGCGTAGTTGGCAGGTGATTTTGGCATGACCGGCAGGTGGTTCCAGCAAGCCCGGCAGGTGATTCCGAAGTGTTCCCCAACTGGTTGTGGCGTAGCCGGCAGGTGATTTTTGCGTGTCCGGCAGGTGGTTCTGGCGAGTCGAGCAGGTGGTTCCGGCGTGCTCGGCTGGTGCTTCCGGGGTCATTGGCACGTGGTTCTGGCATATCTGAGAGGTGGTTCCGGCATGCCCGGCAGGTGATTCCGGAGTGTTCGCCAAGTGTTTCCGGCGTAGCCGGCAGGTGATTTTGCATGTCCAGCGGTCGTTCCGGCGGGTCGAGCCGGTGGTTCTGGCGTGTCCGGCAGGTGGTTCCGGTCTGTCCGGCAGGTGGTTCTGTGGTGTCCGGCACGAGGTTCAGTCTGAGAGGCTGTGCCGGCATGCCCCTCACGTGATTCCGGCTTGTCCCCGAAGTGGTGCTGGTGTAGCGGGCAGGTGATTTTGGCGTGTCCGGCAGGTGGTTCAGGCGAGTTGAGCAGGTGGTTGCGACGTGCTCGGCAGGTGCTTCCGGCGTCTCCGGCACGTGTTTCTGGCACATCTGACTGGTGGTTCCGGCATGCCCAAAAGTTGATTCCGGTCTGTCCGGTAGGTGGTTCCGGCGTGCACGGCACGTGGTTCTGGTACGTGTCAGAGGTGGTTGCGTATGCCCAACAGGTGATTTCGGACTGTCCGCCACGTGCTTCTGGCACGTCTGAGAGGTGGTTCCAACATGCCCGGCAGGTCATTTCGGAGAGTCGTCCAAGTGGTTCTGGCGTAGCCCGCAGGTGATTTTGGCGTGTCCGGCAGGTGGTTCCGCCGTGCTCGGCAGGTGGTTCAGGCATGGCCGTCACGTGGTTCCAGTCTGTCCAGGACGTGTTTCCAGCTTCTCCGGCAGGTGGTTCTGGTACGTCTGAGAGGTGGTTCCGCCATGGCTGGCAGGTGATCCCGGACTGTCCCCCAGGTGGTTCTGGCATAGCCAGCAGTTGATATTGGCCTGTCCGGCAGGTGGTTCCAGCGAGTCGAACAGGTGGCTCCGGCGTTCTTGGCAGGTGGTTCCAGTCTGTCCGGTATGTGTTTCCGGCGTGTCTGGCACGTGCTTCCGGCACGTCTGAGAGGTGGTTCCGTCATGCGCGGCAGGTGATTCCGGAGTGTCCGCCAGGTGGTTCTGGCGTACCCAGCAGGTGATTTTGGCGTGTCCGGCAGGTGTTTCTGGCGAGTCGAGCAGGTGGCTCCGGCATGCTCGGCAGGTGCTTCCGGCGTCTCCGGCACTTGGTTCTGGTGTGTCTGAGAGCTGGTTCCGGCATGTCCGGCAGATGATTCCGGAGTGTCCGCCAAGTGGTTCTGGCATACCAAGCAGGTGATTTTGGCGTGTCAGGGAAGTGGTACCGGTGAGTCGAGCAGGCGGTTCCGGCGTGCTCAGCAGGTGGTTCAGGCGGTTCTGGCAGGTGGTATCCGTCTGTTCGGGGTGTGGTTCCAGCATCTCATGAACACGTTTCTGGCAAGTCTGAGATGTGGTTCCAGCCGGCCCGACAGGTGTTTCCGCAGTGTCCGCCAAGCGGTTCTGGCGTAGTTGGCAGGTGATTTTGGCATGACTGGAAGGTGGTTCCAGCAAGCCTGGCAGGTGATTCCAAAGTGTTCACCAACTGGTTGTGGCGTAGCCGGCAGGTGATTTTTGCGTGATCGGCAGGTGGTTCTGGCGAGTCGAGCAGGTGGTTCCGCCGTGCTCGGCTGGTGCTTCCGGGGTCATTGGCACGGGGTTCTGGCATGTCTGAGAGGTGGTTCCTGCATGCCCGGCAAGTGATTCCGGAGTGTTCGCCAAGTGGTTCTGGCATAGTCGGCAGGTGATTTTGGCATGTCCGGCAGGTGCTTCAGGCGAGTTGAGCAGGTGGTTCCAACGTGCTTGGCAGGTGCTTCCGGCGTCTCCGGCACGTGTTTCTGGCACATCTGACCGGTGGTTCCGGCATGCCCGAAAGGTGATTCCGGTCTGTCCGGTAGGTGGTTCCAGCCGGCACGGCATGTGGTTCTGGTACGTCTCAGAGGTGGTTGCGCATGCCCAACAGGTGATTCCGGACTGTCCGCCACATGGTTCTGGCACGTCTGAGAGGTGGTTCCGGCATGCCCGGCAGGTCATCCCAGAGAGTCCTCCAAGTGGTTCTGGCATAACACGCAGGTGATTTTGGCGTGTCAGGCAGGTTGTTCCGTTGTGCTTGGCAGGTGGTTCAGGCTTGGCCGGCAGGTGGTTCCAGACTGTCCAGGACGTGTTTCCAGCTTCTCCGGCAGGTGGTTCTGGTACGTCTGAGAGGTGGTTCCGCCATGGCTGGCAGGTGATTCCGGACCGCCCCCCAGAGGGTTCTGGCATAGCCAGCAGTTGATATTGGCCTGTCCGGCAGGTGGTTCCAGAGAGTCGAACAGGTGGCTCCGGCGTGCTCGGCAGGTGGTTCCGGTCTGTCCGGTAGGTCATTCCGGCGTGTCCGGCACGTGCTTCCTGCACGTCTGAGAGGTGGTTCCGGCATGCGCGACAGGTGGTTTCGGAGTGTCCGCCAGGTGGTTCTGGCGTACCCGGCAGGTGATTTTGGCGTGTCCGGCAGGTGTTTCTGGCGAGTCGAGCAGGTGGCTCCGGCATGCTCGGCAGGTGCTTCCGGCGTCTCCGGCACGTGGTTCTGGTGTGTCTGAGAGCTGGTTCCGGCATGTCCGGCCGATGATTCCGGAGTGTCCTCCAAGTGGTTCTGGCATACCCGGCTGGTGATTTGGGCATGTCAGGTAGGTGGCTCCGGCGTGCTCGGCAGGTTGTTCAGACGGGTCTGGCAGGTGTTTTCCGTCTGTTCTGGGTGTGGTTCCAGCATCTCATGCACATGGTTCTGGCACGTCTGAGATGTGGTTCCGGCCGGCCCGACAGGTGTTTCCACAGTGTCCGCCAAGTGGTACTGGCGTAGTTGGCAGGTGATTTTGGCATGACCGGCAGGTGGTTCCAGCAAGCCCGGCAGGTGATTCCGAAGTGTTCCCCAACTGGTTGTGGCGTAGCCGGCAGGTGATTTTTGCGTGTCCGGCAGGTGGTTCTGGCGAGTCGAGCAGGTGGTTCCGGCGTGCTCGGCAGGTGCTTCCGGGGTCATTGGCACGGGGTTCTGGCATATCTGAGAGGTGGTTCCGGCATGCCCGGCAGGTGATTCCGGAGTGTTCGCCAAGTGTTTCCGGCGTAGCCGGCAGGTGATTTTGCATGTCCAGCGGTCGTTCCGGCGGGTCGAGCCGGTGGTTCCGGCGTGTCCGGCAGGTGGTTCCGGTCTGTCCGGCAGGTGGCTCTGTGGTGTCCGGCACGAGGTTCAGTCTGAGAGGCTGTGCCGGCCTGCCCCTCACGTGATTCCGGCTTGTCCCCGAAGTGGTGCTGGTGTAGCGGGCAGGTGATTTTGGCGTGTCGGGCAGGTGGTTCAGGCGAGTTGAGCAGGTGGTTGCGACGTGCTCGGCAGGTGCTTCCGGCGTCTCCGGCACGTGTTTCTGGCACATCTGACTGGTGGTTCCGGCATGCCCAAAAGTTGATTCCGGTCTGTCCGGTAGGTGGTTCCGGCGTGCACGGCACGTGGTTCTGGTACGTGTCAGAGGTGGTTGCGTATGCCCAACAGGTGATTCCGGACTGTCCGCCACGTGCTTCTGGCACGTCTGAGAGGTGGTTCCAACATGCCCGGCAGGTCATTTCGGAGAGTCGTCCAAGTGGTTCTGGCGTAGCCCGCAGGTGATTTTGGCGTGTCCGGCAGGTGGTTCCGCCGTGCTCGGCAGGTGGTTCAGGCATGGCCGTCACGTGGTTCCAGTCTGTCCAGGACGTGTTTCCAGCTTCTCCAGCAGGTGGTTCTGGTACGTCTGAGAGGTGGTTCCGCCATGGCTGGCAGGTGATCCCGGACTGTCCCCCAGGTGGTTCTGGCATAGCCAGCAGTTGATATTGGCCTGTCCGGCAGGTGGTTCCAGCGAGTCGAACAGGTGGCTCCGGCGTTCTTGGCAGGTGGTTCCAGTCTGTCCGGTAGGTGTTTCCGGCGTGTCTGGCACGTGCTTCCGGCACGTCTGAGAGGTGGTTCCGTCATGAGCGGCAGGTGATTCCGGAGTGTCCGCCAGGTGGTTCTGGCGTACCCGGCAGGTGGTTTTGGCGTGTCCGGTAGGTGTTTCTGGCGAGTCGAGCAGGTGGCTCCGGCATGCTCGGCAGGTGCTTCCGGCGTCTCCGGCACTTGGTTCTGGTGTGTCTGAGAGCTGGTTCCGGCATGTCCGGCAGATGATTCCGGAGTGTCCGCCAAGTGGTTCTGGCATACCCAGCAGGTGATTTTGGCGTGTCAGGGAGGTGGTACCGGTGAGTCGAGCAGGTGGTTCCGGCGTGCTCAGCAGGTGGTTCAGGCGGTTCTGGCAGGTGGTATCCGTCTGTTCGGGGTGTGGTTCCAGCATCTCATGAACACGTTTCTGGCAAGTCTGAGATGTGGTTCCAGCCGGCCCGACAGGTGTTTCCGCAGTGTCCGCCAAGCGGTTCTGGCGTAGTTGGCAGGTGATTTTGGCATGACTGGCAGGTGGTTCCAGCAAGCCTGGCAGGTGATTCCAAAGTGTTCACCAACTGGTTGTGGCGTAGCCGGCAGGTGATTTTTGCGTGATCGGCAGGTGGTTCTGGCGAGTCGAGCAGGTGGTTCCGGCGTGCTCGGCTGGTGCTTCCGGGGTCATTGGCACGGGGTTCTGGCATGTCTGAGAGGTGGTTCCTGCATGCCCGGCAAGTGATTCCGGAGTGTTCGCCAAGTGGTTCTGGCATAGTCGGCAGGTGATTTTGGCATGTCCGGCAGGTGGTTCAGGCGAGTTGAGCAGGTGGTTCCAACGTGCTTGGCAGGTGCTTCCGGCGTCTCCGGCACGTGTTTCTGGCACATCTGACAGGTGGTTCCGGCATGCCCGAAAGGTGATTCCGGTCTGTCCGGTAGGTGGTTCCAGCCGGCACGGCATGTGGTTCTGGTACGTCTCAGAGGTGGTTGCGCATGCCCAACAGGTGATTCCGGACTGTCCGCCACATGGTTCTGGCACGTCTGAGAGGTGGTTCCGGCATGCCCGGCAGGTCATCCCAGAGAGTCCTCCTAGTGGTTCTGGCATAACACGCAGGTGATTTTGGCGTGTCAGGCAGGTTGTTCCGTTGTGCTTGGCAGGTGGTTCAGGCTTGGCCGGCAGGTGGTTCCAGACTGTCCAGGACGTGTTTCCAGCTTCTCCGGCAGGTGGTTCTGGTACGTCTGAGAGGTGGTTCCGCCATGGCTGGCAGGTGATTCCGGACCGTCCCCCAGGTGGTCCTGGCATAGCCAGCAGTTGATATTGGCCTGTCCGGCAGGTGGTTCCAGAGAGTCGAACAGGTGGCTCCGGCGTGCTCGGCAGGTGGTTCCGGTCTGTCCGGTAGGTCATTCCGGCGTGTCCGGCACGTGCTTCCTGCACGTCTGAGAGGTGGTTCCGGCATGCGCGACAGGTGGTTTCGGAGTGTCCGCCAGGTGGTTCTGGCGTACCCGGCAGGTGATTTTGGCGTGTCCGGCAGGTGTTTCTGGCGAGTCGAGCAGGTGGCTCCGGCATGCTCGGCAGGTGCTTCCGGCGTCTCCGGCACGTGGTTCTGGTGTGTCTGAGAGCTGGTTCCGGCATGTCCGGCAGATGATTCCGGAGTGTCCGCCAAGTGGTTCTGGCATACCCGGCTGGTGATTTGGGCATGTCAGGTAGGTGGCTCCGGCGTGCTCGGCAGGTTGTTCAGACGGGTCTGGCAGGTGTTTTCCGTCTGTTCGGGGTGTGGTTCCAGCATCTCATGCACATGGTTCTGGCACGTCTGAGATGTGGTTCCGGCCGGCCCGACAGGTGTTTCCACAGTGTCCGCCAAGTGGTACTGGCGTAGTTGGCAGGTGATTTTGGCATGACCGGCAGGTGGTTCCAGCAAGCCCGGCAGGTGATTCCGAAGTGTTCCCCAACTGGTTGTGGCGTAGCCGGCAGGTGATTTTTGCGTGTCCGGCAGGTGGTTCTGGCGAGTCGAGCAGGTGGTTCCGGCGTGCTCGGCAGGTGCTTCCGGGGTCATTGGCACGTGGTTCTGGCATATCTGAGAGGTGGTTCCGGCATGCCCGGCAGGTGATTCCGGAGTGTTCGCCAAGTGTTTCCGGCGTAGCCGGCAGGTGATTCTGCATGTCCAGCGGTCGTTCCGGCGGGTCGAGCCGGTGGTTCCGGCGTGTCCGGCAGGTGGTTCCGGTCTGTCTGGCAGGTGGTTCTGTGGTGTCCGGCACGAGGTTCAGTCTGAGAGGCTGTGCCGGCATGCCCCTCACGTGATTCCGGCTTGTCCCCGAAGTGGTGCTGGTGTAGCGGGCAGGTGATTTTGGCGTGTCGGGCAGGTGGTTCAGGCGAGTTGAGCAGGTGGTTGCGACGTGCTCGGCAGGTGCTTCCGGCGTCTCCGGCACGTGTTTCTGGCACATCTGACTGGTGGTTCCGGCATGCCCAAAAGTTGATTCCGGTCTGTCCGGTAGGTGGTTCCGGCGTGCACGGCACGTGGTTCTGGTACGTGTCAGAGGTGGTTGCATATGCCCAACAGGTGATTCCGGACTGTGCGCCACGTGCTTCTGGCACGTCTGAGAGGTGGTTCCAACATGCCCGGCAGGTCATTTCGGAGAGTCGTCCAAGTGGTTCTGGCGTAGCCCGCAGGTGGTTCCGCCGTGCTCGGCAGGTGGTTCAGGCATGGCCGTCACGTGGTTCCAGTCTGTCCAGGACGTGTTTCCAGCTTCTCCGGCAGGTGGTTCTGGTACGTCTGAGAGGTGGTTCCGCCATGGCTGGCAGGTGATCCCGGACTGTCCCCCAGGTGGTTCTGGCATAGCCAGCAGTTGATATTGGCCTGTCCGGCAGGTGGTTCCAGCGAGTCGAACAGGTGGCTCCGGCGTTCTTGGCAGGTGGTTCCGGTCTGTCTGGTAGGTGTTTCCGGCGTGTCTGGCACGTGCTTCCGGCACGTCTGAGAGGTGGTTCCGTCATGCGCGGCAGGTGATTCCGGAGTGTCCGCCAGGTGGTTCTGGCGTACCCAGCAGGTGATTTTGGCGTGTCCGGCAGGTGTTTCTGGCGAGTCGAGCAGGTGGCTCCGGTATGCTCGGCAGGTGCTTCCGGCGTCTCCGGCACTTGGTTCTGGTGTGTCTGAGAGCTGGTTCCGGCATGTCCGGCAGATGATTCCGGAGTGTCCGCCAAGTGGTTCTGGCATACCCAGCAGGTGATTTTGGCGTGTCAGGCAGGTGGTACCGGTGAGTCGAGCAGGTGGTTCCGGCGTGCTCAGCAGGTGGTTCAGGCGGTTCTGGCAGGTGGTATCCGTCTGTTCGGGGTGTGGTTCCAGCATCTCATGAACACGTTTCTGGCAAGTCTGAGATGTGGTTCCAGCCGGCCCGACAGGTGTTTCCGCAGTGTCCGCCAAGCGGTTCTGGCGTAGTTGGCAGGTGATTTTGGCATGACTGGCAGGTGGTTCCAGCAAGCCTGGCAGGTGATTCCAAAGTGTTCACCAACTGGTTGTGGCGTAGCCGGCAGGTGATTTTTGCGTGATCGGCAGGTGGTTCTGGCGAGTCGAGCAGGTGGTTCCGGCGTGCTCGGCTGGTGCTTCCGGGGTCATTGGCACGGGGTTCTGGCATGTCTGAGAGGTGGTTCCTGCATGCCCGGCAAGTGATTCCGGAGTGTTCGCCAAGTGGTTCTGGTATAGTCGGCAGGTGATTTTGGCATGTCCGGCAGGTGGTTCAGGCGAGTTGAGCAGGTGGTTCCAACGTGCTTGGCAGGTGCTTCCGGCGTCTCCGGCACGTGTTTCTGGCACATCTGACAGGTGGTTCCGGCATGCCCGAAAGGTGATTCCGGTCTGTCCGGTAGGTGGTTCCAGCCTGCACGGCATGTGGTTCTGGTACGTCTCAGAGGTGGTTGCGCATGCCCAACAGGTGATTCCGGACTGTCCGCCACATGGTTCTGGCACGTCTGAGAGTTGGTTCCGGCATGCCCGGCAGGTCATCCCAGAGAGTCCTCCAAGTGGTTCTGGCATAACACGCAGGTGATTTTGGCGTGTCAGGCAGGTTGTTCCGTTTTGCTTGGCAGGTGGTTCAGGCTTGGCCGGCAGGTGGTTCCAGACTGTCCAGGACGTGTTTCCAGCTTCTCCGGCAGGTGGTTCTGGTACGTCTGAGAGGTGGTTCCGCCATGGCTGGCAGGTGATTCCGGACCACCCCCCAGGTGGTTCTGGCATAGCCAGCAGTTTATATTGGCCTGTCCGGCAGGTGGTTCCAGAGAGTCGAACAGGTGGCTCCGGCGTGCTCGGCAGGTGGTTCCGGTCTGTCCGGTAGGTCATTCCGGCGTGTCCGGCACGTGCTTCCTGCACGTCTGAGAGGTGGTTCCGGCATGCGCGACAGGTGGTTTCGGAGTGTCCGCCAGGTGGTTCTGGCGTACCCGGCAGGTGATTTTGGCGTGTCCGGCAGGTGTTTCTGGCGAGTCGAGCAGGTGGCTCCGGCATGCTCGGCAGGTGCTTCCGGCGTCTCCGGCACGTGGTTCTGGTGTGTCTGAGAGCTGGTTCCGGCATGTCCGGCAGATGATTCCGGAGTTTTCCGCCAAGTGGTTCTGGCATACCCGGCTGGTGATTTGGGCATGTCAGGTAGGTGGCTCCGGCGTGCTCGGCAGGTTGTTCAGACGGGTCTGGCAGGTGTTTTCCGTCTGTTCTGGGTGTGGTTCCAGCATCTCATGCACATGGTTCTGGCACGTCTGAGATGTGGTTCCGGCCGGCCCGACAGGTGTTTCCACAGTGTCCGCCAAGTGGTACTGGCGTAGTTGGCAGGTGATTTTGGCATGACCGGCAGGTGGTTCCAGCAAGCCCGGCAGGTGATTCCGAAGTGTTCCCCAACTGGTTGTGGCGTAGCCGGCAGGTGATTTTTGCGTGTCCGGCAGGTGGTTCTGGCGAGTCGAGCAGGTGGTTCCGGCGTGCTCGGCTGGTGCTTCCGGGGTCATTGGCACGTGGTTCTGGCATATCTGAGAGGTGGTTCCGGCATGCCCGGCAGGTGATTCCGGAGTGTTCCCCAAGTGTTTCCGGCGTAGCCGGCAGGTGATTTTGCATGTCCAGCGGTCGTTCCGGCGGGTCGAGCCGGTGGTTCTGGCGTGTCCGGCAGGTGGTTCCGGTCTGTCCGGCAGGTGGTTCTGTGGTGTCCGGCACGAGGTTCAGTCTGAGAGGCTGTGCCGGCATGCCCCTCACGTGATTCCGGCTTGTCCCCGAAGTGGTGCTGGTGTAGCGGGCAGGTGATTTTGGCGTGTCCGGCAGGTGGTTCAGGCGATTTGAGCAGGTGGTTGCGACGTGCTCGGCAGGTGCTTCCGGCGTCTCCGGCACGTGTTTCTGGCACATCTGACTGGTGGTTCCGGCATGCCCAAAAGTTGATTCCGGTCTGTCCGGTAGGTGGTTCCGGCGTGCACGGCACGTGGTTCTGGTACGTGTCAGAGGTGGTTGCGTATGCCCAACAGGTGATTTCGGACTGTCCGCCACGTGCTTCTGGCACGTCTGAGAGGTGGTTCCAACATGCCCGGCAGGTCATTTCGGAGAGTCGTCCAAGTGGTTCTGGCGTAGCCCGCAGGTGATTTTGGCGTGTCCGGCAGGTGGTTCCGCCGTGCTCGGCAGGTGGTTCAGGCATGGCCGTCACGTGGTTCCAGTCTGTCCAGGACGTGTTTCCACCTTCTCCGGCAGGTGGTTCTGGTACGTCTGAGAGGTGGTTCCGCCATGGCTGGCAGGTGATCCCGGACTGTCCCCCAGGTGGTTCTGGCATAGCCAGCAGTTGATATTGGCCTGTCCGGCAGGTGGTTCCAGCGAGTCGAACAGGTGGCTCCGGCGTTCTTGGCAGGTGGTTCCAGTCTGTCCGGTATGTGTTTCCGGCGTGTCTGGCACGTGCTTCCGGCACGTCTGAGAGGTGGTTCCGTCATGCGCGGCAGGTGATTCCGGAGTGTCCGCCAGGTGGTTCTGGCGTACCCAGCAGGTGATTTTGGCGTGTCCGGCAGGTGTTTCTGGCGAGTCGAGCAGGTGGCTCCGGCATGCTCGGCAGGTGCTTCCGGCGTCTCCGGCACTTGGTTCTGGTGTGTCTGAGAGCTGGTTCCGGCATGTCCGGCAGATGATTCCGGAGTGTCCGCCAAGTGGTTCTGGCATACCAAGCAGGTGATTTTGGCGTGTCAGGGAAGTGGTACCGGTGAGTCGAGCAGGCGGTTCCGGCGTGCTCAGCAGGTGGTTCAGGCAGTTCTGGCAGGTGGTATCCGTCTGTTCGGGGTGTGGTTCCAGCATCTCATGAACACGTTTCTGGCAAGTCTGAGATGTGGTTCCAGCCGGCCCGACAGGTGTTTCCGCAGTGTCCGCCAAGCGGTTCTGGCGTAGTTGGCAGGTGATTTTGGCATGACTGGAAGGTGGTTCCAGCAAGCCTGGCAGGTGATTCCAAAGTGTTCACCAACTGGTTGTGGCGTAGCCGGCAGGTGATTTTTGCGTGATCGGCAGGTGGTTCTGGCGAGTCGAGCAGGTGGTTCCGGCGTGCTCGGCTGGTGCTTCCGGGGTCATTGGCACGGGGTTCTGGCATGTCTGAGAGGTGGTTCCTGCATGCCCGGCAAGTGATTCCGGAGTGTTCGCCAAGTGGTTCTGGCATAGTCGGCAGGTGATTTTGGCATGTCCGGCAGGTGCTTCAGGCGAGTTGAGCAGGTGGTTCCAACGTGCTTGGCAGGTGCTTCCGGCGTCTCCGGCACGTGTTTCTGGCACATCTGACCGGTGGTTCCGGCATGCCCGAAAGGTGATTCCGGTCTGTCCGGTAGGTGGTTCCAGCCGGCACGGCATGTGGTTCTGGTACGTCTCAGAGGTGGTTGCGCATGCCCAACAGGTGATTCCGGACTGTCCGCCACATGGTTCTGGCACGTCTGAGAGGTGGTTCCGGCATGCCCGGCAGGTCATCCCAGAGAGTCCTCCAAGTGGTTCTGGCATAACACGCAGGTGATTTTGGCGTGTCAGGCAGGTTGTTCCGTTGTGCTTGGCAGGTGGTTCAGGCTTGGCCGGCAGGTGGTTCCAGACTGTCCAGGACGTGTTTCCAGCTTCTCCGGCAGGTGGTTCTGGTACGTCTGAGAGGTGGTTCCGCCATGGCTGGCAGGTGATTCCGGACCGTCCCCCAGGTGGTCCTGGCATAGCCAGCAGTTGATATTGGCCTGTCCGGCAGGTGGTTCCAGAGAGTCGAACAGGTGGCTCCGGCGTGCTCGGCAGGTGGTTCCGGTCTGTCCATTAGGTCATTCCGGCGTGTCCGGCACGTGCTTCCTGCACGTCTGAGAGGTGGTTCCGGCATGCGCGACAGGTGGTTTCGGAGTGTCCGCCAGGTGGTTCTGGCGTACCCGGCAGGTGATTTTGGCGTGTCCGGCAGGTGTTTCTGGCGAGTCGAGCAGGTGGCTCCGGCATGCTCGGCAGGTGCTTCCGGCGTCTCCGGCACGTGGTTCTGGTGTGTCTGAGAGCTGGTTCCGGCATGTCCGGCAGATGATTCCGGAGTGTCCGCCAAGTGGTTCTGGCATACCCGGCTGGTGATTTGGGCATGTCAGGTAGGTGGCTCCGGCGTGCTCGGCAGGTTGTTCAGACGGGTCTGGCAGGTGTTTTCCGTCTGTTCGGGGTGTGGTTCCAGCATCTCATGCACATGGTTCTGGCACGTCTGAGATGTGGTTCCGGCCGGCCCGACAGGTGTTTCCACAGTGTCCGCCAAGTGGTACTGGCGTAGTTGGCAGGTGATTTTGGCATGACCGGCAGGTGGTTCCAGCAAGCCCGGCAGGTGATTCCGAAGTGTTCCCCAACTGGTTGTGGCGTAGCCGGCAGGTGATTTTTGCGTGTCCGGCAGGTGGTTCTGGCGAGTCGAGCAGGTGGTTCCGGCGTGCTCGGCAGGTGCTTCCGGGGTCATTGGCACGTGGTTCTGGCATATCTGAGAGGTGGTTCCGGCATGCCCGGCAGGTGATTCCGGAGTGTTCGCCAAGTGTTTCCGGCGTAGCCGGCAGGTGATTCTGCATGTCCAGCGGTCGTTCCGGCGGGTCGAGCCGGTGGTTCCGGCGTGTCCGGCAGGTGGTTCCGGTCTGTCTGGCAGGTGGTTCTGTGGTGTCCGGCACGAGGTTCAGTCTGAGAGGCTGTGCCGGCATGCCCCTCACGTGATTCCGGCTTGTCCCCGAAGTGGTGCTGGTGTAGCGGGCAGGTGATTTTGGCGTGTCGGGCAGGTGGTTCAGGCGAGTTGAGCAGGTGGTTGCGACGTGCTCGGCAGGTGCTTCCGGCGTCTCCGGCACGTGTTTCTGGCACATCTGACTGGTGGTTCCGGCATGCCCAAAAGTTGATTCCGGTCTGTCCGGTAGGTGGTTCCGGCGTGCACGGCACGTGGTTCTGGTACGTGTCAGAGGTGGTTGCATATGCCCAACAGGTGATTCCGGACTGTGCGCCACGTGCTTCTGGCACGTCTGAGAGGTGGTTCCAACATGCCCGGCAGGTCATTTCGGAGAGTCGTCCAAGTGGTTCTGGCGTAGCCCGCAGGTGGTTCCGCCGTGCTCGGCAGGTGGTTCAGGCATGGCCGTCACGTGGTTCCAGTCTGTCCAGGACGTGTTTCCAGCTTCTCCGGCAGGTGGTTCTGGTACGTCTGAGAGGTGGTTCCGCCATGGCTGGCAGGTGATCCCGGACTGTCCCCCAGGTGGTTCTGGCATAGCCAGCAGTTGATATTGGCCTGTCCGGCAGGTGGTTCCAGCGAGTCGAACAGGTGGCTCCGGCGTTCTTGGCAGGTGGTTCCGGTCTGTCTGGTAGGTGTTTCCGGCGTGTCTGGCACGTGCTTCCGGCACGTCTGAGAGGTGGTTCCGTCATGCGCGGCAGGTGATTCCGGAGTGTCCGCCAGGTGGTTCTGGCGTACCCAGCAGGTGATTTTGGCGTGTCCGGCAGGTGTTTCTGGCGAGTCGAGCAGGTGGCTCCGGCATGCTCGGCAGGTGCTTCCGGCGTCTCCGGCACTTGGTTCTGGTGTGTCTGAGAGCTGGTTCCGGCATGTCCGGCAGATGATTCCGGAGTGTCCGCCAAGTGGTTCTGGCATACCCAGCAGGTGATTTTGGCGTGTCAGGCAGGTGGTACCGGTGAGTCGAGCAGGTGGTTCCGGCGTGCTCAGCAGGTGGTTCAGGCGGTTCTGGCAGGTGGTATCCGTCTGTTCGGGGTGTGGTTCCAGCATCTCATGAACACGTTTCTGGCAAGTCTGAGATGTGGTTCCAGCCGGCCCGACAGGTGTTTCCGCAGTGTCCGCCAAGCGGTTCTGGCGTAGTTGGCAGGTGATTTTGGCATGACTGGCAGGTGGTTCCAGCAAGCCTGGCAGGTGATTCCAAAGTGTTCACCAACTGGTTGTGGCGTAGCCGGCAGGTGATTTTTGCGTGATCGGCAGGTGGTTCTGGCGAGTCGAGCAGGTGGTTCCGGCGTGCTCGGCTGGTGCTTCCGGGGTCATTGGCACGGGGTTCTGGCATGTCTGAGAGGTGGTTCCTGCATGCCCGGCAAGTGATTCCGGAGTGTTCGCCAAGTGGTTCTGGCATAGTCGGCAGGTGATTTTGGCATGTCCGGCAGGTGGTTCAGGCGAGTTGAGCAGGTGGTTCCAACGTGCTTGGCAGGTGCTTCCGGCGTCTCCGGCACGTGTTTCTGGCACATCTGACAGGTGGTTCCGGCATGCCCGAAAGGTGATTCCGGTCTGTCCGGTAGGTGGTTCCAGCCGGGACGGCATGTGGTTCTGGTACGTCTCAGAGGTGGTTGCGCATGCCCAACAGGTGATTCCGGACTGTCCGCCACATGGTTCTGGCACGTCTGAGAGTTGGTTCCGGCATGCCCGGCAGGTCATCCCAGAGAGTCCTCCAAGTGGTTCTGGCATAACACGCAGGTGATTTTGGCGTGTCAGGCAGGTTGTTCCGTTGTGCTTGGCAGGTGGTTCAGGCTTGGCCGGCAGGTGGTTCCAGACTGTCCAGGACATGTTTCCAGCTTCTCCGGCAGGTGGTTCTGGTACGTCTGAGAGGTGGTTCCGCCATGGCTGGCAGGTGATTCCGGACCGTCCCCCAGGTGGTTCTGGCATAGCCAGCAGTTGATATTGGCCTGTCCGGCAGGTGGTTCCAGAGAGTCGAACAGGTGGCTCCGGCGTGCTCGGCAGGTGGTTCCGGTCTGTCCGGTAGGTCATTCCGGCGTGTCCGGCACGTGCTTCCTGCACGTCTGAGAGGTGGTTCCGGCATGCGCGACAGGTGGTTTCGGAGTGTCCGCCAGGTGGTTCTGGCGTACCCGGCAGGTGATTTTGGCGTGTCCGGCAGGTGTTTCTGGCGAGTCGAGCAGGTGGCTCCGGCATGCTCGGCAGGTGCTTCCGGCGTCTCCGGCACGTGGTTCTGGTGTGTCTGAGAGCTGGTTCCGGCATGTCCGGCAGATGATTCCGGAGTTTTCCGCCAAGTGGTTCTGGCATACCCAGCTGGTGATTTGGGCATGTCAGGTAGGTGGCTCCGGCGTGCTCGGCAGGTTGTTCAGACGGGTCTGGCAGGTGTTTTCCGTCTGTTCTGGGTGTGGTTCCAGCATCTCATGCACATGGTTCTGGCACGTCTGAGATGTGGTTCCGGCCGGCCCGACAGGTGTTTCCACAGTGTCCGCCAAGTGGTACTGGCGTAGTTGGCAGGTGATTTTGGCATGACCGGCAGGTGGTTCCAGCAAGCCCGGCAGGTGATTCCGAAGTGTTCCCCAACTGGTTGTGGCGTAGCCGGCAGGTGATTTTTGCGTGTCCGGCAGGTGGTTCTGGCGAGTCGAGCAGGTGGTTCCGGCGTGCTCCGCAGGTGCTTCCGGGGTCATTGGCACGTGGTTCTGGCATATCTGAGAGGTGGTTCCGGCATGCCCGGCAGGTGATTCCGGAGTGTTCGCCAAGTGTTTCCGGCGTAGCCGGCAGGTGATTTTGCATGTCCAGCGGTCGTTCCGGCGGGTCGAGCCGGTGGTTCCGGCGTGTCCGGCAGGTGGTTCCGGTCTGTCCGGCAGGTGGTTCTGTGGTGTCCGGCACGAGGTTCAGTCTGAGAGGCTGTGCCGGCATGCCCCTCACGTGATTCCGGCTTGTCCCCGAAGTGGTGCTGGTGTAGCGGGCAGGTGATTTTGGCGTGTCCGGCAGGTGGTTCAGGCGAGTTGAGCAGGTGGTTGCGACGTGCTCGTCAGGTGCTTCCGGCGTCTCCGGCACGTGTTTCTGGCACATCTGACTGGTGGTTCCGGCATGCCCAAAAGTTGATTCCGGTCTGTCCGGTAGGTGGTTCCGGCGTGCACGGCACGTGGTTCTGGTACGTGTCAGAGGTGGTTGCGTATGCCCAACAGGTGATTCCGGACTGTCCGCCACGTGCTTCTGGCACGTCTGAGAGGTGGTTCCAACATGCCCGGCAGGTCATTTCGGAGAGTCGTCCAAGTGGTTCTGGCGTAGCCCGCAGGTGATTTTGGCGTGTCCGGCAGGTGGTTCCGCCGTGCTCGGCAGGTGGTTCAGGCATGGCCGTCACGTGGTTCCAGTCTGTCCAGGACGTGTTTCCAGCTTCTCCGGCAGGTGGTTCTGGTACGTCTGAGAGGTGGTTCCGCCATGGCTGGCAGGTGATCCCGGACTGTCCCCCAGGTGGTTCTGGCATAGCCAGCAGTTGATATTGGCCTGTCCGGCAGGTGGTTCCAGCGAGTCGAACAGGTGGCTCCGGCGTTCTTGGCAGGTGGTTCCGGTCTGTCCGGTAGGTGTTTCCGGCGTGTCTGGCACGTGCTTCCGGCACGTCTGAGAGGTGGTTCCGTCATGCGCGGCAGGTGATTCCGGAGTGTCCGCCAGGTGGTTCTGGCGTACCCAGCAGGTGATTTTGGCGTGTCCGGCAGGTGTTTCTGGCGAGTCGAGCAGGTGGCTCCGGCATGCTCGGCAGGTGCTTCCGGCGTCTCCGGCACTTGGTTCTGGTGTGTCTGAGAGCTGGTTCCGGCATGTCCGGCAGATGATTCCGGAGTGTCCGCCAAGTGGTTCTGGCATACCCAGCAGGTGATTTTGGCGTGTCAGGGAGGTGGTACCGGTGAGTCGAGCAGGTGGTTCAGGCGGTTCTGGCAGGTGGTATCCGTCTGTTCGGGGTGTGGTTCCAGCATCTCATGAACACGTTTCTGGCAAGTCTGAGATGTGGTTCCAGCCGGCCCGACAGGTGTTTCCGCAGTGTCCGCCAAGCGGTTCTGGCGTAGTTGGCAGGTGATTTTGGCATGACTGGCAGGTGGTTCCAGCAAGCCTGGCAGGTGATTCCAAAGTGTTCACCAACTGGTTGTGGCGTAGCCGGCAGGTGATTTTTGCGTGATCGGCAGGTGGTTCTGGCGAGTCGAGCAGGTGGTTCCGGCGTGCTCGGCTGGTGCTTCCGGGGTCATTGGCACGGGGTTCTGGCATGTCTGAGAGGTGGTTCCTGCATGCCCGGCAAGTGATTCCGGAGTGTTCGCCAAGTGGTTCTGGCATAGTCGGCAGGTGATTTTGGCATGTCCGGCAGGTGGTTCAGGCGAGTTGAGCAGGTGGTTCCAACGTGCTTGGCAGGTGCTTCCGGCGTCTCCGGCACGTGTTTCTGGCACATCTGACAGGTGGTTCCGACATGCCCGAAAGGTGATTCCGGTCTGTCCGGTAGGTGGTTCCAGCCGGCACGGCATGTGGTTCTGGTACGTCTCAGAGGTGGTTGCGCATGCCCAACAGGTGATTCCGGACTGTCCGCCACATGGTTCTGGCACGTCTGAGAGGTGGTTCCGGCATGCCCGGCAGGTCATCCCAGAGAGTCCTCCAAGTGGTTCTGGCATAACACGCAGGTGATTTTGGCGTGTCAGGCAGGTTGTTCCGTTGTGCTTGGCAGGTGGTTCAGGCTTGGCCGGCAGGTGGTTCCAGACTGTCCAGGACGTGTTTCCAGCTTCTCCGGCAGGTGGTTCTGGTACGTCTGAGAGGTGGTTCCGCCATGGCTGGCAGGTGATTCCGGACCGTCCCCCAGGTGGTTCTGGCATAGCCAGCAGTTGATATTGGCCTGTCCGGCAGGTGTTTCTGGCGAGTCGAGCAGGTGGCTCCGGCATGCTCGGCAGGTGCTTCCGGCGTGTCCGGCACGTGGTTCTGGTGTGTCTGAGAGCTGGTTCCGGCATGTCCGGCAGATGATTCCGGAGTTTTCCGCCAAGTGGTTCTGGCATACCCGGCTGGTGATTTGGGCATGTCAGGTAGGTGGCTCCGGCGTGCTCGGCAGGTTGTTCAGACGGGTCTGGCAGGTGTTTTCCGTCTGTTCTGGGTGTGGTTCCAGCATCTCATGCACATGGTTCTGGCACGTCTGAGATGTGGTTCCGGCCGGCCCGACAGGTGTTTCCACAGTGTCCGCCAAGTGGTACTGGCGTAGTTGGCAGGTGATTTTGGCATGACCGGCAGGTGGTTCCAGCAAGCCCGGCAGGTGATTCCGAAGTGTTCCCCAACTGGTTGTGGCGTAGCCGGCAGGTGATTTTTGCGTGTCCGGCAGGTGGTTCTGGCGAGTCGAGCAGGTGGTTCCGGCGTGCTCCGCAGGTGCTTCCGGGGTCATTGGCACGTGGTTCTGGCATATCTGAGAGGTGGTTCCGGCATGCCCGGCAGGTGATTCCGGAGTGTTCGCCAAGTGTTTCCGGCGTAGCCGGCAGGTGATTTTGCATGTCCAGCGGTCGTTCCGGCGGGTCGAGCCGGTGGTTCCGGCGTGTCCGGCAGGTGGTTCCGGTCTGTCCGGCAGGTGGTTCTGTGGTGTCCGGCACGAGGTTCAGTCTGAGAGGCTGTGCCGGCATGCCCCTCACGTGATTCCGGCTTGTCCCCGAAGTGGTGCTGGTGTAGCGGGCAGGTGATTTTGGCGTGTCCGGCAGGTGGTTCAGGCGAGTTGAGCAGGTGGTTGCGACGTGCTCGTCAGGTGCTTCCGGCGTCTCCGGCACGTGTTTCTGGCACATCTGACTGGTGGTTCCGGCATGCCCAAAAGTTGATTCCGGTCTGTCCGGTAGGTGGTTCCGGCGTGCACGGCACGTGGTTCTGGTACGTGTCAGAGGTGGTTGCGTATGCCCAACAGGTGATTCCGGACTGTCCGCCACGTGCTTCTGGCACGTCTGAGAGGTGGTTCCAACATGCCCGGCAGGTCATTTCGGAGAGTCGTCCAAGTGGTTCTGGCGTAGCCCGCAGGTGATTTTGGCGTGTCCGGCAGGTGGTTCCGCCGTGCTCGGCAGGTGGTTCAGGCATGGCCGTCACGTGGTTCCAGTCTGTCCAGGACGTGTTTCCAGCTTCTCCGGCAGGTGGTTCTGGTACGTCTGAGAGGTGGTTCCGCCATGGCTGGCAGGTGATCCCGGACTGTCCCCCAGGTGGTTCTGGCATAGCCAGCAGTTGATATTGGCCTGTCCGGCAGGTGGTTCCAGCGAGTCGAACAGGTGACTCCGGCGTTCTTGGCAGGTGGTTCCGGTCTGTCCGGTAGGTGTTTCCGGCGTGTCTGGCACGTGCTTCCAGCACGTGTGAGAGGTGGTTCCGTCATGCGCGGCAGGTGATTCCGGAGTGTCCGCCAGGTGGTTCTGGCGTACCCAGCAGGTGATTTTGGCGTGTCCGGCAGGTGTTTCTGGCGAGTCGAGCAGGTGGCTCCGGCATGCTCGGCAGGTGCTTCCGGCATCTCCGGCACTTGGTTCTGGTGTGTCTGAGAGCTGGTTCTGGCATGTCCGGCAGATGATTCCGGAGTGTACGCCAAGTGGTTCTGGCATACCCAGCAGGTGATTTTGGCTTGTCAGGGAGGTGGTACCGGTGAGTCGAGCAGGTGGTTCCGGCGTGCTCAGCAGGTGGTTCAGGCGGTTCTGGCAGGTGGTATCCGTCTGTTCGGGGTGTGGTTCCAGCATCTCATGAACACGTTTCTGGCAAGTCTGAGATGTGGTTCCAGCCGGCCCGACAGGTGTTTCCGCAGTGTCCGCCAAGCGGTTCTGGCGTAGTTGGCAGGTGATTTTGGCATGACTGGCAGGTGGTTCCAGCAAGCCTGGCAGGTGATTCCAAAGTGTTCACCAACTGGTTGTGGCGTAGCCGGCAGGTGATTTTTGCGTGATCGGCAGGTGGTTCTGGCGAGTCGAGCAGGTGGTTCCGGCGTGCTCGGCTGGTGCTTCCGGGGTCATTGGCACGGGGTTCTGGCATGTCTGAGAGGTGGTTCCTGCATGCCCGGCAAGTGATTCCGGAGTGTTCGCCAAGTGGTTCTGGCATAGTCGGCAGGTGATTTTGGCATGTCCGGCAGGTGGTTCAGGCGAGTTGAGCAGGTGGTTCCAACGTGCTTGGCAGGTGCTTCCGGCGTCTCCGGCACGTGTTTCTGGCACATCTGACAGGTGGTTCCGGCATGCCCGAAAGGTGATTCCGGTCTGTCCGGTAGGTGGTTCCAGCCGGCACGGCATGTGGTTCTGGTACGTCTCAGAGGTGGTTGCGCATGCCCAACAGGTGATTCCGGACTGTCCGCCACATGGTTCTGGCACGTCTGAGAGGTGGTTCCGGCATGCCCGGCAGGTCATCCCAGAGAGTCCTCCAAGTGGTTCTGGCATAACACGCAGGTGATTTTGGCGTGTCAGGCAGGTTGTTCCGTTGTGCTTGGCAGGTGGTTCAGGCTTGGCCGGCAGGTGGTTCCAGACTGTCCAGGACGTGTTTCCAGCTTCTCCGGCAGGTGGTTCTGGTACGTCTGAGAGGTGGTTCCGCCATGGCTGGCAGGTGATTCCGGACCGTCCCCCAGGTGGTTCTGGCATAGCCAGCAGTTGATATTGGCCTGTCCGGCAGGTGGTTCCAGCGAGTCGAACAGGTGGCTCCGGCGTGCTCGGCAGGTGGTTCCGGTCTGTCTGGTAGGTCATTCTGGCGTGTCCGGCACGTGCTTCCTGCACGTCTGAGAGGTGGTTCCGGCATGCGCGACAGGTGGTTTCGGAGTGTCCGCCAGGTGGTTCTGGCGTACCCGGCAGGTGATTTTGGCGTGTCCGGCAGGTGTTTCTGGCGAGTCGAGCAGGTGGCTCCGGAATGCTCGGCAGGTGCTTCCGGCGTCTCCGGCACGTGGTTCTGGTGTGTCTGAGAGCTGGTTCCGGCATGTCCGGCAGATGATTCCGGAGTTTTCCGCCAAGTGGTTCTGGCATACCCGGCTGGTGATTTGGGCATGTCAGGTAGGTGGCTCCGGCGTGCTCGGCAGGTTGTTCAGACGGGTCTGGCAGGTGTTTTCCGTCTGTTCTGGGTGTGGTTCCAGCATCTCATGCACATGGTTCTGGCACGTCTGAGATGTGGTTCCGGCCGGCCCGACAGGTGTTTCCACAGTGTCCGCCAAGTGGTACTGGCGTAGTTGGCAGGTGATTTTGGCATGACCGGCAGGTGGTTCCAGCAAGCCCGGCAGGTGATTCCGAAGTTTTCCCCAACTGGTTGTGGCGTAGCCGGCAGGTGATTTTTGCGTGTCCGGCAGGTGGTTCTGGCGAGTCGAGCAGGTGGTTCCGGCGTGCTCGGCAGGTGCTTCCGGGGTCATTGGCACGTGGTTCTGGCATATCTGAGAGGTGGTTCCGGCATGCCCGGCAGGTGATTCCGGAGTGTTCGCCAAGTGTTTCCGGCGTAGCCGGCAGGTGATTTTGCATGTCCAGCGGTCGTTCCGGCGGGTCGAGCCGGTGGTTCCGGCGTGTCCGGCAGGTGGTTCCGGTCTGTCCGGCAGGTGGTTCTGTGGTGTCCGGCACGAGGTTCAGTCTGAGAGGCTGTGCCGGCATGCCCCTCACGTGATTCCGGCTTGTCCCCGAAGTGGTGCTGGTGTAGCGGGCAGGTGATTTTGGCGTGTCCGGCAGGTGGTTCAGGCGAGTTGAGCAGGTGGTTGCGACGTGCTCGGCAGGTGCTTCCGGCGTCTCCGGCACGTGTTTCTGGCACATCTGACTGGTGGTTCCGGCATGCCCAAAAGTTGATTCCGGTCTGTCCGGTAGGTGGTTCCGGCGTGCACGGCACGTGGTTCTGGTACGTGTCAGAGGTGGTTGCGTATGCCCAACAGGTGATTCCGGACTGTCCGGCACGTGCTTCTGGCACGTCTGAGAGGTGGTTCCAACATGCCCGGCAGGTCATTTCGGAGAGTCGTCCAAGTGGTTCTGGCGTAGCCCGCAGGTGATTTTGGCGTGTCCGGCAGGTGGTTCCGCCGTGCTCGGCAGGTGGTTCAGGCATGGCCGTCACGTGGTTCCAGTCTGTCCAGGACGTGTTTCCAGCTTCTCCGGCAGGTGGTTCTGGTACGTCTGAGAGGTGGTTCCGCCATGGCTGGCAGGTGATCCCGGACTGTCCCCCAGGTGGTTCTGGCATAGCCAGCAGTTGATATTGGCCTGTCCGGCAGGTGGTTCCAGCGAGTCGAACAGGTGGCTCCGGCGTTCTTGGCAGGTGGTTCCGGTCTGTCCGGTAGGTGTTTCCGGCGTGTCTGGCACGTGCTTCCGGCACGTCTGAGAGGTGGTTCCGTCATGCGCGGCAGGTGATTCCGGAGTGTCCGCCAGGTGGTTCTGGCGTACCCAGCAGGTGATTTTGGCCTGACTGGCAGGTGGTTCCAGCAAGCCTGGCAGGTGATTCCAAAGTGTTCACCAACTGGTTGTGGCGTAGCCGGCAGGTGATTTTTGCGTGATCGGCAGGTGGTTCTGGCGAGTCGAGCAGGTGGTTCCGGCGTGCTCGGCTGGTGCTTCCGGGGTCATTGGCACGGGGTTCTGGCATGTCTGAGAGGTGGTTCCTGCATGCCCGGCAAGTGATTCCGGAGTGTTCGCCAAGTGGTTCTGGCATAGTCGGCAGGTGATTTTGGCATGTCTGGCAGGTGGTTCAGGCGAGTTGAGCAGGTGGTTCCAACGTGCTTGGCAGGTGCTTCCGGCGTCTCCGGCACGTGTTTCTGGCACATCTGACAGGTGGTTCCGGCATGCCCGAAAGGTGATTCCGGTCTGTCCGGTAGGTGGTTCCAGCCGGCACGGCATGTGGTTCTGGTACGTCTCAGAGGTGGTTGCGCATGCCCAACAGGTGATTCCGGACTGTCCGCCACATGGTTCTGGCACGTCTGAGAGGTGGTTCCGGCATGCCCGGCAGGTCATCCCAGAGAGTCCTCCAAGTGGTTCTGGCATAACACGCAGGTGATTTTGGCGTGTCAGGCAGGTTGTTCCGTTGTGCTTGGCAGGTGGTTCAGGCTTGGCCGGCAGGTGGTTCCAGACTGTCCAGGACGTGTTTCCAGCTTCTCCGGCAGGTGGTTCTGGTACGTCTGAGAGGTGGTTCCGCCATGGCTGGCAGGTGATCCCGGACTGTCCCCCAGGTGGTTCTGGCATAGCCAGCAGTTGATATTGGCCTGTCCGGCAGGTGGTTCCAGCGAGTCGAACAGGTGGCTCCGGCGTTCTTGGCAGGTGGTTCCAGTCTGTCCGGTAGGTGTTTCCGCCGTGTCTGGCACGTGCTTCCGGCACGTCTGAGAGGTGGTTCCGGCATGCGCGGCAGGTGATTCCGGAGTGTCCGCCAGGTGGTTCTGGCGTACCCAGCAGGTGATTTTGGCGTGTCCGGCAGGTGTTTCTGGCGAGTCGAGCAGGTGGCTCCGGCATGCTCGGCAGGTGCTTCCGGCGTCTCCGGCACTTGGATCTGGTGTGTCTGAGAGCTGGTTCCGGCATGTCCGGCAGATGATTCCGGAGTGTCCGCCAAGTGGTTCTGGCATACCAAGCAGGTGATTTTGGCGTGTCAGGGAAGTGGTACCGGTGAGTCGAGCAGGCGGTTCCGGCGTGCTCAGCAGGTGGTTCAGGCGGTTCTGGCAGGTGGTATCCGTCTGTTCGGGGTGTGGTTCCAGCATCTCATGAACACGTTTCTGGCAAGTCTGAGATGTGGTTCCAGCCGGCCCGACAGGTGTTTCCGCAGTGTCCGCCAAGCGGTTCTGGCGTAGTTGGCAGGTGATTTTGGCATGACTGGCAGGTGGTTCCAGCAAGCCTGGCAGGTGATTCCAAAGTGTTCACCAACTGGTTGTGGCGTAGCCGGCAGGTGATTTTTGCGTGATCGACAGGTGGTTCTGGCGAGTCGAGCAGGTGGTTCCGGCGTGCTCGGCTGGTGCTTCCGGGGTCATTGGCACGGGGTTCTGGCATGTCTGAGAGGTGGTTCCTGCATGCCCGGCAAGTGATTCCGGAGTGTTCGCCAAGTGGTTCTGGCATAGTCGGCAGGTGATTTTGGCATGTCCGGCAGGTGCTTCAGGCGAGTTGAGCAGGTGGTTCCAACGTGCTTGGCAGGTGCTTCCGGCGTCTCCGGCACGTGTTTCTGGCACATCTGACAGGTGGTTCCGGCATGCCCGAAAGGTGATTCCGGTCTGTCCGGTAGGTGGTTCCAGCCGGCACGGCATGTGGTTCTGGTACGTCTCAGAGGTGGTTGCGCATGCCCAACAGGTGATTCCGGACTGTCCGCCACATGGTTCTGGCACGTCTGAGAGGTGGTTCCGGCATGCCCGGCAGGTCATCCCAGAGAGTCCTCCAAGTGGTTCTGGCATAACACGCAGGTGATTTTGGCGTGTCAGGCAGGTTGTTCCGTTGTGCTTGGCAGGTGGTTCAGGCTTGGCCGGCAGGTGGTTCCAGACTGTCCAGGACGTGTTTCCAGCTTCTCCGGCAGGTGGTTCTGGTACGTCTGAGAGGTGGTTCCGCCATGGCTGGCAGGTGATTCCGGACCGCCCCCCAGGTGGTTCTGGCATAGCCAGCAGTTGATATTGGCCTGTCCGGCAGGTGGTTCCAGAGAGTCGAACAGGTGGCTCCGGCGTGCTCGGCAGGTGGTTCCGGTCTGTCCGGTAGGTCATTCCGGCGTGTCCGGCACGTGCTTCCTGCACGTCTGAGAGGTGGTTCCGGCATGCGTGACAGGTGGTTTCGGAGTGTCCGCCAGGTGGTTCTGGCGTACCCGGCAGGTGATTTTGGCGTGTCCGGCAGGTGTTTCTGGCGAGTCGAGCAGGTGGCTCCGGCATGCTCGGCAGGTGCTTCCGGCGTCTCCGGCACGTGGTTCTGGTGTGTCTGAGAGCTGGTTCCGGCATGTCCGGCAGATGATTCCGGAGTTTGCCGCCAAGTGGTTCTGGCATACCCGGCTGGTGATTTGGGCATGTCAGGTAGGTGGCTCCGGCGTGCTCGGCAGGTTGTTCAGACGGGTCTGGCAGGTGTTTTCCGTCTGTTCTGGGTGTGGTTCCAGCATCTCATGCACATGGTTCTGGCACGTCTGAGATGTGGTTCCGGCCGGCCCGACAGGTGTTTCCACAGTGTCCGCCAAGTGGTACTGGCGTAGTTGGCAGGTGATTTTGGCATGACCGGCAGGTGGTTCCAGCAAGCCCGGCAGGTGATTCCGAAGTGTTCCCCAACTGGTTGTGGCGTAGCCGGCAGGTGATTTTTGCGTGTCCGGCAGGTGGTTCTGGCGAGTCGAGCAGGTGGTTCCGGCGTGCTCGGCAGGTGCTTCCGGGGTCATTGGCACGTGGTTCTGGCATATCTGAGAGGTGGTTCCGGCATGCCCGGCAGGTGATTCCGGAGTGTTCGCCAAGTGTTTCCGGCGTAGCCGGCAGGTGATTTTGCATGTCCAGCGGTCGTTCCGGCGGGTCGAGCCGGTGGTTCCGGCGTGTCTGGCAGGTGGTTCCGGTCTGTCCGGCAGGTGGTTCTGTGGTGTCCGGCATGAGGTTCAGTCTGAGAGGCTGTGCCGGCATGCCCCTCACGCGATTCCGGCTTGTCCCCGAAGTGGTGCTGGTGTAGCGGGCAGGTGATTTTGGCGTGTCCGGCAGGTTGTTCAGGCGAGTTGAGCAGGTGGTTGCGACGTGCTCGTCAGGTGCTTCCGGCGTCTCCGGCACGTGTTTCTGGCACATCTGACTGGTGGTTCCGGCATGCCCAAAAGTTGATTCCGGTCTGTCCGGTAGGTGGTTCCGGCGTGCACGGCACGTGGTTCTGGTACGTGTCAGAGGTGGTTGCGTATGCCCAACAGGTGATTCCGGACTGTCCGCCACGTGCTTCTGGCACGTCTGAGAGGTGGTTCCAACATGCCCGGCAGGTCATTTCGGAGAGTCGTCCAAGTGGTTCTGGCGTAGCCCGCAGGTGATTTTGGCGTGTCCGGCAGGTGGTTCCGCCGTGCTCGGCAGGTGGTTCAGGCATGGCCGTCACGTGGTTCCAGTCTGTCCAGGACGTGTTTCCAGCTTCTCCGGCAGGTGGTTCTGGTACGTCTGAGAGGTGGTTCCGCCATGGCTGGCAGGTGATCCCGGACTGTCCCCCAGGTGGTTCTGGCATAGCCAGCAGTTGATATTGGCCTGTCCGGCAGGTGGTTCCAGCGAGTCGAACAGGTGGCTCCGGCGTTCTTGGCAGGTGGTTCCAGTCTGTCCGGTAGGTGTTTCCGCCGTGTCTGGCACGTGCTTCCGGCACGTCTGAGAGGTGGTTCCGGCATGCGCGGCAGGTGATTCCGGAGTGTCCGCCAGGTGGTTCTGGCGTACCCAGCAGGTGATTTTGGCGTGTCCGGCAGGTGTTTCTGGCGAGTCGAGCAGGTGGCTCCGGCATGCTCGGCAGGTGCTTCCGGCGTCTCCGGCACTTGGTTCTGGTGTGTCTGAGAGCTGGTTCCGGCATGTCCGGCAGATGATTCCGGAGTGTCCGCCAAGTGGTTCTGGCATACCAAGCAGGTGATTTTGGCGTGTCAGGGAAGTGGTACCGGTGAGTCGAGCAGGCGGTTCCGGCGTGCTCAGCAGGTGGTTCAGGCAGTTCTGGCAGGTGGTATCCGTCTGTTCGGGGTGTGGTTCCAGCATCTCATGAACACGTTTCTGGCAAGTCTGAGATGTGGTTCCAGCCGGCCCGACAGGTGTTTCCGCAGTGTCCGCCAAGCGGTTCTGGCGTAGTTGGCAGGTGATTTTGGCATGACTGGCAGGTGGTTCCAGCAAGCCTGGCAGGTGATTCCAAAGTGTTCACCAACTGGTTGTGGCGTAGCTGGCAGGTGATTTTTGCGTGATCGGCAGGTGGTTCTGGCGAGTCGAGCAGGTGGTTCCGGCGTGCTCGGCTGGTGCTTCCGGGGTCATTGGCACGGGGTTCTGGCATGTCTGAGAGGTGGTTCCTGCATGCCCGGCAAGTGATTCCGGAGTGTTCGCCAAGTGGTTCTGGCATAGTCGGCAGGTGATTTTGGCATGTCCGGCAGGTGGTTCAGGCGAGTTGAGCAGGTGGTTCCAACGTGCTTGGCAGGTGCTTCCGGCGTCTCCGGCACGTGTTTCTGGCACATCTGACAGGTGGTTCCGGCATGCCCGAAAGGTGATTCCGGTCTGTCCGGTAGGTGGTTCCAGCCAGCACGGCATGTGGTTCTGGTACGTCTCAGAGGTGGTTGCGCATGCCCAACAGGTGATTCCGGACTGTCCGCCACATGGTTCTGGCACGTCTGAGAGTTGGTTCCGGCATGCCCGGCAGGTCATCCCAGAGAGTCCTCCAAGTGGTTCTGGCATAACACGCAGGTGATTTTGGCGTGTCAGGCAGGTTGTTCCGTTGTGCTTGGCAGGTGGTTCAGGCTTGGCCGGCAGGTGGTTCCAGACTGTCCAGGACGTGTTTCCAGCTTCTCCGGCAGGTGGTTCTGGTACGTCTGAGAGGTGGTTCCGCCATGGCTGGCAGGTGATTCCGGACCGTCCCCCAGGTGGTTCTGGCATAGCCAGCAGTTGATATTGGCCTGTCCGGCAGGTGGTTCCAGAGAGTCGAACAGGTGGCTCCGGCGTGCTCGGCAGGTGGTTCCGGTCTGTCCGGTAGGTCATTCCGGCGTGTCCGGCACGTGCTTCCTGCACGTCTGAGTGGTGGTTCCGGCATGCGCGACAGGTGGTTTCGGAGTGTCCGCCAGGTGGTTCTGGCGTACCCGGCAGGTGATTTTGGCGTGTCCGGCAGGTGTTTCTGGCGAGTCGAGCAGGTGGCTCCGGCATGCTCGGCAGGTGCTTCCGGCGTCTCCGGCACGTGGTTCTGGTGTGTCTGAGAGCTGGTTCCGGCATGTCCGGCAGATGATTCCGGAGTTTTCCGCCAAGTGGTTCTGGCATACCCAGCTGGTGATTTGGGCATGTCAGGTAGGTGGCTCCGGCGTGCTCGGCAGGTTGTTCAAACGGGTCTGGCAGGTGTTTTCCGTCTGTTCTGGGTGTGGTTCCAGCATCTCATGCACATGGTTCTGGCACGTCTGAGATGTGGTTCCGGCCGGCCCGACAGGTGTTTCCACAGTGTCCGCCAAGTGGTACTGGCGTAGTTGGCAGGTGATTTTGGCATGACCGGCAGGTGGTTCCAGCAAGCCCGGCAGGTGATTCCGAAGTGTTCCCCAACTGGTTGTGGCGTAGCCGGCAGGTGATTTTTGCGTGTCCGGCAGGTGGTTCTGGCGAGTCGAGCAGGTGGTTCCGGCGTGCTCGGCAGGTGCTTCCGGGGTCATTGGCACGTGGTTCTGGCATATCTGAGAGGTGGTTCCGGCATGCCCGGCAGGTGATTCCGGAGTGTTCGCCAAGTGTTTCCGGCGTAGCCGGCAGGTGATTCTGCATGTCCAGCGGTCGTTCCGGCGGGTCGAGCCGGTGGTTCCGGCGTGTCCGGCAGGTGGTTCCGGTCTGTCTGGCAGGTGGTTCTGTGGTGTCCGGCACGAGGTTCAGTCTGAGAGGCTGTGCCGGCATGCCCCTCACGTGATTCCGGCTTGTCCCCGAAGTGGTGCTGGTGTAGCGGGCAGGTGATTTTGGCGTGTCGGGCAGGTGGTTCAGGCGAGTTGAGCAGGTGGTTGCGACGTGCTCGGCAGGTGCTTCCGGCGTCTCCGGCACGTGTTTCTGGCACATCTGACTGGTGGTTCCGGCATGCCCAAAAGTTGATTCCGGTCTGTCCGGTAGGTGGTTCCGGCGTGCACGGCACGTGGTTCTGGTACGTGTCAGAGGTGGTTGCATATGCCCAACAGGTGATTCCGGACTGTGCGCCACGTGCTTCTGGCACGTCTGAGAGGTGGTTCCAACATGCCCGGCAGGTCATTTCGGAGAGTCGTCCAAGTGGTTCTGGCGTAGCCCGCAGGTGGTTCCGCCGTGCTCGGCAGGTGGTTCAGGCATGGCCGTCACGTGGTTCCAGTCTGTCCAGGACGTGTTTCCAGCTTCTCCGGCAGGTGGTTCTGGTACGTCTGAGAGGTGGTTCCGCCATGGCTGGCAGGTGATCCCGGACTGTCCCCCAGGTGGTTCTGGCATAGCCAGCAGTTGATATTGGCCTGTCCGGCAGGTGGTTCCAGCGAGTCGAACAGGTGGCTCCGGCGTTCTTGGCAGGTGGTTCCGGTCTGTCCGGTAGGTGTTTCCGGCGTGTCTGGCACGTGCTTCCGGCACGTCTGAGAGGTGGTTCCGTCATGCGCGGCAGGTGATTCCGGAGTTTCCGCCAGGTGGTTCTGGCGTACCCAGCAGGTGATTTTGGCGTGTCCGGCAGGTGTTTCTGGCGAGTCGAGCAGGTGGCTCCGGCATGCTCGGCAGGTGCTTCCGGCGTCTCCGGCACTTGGTTCTGGTGTGTCTGAGAGCTGGTTCCGGCATGTCCGGCAGATGATTCCGGAGTGTCCGCCAAGTGGTTCTGGCATACCCAGCAGGTGATTTTGGCGTGTCAGGCAGGTGGTACCGGTGAGTCGAGCAGGTGGTTCCGGCGTGCTCAGCAGGTGGTTCAGGCGGTTCTGGCAGGTGGTATCCGTCTGTTCGGGGTGTGGTTCCAGCATCTCATGAACACGTTTCTGGCAAGTCTGAGATGTGGTTCCAGCCGGCCCGACAGGTGTTTCCGCAGTGTCCGCCAAGCGGTTCTGGCGTAGTTGGCAGGTGATTTTGGCATGACTGGCAGGTGGTTCCAGCAAGCCTGGCAGGTGATTCCAAAGTGTTCACCAACTGGTTGTGGCGTAGCCGGCAGGTGATTTTTGCGTGATCGGCAGGTGGTTCTGGCGAGTCGAGCAGGTGGTTCCGGCGTGCTCGGCTGGTGCTTCCGGGGTCATTGGCACGGGGTTCTGGCATGTCTGAGAGGTGGTTCCTGCATGCCCGGCAAGTGATTCCGGAGTGTTCGCCAAGTGGTTCTGGTATAGTCGGCAGGTGATTTTGGCATGTCCGGCAGGTGGTTCAGGCGAGTTGAGCAGGTGGTTCCAACGTGCTTGGCAGGTGCTTCCGGCGTCTCCGGCACGTGTTTCTGGCACATCTGACAGGTGGTTCCGGCATGCCCGAAAGGTGATTCCGGTCTGTCCGGTAGGTGGTTCCAGCCTGCACGGCATGTGGTTCTGGTACGTCTCAGAGGTGGTTGCGCATGCCCAACAGGTGATTCCGGACTGTCCGCCACATGGTTCTGGCACGTCTGAGAGTTGGTTCCGGCATGCCCGGCAGGTCATCCCAGAGAGTCCTCCAAGTGGTTCTGGCATAACACGCAGGTGATTTTGGCGTGTCAGGCAGGTTGTTCCGTTTTGCTTGGCAGGTGGTTCAGGCTTGGCCGGCAGGTGGTTCCAGACTGTCCAGGACGTGTTTCCAGCTTCTCCGGCAGGTGGTTCTGGTACGTCTGAGAGGTGGTTCCGCCATGGCTGGCAGGTGATTCCGGACCACCCCCCAGGTGGTTCTGGCATAGCCAGCAGTTTATATTGGCCTGTCCGGCAGGTGGTTCCAGAGAGTCGAACAGGTGGCTCCGGCGTGCTCGGCAGGTGGTTCCGGTCTGTCCGGTAGGTCATTCCGGCGTGTCCGGCACGTGCTTCCTGCACGTCTGAGAGGTGGTTCCGGCATGCGCGACAGGTGGTTTCGGAGTGTCCGCCAGGTGGTTCTGGCGTACCCGGCAGGTGATTTTGGCGTGTCCGGCAGGTGTTTCTGGCGAGTCGAGCAGGTGGCTCCGGCATGCTCGGCAGGTGCTTCCGGCGTCTCCGGCACGTGGTTCTGGTGTGTCTGAGAGCTGGTTCCGGCATGTCCGGCAGATGATTCCGGAGTTTTCCGCCAAGTGGTTCTGGCACACCCGGCTGGTGATTTGGGCATGTCAGGTAGGTGGCTCCGGCGTGCTCGGCAGGTTGTTCAGACGGGTCTGGCAGGTGTTTTCCGTCTGTTCGGGGTGTGGTTCCAGCATCTCATGCACATGGTTCTGGCACGTCTGAGATGTGGTTCCGGCCGGCCCGACAGGTGTTTCCACAGTGTCCGCCAAGTGGTACTGGCGTAGTTGGCAGGTGATTTTGGCATGACCGGCAGGTGGTTCCAGCAAGCCCGGCAGGTGATTCCGAAGTGTTCCCCAACTGGTTGTGGCGTAGCCGGCAGGTGATTTTTGCGTGTCCGGCAGGTGGTTCTGGCGAGTCGAGCAGGTGGTTCCGGCGTGCTCGGCTGGTGCTTCCGGGGTCATTGGCACGTGGTTCTGGCATATCTGAGAGGTGGTTCCGGCATGCCCGGCAGGTGATTCCGGAGTGTTCGCCAAGTGTTTCCGGCGTAGCCGGCAGGTGATTTTGCATGTCCAGCGGTCGTTCCGGCGGGTCGAGCCGGTGGTTCTGGCGTGTCCGGCAGGTGGTTCCGGTCTGTCCGGCAGGTGGTTCTGTGGTGTCCGGCACGAGGTTCAGTCTGAGAGGCTGTGCCGGCATGCCCCTCACGTGATTCCGGCTTGTCCCCGAAGTGGTGCTGGTGTAGCGGGCAGGTGATTTTGGCGTGTCCGGCAGGTGGTTCAGGCGAGTTGAGCAGGTGGTTGCGACGTGCTCGGCAGGTGCTTCCGGCGTCTCCGGCACGTGTTTCTGGCACATCTGACTGGTGGTTCCGGCATGCCCAAAAGTTGATTCCGGTCTGTCCGGTAGGTGGTTCCGGCGTGCACGGCACGTGGTTCTGGTACGTGTCAGAGGTGGTTGCGTATGCCCAACAGGTGATTTCGGACAGTCCGCCACGTGCTTCTGGCACGTCTGAGAGGTGGTTCCAACATGCCCGGCAGGTCATTTCGGAGAGTCGTCCAAGTGGTTCTGGCGTAGCCCGCAGGTGATTTTGGCGTGTCCGGCAGGTGGTTCCGCCGTGCTCGGCAGGTGGTTCAGGCATGGCCGTCACGTGGTTCCAGTCTGTCCAGGACGTGTTTCCAGCTTCTCCGGCAGGTGGTTCTGGTACGTCTGAGAGGTGGTTCCGCCATGGCTGGCAGGTGATCCCGGACTGTCCCCCAGGTGGTTCTGGCATAGCCAGCAGTTGATATTGGCCTGTCCGGCAGGTGGTTCCAGCGAGTCGAACAGGTGGCTCCGGCGTTCTTGGCAGGTGGTTCCAGTCTGTCCGGTATCTGTTTCCGGCGTGTCTGGCACGTGCTTCCGGCACGTCTGAGAGGTGGTTCCGTCATGCGCGGCAGGTGATTCCGGAGTGTCCGCCAGGTGGTTCTGGCGTACCCAGCAGGTGATTTTGGCGTGTCCGGCAGGTGTTTCTGGCGAGTCGAGCAGGTGGCTCCGGCATGCTCGGCAGGTGCTTCCGGCGTCTCCGGCACTTGGTTCTGGTGTGTCTGAGAGCTGGTTCCGGCATGTCCGGCAGATGATTCCGGAGTGTCCGCCAAGTGGTTCTGGCATACCAAGCAGGTGATTTTGGCGTGTCAGGGAAGTGGTACCGGTGAGTCGAGCAGGCGGTTCCGGCGTGCTCAGCAGGTGGTTCAGGCGGTTCTGGCAGGTGGTATCCGTCTGTTCGGGGTGTGGTTCCAGCATCTCATGAACACGTTTCTGGCAAGTCTGAGATGTGTTTCCAGCCGGCCCGACAGGTGTTTCCGCAGTGTCCGCCAAGCGGTTCTGGCGTAGTTGGCAGGTGATTTTGGCATGACTGGAAGGTGGTTCCAGCAAGCCTGGCAGGTGATTCCAAAGTCTTCACCAACTGGTTGTGGCGTAGCCGGCAGGTGATTTTTGCGTGATCGGCAGGTGGTTCTGGCGAGTCGAGCAGGTGGTTCCGCCGTGCTCGGCTGGTGCTTCCGGGGTCATTGGCACGGGGTTCTGGCATGTCTGAGAGGTGGTTCCTGCATGCCCGGCAAGTGATTCCGGAGTGTTCGCCAAGTGGTTCTGGCATAGTCGGCAGGTGATTTTGGCATGTCCGGCAGGTGCTTCAGGCGAGTTGAGCAGGTGGTTCCAACGTGCTTGGCAGGTGCTTCCGGCGTCTCCGGCACGTGTTTCTGGCACATCTGACCGGTGGTTCCGGCATGCCCGAAAGGTGATTCCGGTCTGTCCGGTAGGTGGTTCCAGCCGGCACGGCATGTGGTTCTGGTACGTCTCAGAGGTGGTTGCGCATGCCCAACAGGTGATTCCGGACTGTCCGCCACATGGTTCTGGCACGTCTGAGAGGTGGTTCCGGCATGCCCGGCAGGTCATCCCAGAGAGTCCTCCAAGTGGTTCTGGCATAACACGCAGGTGATTTTGGCGTGTCAGGCAGGTTGTTCCGTTGTGCTTGGCAGGTGGTTCAGGCTTGGCCGGCAGGTGGTTCCAGACTGTCCAGGACGTGTTTCCAGCTTCTCCGGCAGGTGGTTCTGGTACGTCTGAGAGGTGGTTCCGCCATGGCTGGCAGGTGATTCCGGACCGCCCCCCAGGTGGTTCTGGCATAGCCAGCAGTTTATATTGGCCTGTCCGGCAGGTGGTTCCAGAGAGTCGAACAGGTGGCTCCGGCGTGCTCGGCAGGTGGTTCCGGTCTGTCCGGTAGGTCATTCCGGCGTGTCCAGCACGTGCTTCCTGCACGTCTGAGAGGTGGTTCCGGCATGCGCGACAGGTGGTTTCGGAGTGTCCGCCAGGTGGTTCTGGCGTACCCGGCAGGTGATTTTGGCGTGTCCGGCAGGTGTTTCTGGCGAGTCGAGCAGGTGGCTCCGGCATGCTCGGCAGGTGCTTCCGGCGTCTCCGGCACGTGGTTCTGGTGTGTCTGAGAGCTGGTTCCGGCATGTCCGGCCGATGATTCCGGAGTGTCCTCCAAGTGGTTCTGGCATACCCGGCTGGTGATTTGGGCATGTCAGGTAGGTGGCTCCGGCGTGCTCGGCAGGTTGTTCAGACGGGTCTGGCAGGTGTTTTCCGTCTGTTCTGGGTGTGGTTCCAGCATCTCATGCACATGGTTCTGGCACGTCTGAGATGTGGTTCCGGCCGGCCCGACAGGTGTTTCCACAGTGTCCGCCAAGTGGTACTGGCGTAGTTGGCAGGTGATTTTGGCATGACCGGCAGGTGGTTCCAGCAAGCCCGGCAGGTGATTCCGAAGTGTTCCCCAACTGGTTGTGGCGTAGCCGGCAGGTGATTTTTGCGTGTCCGGCAGGTGGTTCTGGCGAGTCGAGCAGGTGGTTCCGGCGTGCTCGGCAGGTGCTTCCGGGGTCATTGGCACGGGGTTCTGGCATATCTGAGAGGTGGTTCCGGCATGCCCGGCAGGTGATTCCGGAGTGTTCGCCAAGTGTTTCCGGCGTAGCCGGCAGGTGATTTTGCATGTCCAGCGGTCGTTCCGGCGGGTCGAGCCGGTGGTTCCGGCGTGTCCGGCAGGTGGTTCCGGTCTGTCCGGCAGGTGGCTCTGTGGTGTCCAGCACGAGGTTCAGTCTGAGAGGCTGTGCCGGCCTGCCCCTCACGTGATTCCGGCTTGTCCCCGAAGTGGTGCTGGTGTAGCGGGCAGGTGATTTTGGCGTGTCGGGCAGGTGGTTCAGGCGAGTTGAGCAGGTGGTTGCGACGTGCTCGGCAGGTGCTTCCGGCGTCTCCGGCACGTGTTTCTGGCACATCTGACTGGTGGTTCCGGCATGCCCAAAAGTTGATTCCGGTCTGTCCGGTAGGTGGTTCCGGCGTGCACGGCACGTGGTTCTGGTACGTGTCAGAGGTGGTTGCGTATGCCCAACAGGTGATTCCGGACTGTCCGCCACGTGCTTCTGGCACGTCTGAGAGGTGGTTCCAACATGCCCGGCAGGTCATTTCGGAGAGTCGTCCAAGAGGTTCTGGCGTAGCCCGCAGGTGATTTTGGCGTGTCCGGCAGGTGGTTCCGCCGTGCTCGGCAGGTGGTTCAGGCATGGCCGTCACGTGGTTCCAGTCTGTCCAGGACGTGTTTCCAGCTTCTCCGGCAGGTGGTTCTGGTACGTCTGAGAGGTGGTTCCGCCATGGCTGGCAGGTGATCCCGGACTGTCCCCCAGGTGGTTCTGGCATAGCCAGCAGTTGATATTGGCCTGTCCGGCAGGTGGTTCCAGCGAGTCGAACAGGTGGCTCCGGCGTTCTTGGCAGGTGGTTCCAGTCTGTCCGGTAGGTGTTTCCGGCGTGTCTGGCACGTGCTTCCGGCACGTCTGAGAGGTGGTTCCGTCATGAGCGGCAGGTGATTCCGGAGTGTCCGCCAGGTGGTTCTGGCGTACCCGGCAGGTGGTTTTGGCGTGTCCGGTAGGTGTTTCTGGCGAGTCGAGCAGGTGGCTCCGGCATGCTCGGCAGGTGCTTCCGGCGTCTCCGGCACTTGGTTCTGGTGTGTCTGAGAGCTGGTTCCGGCATGTCCGGCAGATGATTCCGGAGTGTCCGCCAAGTGGTTCTGGCATACCCAGCAGGTGATTTTGGCGTGTCAGGGAGGTGGTACCGGTGAGTCGAGCAGGTGGTTCCGGCGTGCTCAGCAGGTGGTTCAGGCGGTTCTGGCAGGTGGTATCCGTCTGTTCGGGGTGTGGTTCCAGCATCTCATGAACACGTTTCTGGCAAGTCTGAGATGTGGTTCCAGCCGGCCCGACAGGTGTTTCCGCAGTGTCCGCCAAGCGGTTCTGGCGTAGTTGGCAGGTGATTTTGGCATGACTGGCAGGTGGTTCCAGCAAGCCTGGCAGGTGATTCCAAAGTGTTCACCAACTGGTTGTGGCGTAGCCGGCAGGTGATTTTTGCGTGATCGGCAGGTGGTTCTGGCGAGTCGAGCAGGTGGTTCCGGCGTGCTCGGCTGGTGCTTCCGGGGTCATTGGCACGGGGTTCTGGCATGTCTGAGAGGTGGTTCCTGCATGCCCGGCAAGTGATTCCGGAGTGTTCGCCAAGTGGTTCTGGCATAGTCGGCAGGTGATTTTGGCATGTCCGGCAGGTGGTTCAGGCGAGTTGAGCAGGTGGTTCCAACGTGCTTGGCAGGTGCTTCCGGCGTCTCCGGCACGTGTTTCTGGCACATCTGACCGGTGGTTCCGGCATGCCCGAAAGGTGATTCCGGTCTGTCCGGTAGGTGGTTCCAGCCGGCACGGCATGTGGTTCTGGTACGTCTCAGAGGTGGTTGCGCATGCCCAACAGGTGATTCCGGACTGTCCGCCACATGGTTCTGGCACGTCTGAGAGGTGGTTCCGGCATGCCCGGCAGGTCATCCCAGAGAGTCCTCCTAGTGGTTCTGGCATAACACGCAGGTGATTTTGGCGTGTCAGGCAGGTTGTTCCGTTGTGCTTGGCAGGTGGTTCAGGCTTGGCCGGCAGGTGGTTCCAGACTGTCCAGGACTTGTTTCCAGCTTCTCCGGCAGGTGGTTCTGGTACGTCTGAGAGGTGGTTCCGCCATGGCTGGCAGGTGATTCCGGACCGTCCCCCAGGTGGTCCTGGCATAGCCAGCAGTTGATATTGGCCTGTCCGGCAGGTGGTTCCAGAGAGTCGATCAGGTGGCTCCGGCGTGCTCGGCAGGTGGTTCCGGTCTGTCCGGTAGGTCATTCCGGCGTGTCCGGCACGTGCTTCCTGCACGTCTGAGAGGTGGTTCCGGCATGCGCGACAGGTGGTTTCGGAGTGTCCGCCAGGTGGTTCTGGCGTACCCGGCAGGTGATTTTGGCGTGTCCGGCAGGTGTTTCTGGCGAGTCGAGCAGGTGGCTCCGGCATGCTCGGCAGGTGCTTCCGGCGTCTCCGGCACGTGGTTCTGGTGTGTCTGAGAGCTGGTTCCGGCATGTCCGGCAGATGATTCCGGAGTGTCCGCCAAGTGGTTCTGGCATACCCGGCTGGTGATTTGGGCATGTCAGGTAGGTGGCTCCGGCGTGCTCGGCAGGTTGTTCAGACGGGTCTGGCAGGTGTTTTCCGTCTGTTCGGGGTGTGGTTCCAGCATCTCATGCACATGGTTCTGGCACGTCTGAGATGTGGTTCCGGCCGGCCCGACAGGTGTTTCCACAGTGTCCGCCAAGTGGTACTGGCGTAGTTGGCAGGTGATTTTGGCATGACCGGCAGGTGGTTCCAGCAAGCCCGGCAGGTGATTCCGAAGTGTTCCCCAACTGGTTGTGGCGTAGCCGGCAGGTGATTTTTGCGTGTCCGGCAGGTGGTTCTGGCGAGTCGAGCAGGTGGTTCCGGCGTGCTCGGCAGGTGCTTCCGGGGTCATTGGCACGTGGTTCTGGCATATCTGAGAGGTGGTTCCGGCATGCCCGGCAGGTGATTCCGGAGTGTTCGCCAAGTGTTTCCGGCGTAGCCGGCAGGTGATTCTGCATGTCCAGCGGTCGTTCCGGCGGGTCGAGCCGGTGGTTCCGGCGTGTCCGGCAGGTGGTTCCGGTCTGTCTGGCAGGTGGTTCTGTGGTGTCCGGCACGAGGTTCAGTCTGAGAGGCTGTGCCGGCATGCCCCTCACGTGATTCCGGCTTGTCCCCGAAGTGGTGCTGGTGTAGCGGGCAGGTGATTTTGGCGTGTCGGGCAGGTGGTTCAGGCGAGTTGAGCAGGTGGTTGCGACGTGCTCGGCAGGTGCTTCCGGCGTCTCCGGCACGTGTTTCTGGCACATCTGACTGGTGGTTCCGGCATGCCCAAAAGTTGATTCCGGTCTGTCCGGTAGGTGGTTCCGGCGTGCACGGCACGTGGTTCTGGTACGTGTCAGAGGTGGTTGCATATGCCCAACAGGTGATTCCGGACTGTGCGCCACGTGCTTCTGGCACGTCTGAGAGGTGGTTCCAACATGCCCGGCAGGTCATTTCGGAGAGTCGTCCAAGTGGTTCTGGCGTAGCCCGCAGGTGGTTCCGCCGTGCTCGGCAGGTGGTTCAGGCATGGCCGTCACGTGGTTCCAGTCTGTCCAGGACGTGTTTCCAGCTTCTCCGGCAGGTGGTTCTGGTACGTCTGAGAGGTGGTTCCGCCATGGCTGGCAGGTGATCCCGGACTGTCCCCCAGGTGGTTCTGGCATAGCCAGCAGTTGATATTGGCCTGTCCGGCAGGTGGTTCCAGCGAGTCGAACAGGTGGCTCCGGCGTTCTTGGCAGGTGGTTCCGGTCTGTCTGGTAGGTGTTTCCGGCGTGTCTGGCACGTGCTTCCGGCACGTCTGAGAGGTGGTTCCGTCATGCGCGGCAGGTGATTCCGGAGTGTCCGCCAGGTGGTTCTGGCGTACCCAGCAGGTGATTTTGGCGTGTCCGGCAGGTGTTTCTGGCGAGTCGAGCAGGTGGCTCCGGTATGCTCGGCAGGTGCTTCCGGCGTCTCCGGCACTTGGTTCTGGTGTGTCTGAGAGCTGGTTCCGGCATGTCCGGCAGATGATTCCGGAGTGTCCGCCAAGTGGTTCTGGCATACCCAGCAGGTGATTTTGGCGTGTCAGGCAGGTGGTACCGGTGAGTCGAGCAGGTGGTTCCGGCGTGCTCAGCAGGTGGTTCAGGCGGTTCTGGCAGGTGGTATCCGTCTGTTCGGGGTGTGGTTCCAGCATCTCATGAACACGTTTCTGGCAAGTCTGAGATGTGGTTCCAGCCGGCCCGACAGGTGTTTCCGCAGTGTCCGCCAAGCGGTTCTGGCGTAGTTGGCAGGTGATTTTGGCATGACTGGCAGGTGGTTCCAGCAAGCCTGGCAGGTGATTCCAAAGTGTTCACCAACTGGTTGTGGCGTAGCCGGCAGGTGATTTTTGCGTGATCGGCAGGTGGTTCTGGCGAGTCGAGCAGGTGGTTCCGGCGTGCTCGGCTGGTGCTTCCGGGGTCATTGGCACGGGGTTCTGGCATGTCTGAGAGGTGGTTCCTGCATGCCCGGCAAGTGATTCCGGAGTGTTCGCCAAGTGGTTCTGGTATAGTCGGCAGGTGATTTTGGCATGTCCGGCAGGTGGTTCAGGCGAGTTGAGCAGGTGGTTCCAACGTGCTTGGCAGGTGCTTCCGGCGTCTCCGGCACGTGTTTCTGGCACATCTGACAGGTGGTTCCGGCATGCCCGAAAGGTGATTCCGGTCTGTCCGGTAGGTGGTTCCAGCCGGGACGGCATGTGGTTCTGGTACGTCTCAGAGGTGGTTGCGCATGCCCAACAGGTGATTCCGGACTGTCCGCCACATGGTTCTGGCACGTCTGAGAGTTGGTTCCGGCATGCCCGGCAGGTCATCCCAGAGAGTCCTCCAAGTGGTTCTGGCATAACACGCAGGTGATTTTGGCGTGTCAGGCAGGTTGTTCCGTTTTGCTTGGCAGGTGGTTCAGGCTTGGCCGGCAGGTGGTTCCAGACTGTCCAGGACGTGTTTCCAGCTTCTCCGGCAGGTGGTTCTGGTACGTCTGAGAGGTGGTTCCGCCATGGCTGGCAGGTGATTCCGGACCACCCCCCAGGTGGTTCTGGCATAGCCAGCAGTTTATATTGGCCTGTCCGGCAGGTGGTTCCAGAGAGTCGAACAGGTGGCTCCGGCGTGCTCGGCAGGTGGTTCCGGTCTGTCCGGTAGGTCATTCCGGCGTGTCCGGCACGTGCTTCCTGCACGTCTGAGAGGTGGTTCCGGCATGCGCGACAGGTGGTTTCGGAGTGTCCGCCAGGTGGTTCTGGCGTACCCGGCAGGTGATTTTGGCGTGTCCGGCAGGTGTTTCTGGCGAGTCGAGCAGGTGGCTCCGGCATGCTCGGCAGGTGCTTCCGGCGTCTCCGGCACGTGGTTCTGGTGTGTCTGAGAGCTGGTTCCGGCATGTCCGGCAGATGATTCCGGAGTTTTCCGCCAAGTGGTTCTGGCATACCCGGCTGGTGATTTGGGCATGTCAGGTAGGTGGCTCCGGCGTGCTCGGCAGGTTGTTCAGACGGGTCTGGCAGGTGTTTTCCGTCTGTTCGGGGTGTGGTTCCAGCATCTCATGCACATGGTTCTGGCACGTCTGAGATGTGGTTCCGGCCGGCCCGACAGGTGTTTCCACAGTGTCCGCCAAGTGGTACTGGCGTAGTTGGCAGGTGATTTTGGCATGACCGGCAGGTGGTTCCAGCAAGCCCGGCAGGTGATTCCGAAGTGTTCCCCAACTGGTTGTGGCGTAGCCGTAAGGTGATTTTTGCGTGTCCGGCAGGTGGTTCTGGCGAGTCGAGCAGGTGGTTCCGGCGTGCTCGGCTGGTGCTTCCGGGGTCATTGGCACGTGGTTCTGGCATATCTGAGAGGTGGTTCCGGCATGCCCGGCAGGTGATTCCGGAGTGTTCGCCAAGTGTTTCCGGCGTAGCCGGCAGGTGATTTTGCATGTCCAGCGGTCGTTCCGGCGGGTCGAGCCGGTGGTTCTGGCGTGTCCGGCAGGTGGTTCCGGTCTGTCCGGCAGGTGGTTCTGTGGTGTCCGGCACGAGGTTCAGTCTGAGAGGCTGTGCCGGCATGCCCCTCACGTGATTCCGGCTTGTCCCCGAAGTGGTGCTGGTGTAGCGGGCAGGTGATTTTGGCGTGTCCGGCAGGTGGTTCAGGCGAGTTGAGCAGGTGGTTGCGACGTGCTCGGCAGGTGCTTCCGGCGTCTCCGGCACGTGTTTCTGGCACATCTGACTGGTGGTTCCGGCATGCCCAAAAGTTGATTCCGGTCTGTCCGGTAGGTGGTTCCGGCGTGCACGGCACGTGGTTCTGGTACGTGTCAGAGGTGGTTGCGTATGCCCAACAGGTGATTTCGGACTGTCCGCCACGTGCTTCTGGCACGTCTGAGAGGTGGTTCCAACATGCCCGGCAGGTCATTTCGGAGAGTCGTCCAAGTGGTTCTGGCGTAGCCCGCAGGTGATTTTGGCGTGTCCGGCAGGTGGTTCCGCCGTGCTCGGCAGGTGGTTCAGGCATGGCCGTCACGTGGTTCCAGTCTGTCCAGGACGTGTTTCCAGCTTCTCCGGCAGGTGGTTCTGGTACGTCTGAGAGGTGGTTCCGCCATGGCTGGCAGGTGATCCCGGACTGTCCCCCAGGTGGTTCTGGCATAGCCAGCAGTTGATATTGGCCTGTCCGGCAGGTGGTTCCAGCGAGTCGAACAGGTGGCTCCGGCGTTCTTGGCAGGTGGTTCCAGTCTGTCCGGTATGTGTTTCCGGCGTGTCTGGCACGTGCTTCCGGCACGTCTGAGAGGTGGTTCCGTCATGCGCGGCAGGTGATTCCGGAGTGTCCGCCAGGTGGTTCTGGCGTACCCAGCAGGTGATTTTGGCGTGTCCGGCAGGTGTTTCTGGCGAGTCGAGCAGGTGGCTCCGGCATGCTCGGCAGGTGCTTCCGGCGTCTCCGGCACTTGGTTCTGGTGTGTCTGAGAGCTGGTTCCGGCATGTCCGGCAGATGATTCCGGAGTGTCCGCCAAGTGGTTCTGGCATACCAAGCAGGTGATTTTGGCGTGTCAGGGAAGTGGTACCGGTGAGTCGAGCAGGCGGTTCCGGCGTGCTCAGCAGGTGGTTCAGGCAGTTCTGGCAGGTGGTATCCGTCTGTTCAGGGTGTGGTTCCTGCATCTCATGAACACGTTTCTGGCAAGTCTGAGATGTGGTTCCAGCCGGCCCGACAGGTGTTTCCGCAGTGTCCGCCAAGCGGTTCTGGCGTAGTTGGCAGGTGATTTTGGCATGACTGGAAGGTGGTTCCAGCAAGCCTGGCAGGTGATTCCAAAGTGTTCACCAACTGGTTGTGGCGTAGCCGGCAGGTGATTTTTGCGTGATCGGCAGGTGGTTCTGGCGAGTCGAGCAGGTGGTTCCGGCGTGCTCGGCTGGTGCTTCCGGGGTCATTGGCACGGGGTTCTGGCATGTCTGAGAGGTGGTTCCTGCATGCCCGGCAAGTGATTCCGGAGTGTTCGCCAAGTGGTTCTGGCATAGTCGGCAGGTGATTTTGGCATGTCCGGCAGGTGGTTCAGGCGAGTTGAGCAGGTGGTTCCAACGTGCTTGGCAGGTGCTTCCGGCGTCTCCGGCACGTGTTTCTGGCACATCTGACCGGTGGTTCCGGCATGCCCGAAAGGTGATTCCGGTCTGTCCGGTAGGTGGTTCCAGCCGGCACGGCATGTGGTTCTGGTACGTCTCAGAGGTGGTTGCGCATGCCCAACAGGTGATTCCGGACTGTCCGCCACATGGTTCTGGCACGTCTGAGAGGTGGTTCCGGCATGCCCGGCAGGTCATCCCAGAGAGTCCTCCAAGTGGTTCTGGCATAACACGCAGGTGATTTTGGCGTGTCAGGCAGGTTGTTCCGTTGTGCTTGGCAGGTGGTTCAGGCTTGGCCGGCAGGTGGTTCCAGACTGTCCAGGACGTGTTTCCAGCTTCTCCGGCAGGTGGTTCTGGTACGTCTGAGAGGTGGTTCCGCCATGGCTGGCAGGTGATTCCGGACCGTCCCCCAGGTGGTCCTGGCATAGCCAGCAGTTGATATTGGCCTGTCCGGCAGGTGGTTCCAGAGAGTCGAACAGGTGGCTCCGGCGTGCTCGGCAGGTGGTTCCGGTCTGTCCGGTAGGTCATTCCGGCGTGTCCGGCACGTGCTTCCTGCACGTCTGAGAGGTGGTTCCGGCATGCGCGACAGGTGGTTTCGGAGTGTCCGCCAGGTGGTTCTGGCGTACCCGGCAGGTGATTTTGGCGTGTCCGGCAGGTGTTTCTGGCGAGTCGAGCAGGTGGCTCCGGCATGCTCGGCAGGTGCTTCCGGCGTCTCCGGCACGTGGTTCTGGTGTGTCTGAGAGCTGGTTCCGGCATGTCCGGCAGATGATTCCGGAGTGTCCGCCAAGTGGTTCTGGCATACCCGGCTGGTGATTTGGGCATGTCAGGTAGGTGGCTCCGGCGTGCTCGGCAGGTTGTTCAGACGGGTCTGGCAGGTGTTTTCCGTCTGTTCGGGGTGTGGTTCCAGCATCTCATGCACATGGTTCTGGCACGTCTGAGATGTGGTTCCGGCCGGCCCGACAGGTGTTTCCACAGTGTCCGCCAAGTGGTACTGGCGTAGTTGGCAGGTGATTTTGGCATGACCGGCAGGTGGTTCCAGCAAGCCCGGCAGGTGATTCCGAAGTGTTCCCCAACTGGTTGTGGCGTAGCCGGCAGGTGATTTTTGCGTGTCCGGCAGGTGGTTCTGGCGAGTCGAGCAGGTGGTTCCGGCGTGCTCGGCAGGTGCTTCCGGGGTCATTGGCACGTGGTTCTGGCATATCTGAGAGGTGGTTCCGGCATGCCCGGCAGGTGATTCCGGAGTGTTCGCCAAGTGTTTCCGGCGTAGCCGGCAGGTGATTCTGCATGTCCAGCGGTCGTTCCGGCGGGTCGAGCCGGTGGTTCCGGCGTGTCCGGCAGGTGGTTCCGGTCTGTCTGGCAGGTGGTTCTGTGGTGTCCGGCACGAGGTTCAGTCTGAGAGGCTGTGCCGGCATGCCCCTCACGTGATTCCGGCTTGTCCCCGAAGTGGTGCTGGTGTAGCGGGCAGGTGATTTTGGCGTGTCGGGCAGGTGGTTCAGGCGAGTTGAGCAGGTGGTTGCGACGTGCTCGGCAGGTGCTTCCGGCGTCTCCGGCACGTGTTTCTGGCACATCTGACTGGTGGTTCCGGCATGCCCAAAAGTTGATTCCGGTCTGTCCGGTAGGTGGTTCCGGCGTGCACGGCACGTGGTTCTGGTACGTGTCAGAGGTGGTTGCATATGCCCAACAGGTGATTCCGGACTGTGCGCCACGTGCTTCTGGCACGTCTGAGAGGTGGTTCCAACATGCCCGGCAGGTCATTTCGGAGAGTCGTCCAAGTGGTTCTGGCGTAGCCCGCAGGTGGTTCCGCCGTGCTCGGCAGGTGGTTCAGGCATGGCCGTCACGTGGTTCCAGTCTGTCCAGGACGTGTTTCCAGCTTCTCCGGCAGGTGGTTCTGGTACGTCTGAGAGGTGGTTCCGCCATGGCTGGCAGGTGATCCCGGACTGTCCCCCAGGTGGTTCTGGCATAGCCAGCAGTTGATATTGGCCTGTCCGGCAGGTGGTTCCAGCGAGTCGAACAGGTGGCTCCGGCGTTCTTGGCAGGTGGTTCCGGTCTGTCTGGTAGGTGTTTCCGGCGTGTCTGGCACGTGCTTCCGGCACGTCTGAGAGGTGGTTCCGTCATGCGCGGCAGGTGATTCCGGAGTGTCCGCCAGGTGGTTCTGGCGTACCCAGCAGGTGATTTTGGCGTGTCCGGCAGGTGTTTCTGGCGAGTCGAGCAGGTGGCTCCGGCATGCTCGGCAGGTGCTTCCGGCGTCTCCGGCACTTGGTTCTGGTGTGTCTGAGAGCTGGTTCCGGCATGTCCGGCAGATGATTCCGGAGTGTCCGCCAAGTGGTTCTGGCATACCCAGCAGGTGATTTTGGCGTGTCAGGCAGGTGGTACCGGTGAGTCGAGCAGGTGGTTCCGGCGTGCTCAGCAGGTGGTTCAGGCGGTTCTGGCAGGTGGTATCCGTCTGTTCGGGGTGTGGTTCCAGCATCTCATGAACACGTTTCTGGCAAGTCTGAGATGTGGTTCCAGCCGGCCCGACAGGTTTTTCCGCAGTGTCCGCCAAGCGGTTCTGGCGTAGTTGGCAGGTGATTTTGGCATGACTGGCAGGTGGTTCCAGCAAGCCTGGCAGGTGATTCCAAAGTGTTCACCAACTGGTTGTGGCGTAGCCGGCAGGTGATTTTTGCGTGATCGGCAGGTGGTTCTGGCGAGTCGAGCAGGTGGTTCCGGCGTGCTCGGCTGGTGCTTCCGGGGTCATTGGCACGGGGTTCTGGCATGTCTGAGAGGTGGTTCCTGCATGCCCGGCAAGTGATTCCGGAGTGTTCGCCAAGTGGTTCTGGCATAGTCGGCAGGTGATTTTGGCATGTCCGGCAGGTGGTTCAGGCGAGTTGAGCAGGTGGTTCCAACGTGCTTGGCAGGTGCTTCCGGCGTCTCCGGCACGTGTTTCTGGCACATCTGACAGGTGGTTCCGGCATGCCCGAAAGGTGATTCCGGTCTGTCCGGTAGGTGGTTCCAGCCGGGACGGCATGTGGTTCTGGTACGTCTCAGAGGTGGTTGCGCATGCCCAACAGGTGATTCCGGACTGTCCGCCACATGGTTCTGGCACGTCTGAGAGTTGGTTCCGGCATGCCCGGCAGGTCATCCCAGAGAGTCCTCCAAGTGGTTCTGGCATAACACGCAGGTGATTTTGGCGTGTCAGGCAGGTTGTTCCGTTGTGCTTGGCAGGTGGTTCAGGCTTGGCCGGCAGGTGGTTCCAGACTGTCCAGGACTTGTTTCCAGCTTCTCCGGCAGGTGGTTCTGGTACGTCTGAGAGGTGGTTCCGCCATGGCTGGCAGGTGATTCCGGACCGTCCCCCAGGTGGTTCTGGCATAGCCAGCAGTTGATATTGGCCTGTCCGGCAGGTGGTTCCAGAGAGTCGAACAGGTGGCTCCGGCGTGCTCGGCAGGTGGTTCCGGTCTGTCTGGTAGGTCATTCCGGCGTGTCCGGCACGTGCTTCCTGCACGTCTGAGAGGTGGTTCCGGCATGCGCGACAGGTGGTTTCGGAGTGTCCGCCAGGTGGTTCTGGCGTACCCGGCAGGTGATTTTGGCGTGTCCGGCAGGTGTTTCTGGCGAGTCGAGCAGGTGGCTCCGGCATGCTCGGCAGGTGCTTCCGGCGTCTCCGGCACGTGGTTCTGGTGTGTCTGAGAGCTGGTTCCGGCATGTCCGGCAGATGATTCCGGAGTTTTCCGCCAAGTGGTTCTGGCATACCCGGCTGGTGATTTGGGCATGTCAGGTAGGTGGCTCCGGCGTGCTCGGCAGGTTGTTCAGACGGGTCTGGCAGGTGTTTTCCGTCTGTTCTGGGTGTGGTTCCAGCATCTCATGCACATGGTTCTGGCACGTCTGAGATGTGGTTCCGGCCGGCCCGACAGGTGTTTCCACAGTGTCCGCCAAGTGGTACTGGCGTAGTTGGCAGGTGATTTTGGCATGACCGGCAGGTGGTTCCAGCAAGCCCGGCAGGTGATTCCGAAGTGTTCCCCAACTGGTTGTGGCGTAGCCGGCAGGTGATTTTTGCGTGTCCGGCAGGTGGTTCTGGCGAGTCGAGCAGGTGGTTCCGGCGTGCTCGGCAGGTGCTTCCGGGGTCATTGGCACGTGGTTCTGGCATATCTGAGAGGTGGTTCCGGCATGCCCGGCAGGTGATTCCGGAGTGTTCGCCAAGTGTTTCCGGCGTAGCCGGCAGGTGATTTTGCATGTCCAGCGGTCGTTCCGGCGGGTCGAGCCGGTGGTTCCGGCGTGTCCGGCAGGTGGTTCCGGTCTGTCCGGCAGGTGGTTCTGTGGTGTCCGGCACGAGGTTCAGTCTGAGAGGCTGTGCCGGCATGCCCCTCACGTGATTCCGGCTTGTCCCCGAAGTGGTGCTGGTGTAGCGGGCAGGTGATTTTGGCGTGTCCGGCAGGTGGTTCAGGCGAGTTGAGCAGGTGGTTGCGACGTGCTCGTCAGGTGCTTCCGGCGTCTCCGGCACGTGTTTCTGGCACATCTGACTGGTGGTTCCGGCATGCCCAAAAGTTGATTCCGGTCTGTCCGGTAGGTGGTTCCGGCGTGCACGGCACGTGGTTCTGGTACGTGTCAGAGGTGGTTGCGTATGCCCAACAGGTGATTCCGGACTGTCCGCCACGTGCTTCTGGCACGTCTGAGAGGTGGTTCCAACATGCCCGGCAGGTCATTTCGGAGAGTCGTCCAAGTGGTTCTGGCGTAGCCCGCAGGTGGTTCCGCCGTGCTCGGCAGGTGGTTCAGGCATGGCCGTCACGTGGTTCCAGTCTGTCCAGGACGTGTTTCCAGCTTCTCCGGCAGGTGGTTCTGGTACGTCTGAGAGGTGGTTCCGCCATGGCTGGCAGGTGATCCCGGACTGTCCCCCAGGTGGTTCTGGCATAGCCAGCAGTTGATATTGGCCTGTCCGGCAGGTGGTTCCAGCGAGTCGAACAGGTGGCTCCGGCGTTCTTGGCAGGTGGTTCCGGTCTGTCCGGTAGGTGTTTCCGGCGTGTCTGGCACGTGCTTCCGGCACGTCTGAGAGGTGGTTCCGTCATGCGCGGCAGGTGATTCCGGAGTGTCCGCCAGGTGGTTCTGGCGTACCCAGCAGGTGATTTTGGCGTGTCCGGCAGGTGTTTCTGGCGAGTCGTGCAGGTGGCTCCGGCATGCTCGGCAGGTGCTTCCGGCGTCTCCGGCACTTGGTTCTGGTGTGTCTGAGAGCTGGTTCCGGCATGTCCGGCAGATGATTCCGGAGTGTCCGCCAAGTGGTTCTGGCATACCCAGCAGGTGATTTTGGCGTGTCAGGGAGGTGGTACCGGTGAGTCGAGCAGGTGGTTCAGGCGGTTCTGGCAGGTGGTATCCGTCTGTTCGGGGTGTGGTTCCAGCATCTCATGAACACGTTTCTGGCAAGTCTGAGATGTGGTTCCAGCCGGCCCGACAGGTGTTTCCGCAGTGTCCGCCAAGCGGTTCTGGCGTAGTAGGCAGGTGATTTTGGCATGACTGGCAGGTGGTTCCAGCAAGCCTGGCAGGTGATTCCAAAGTGTTCACCAACTGGTTGTGGCGTAGCCGGCAGGTGATTTTTGCGTGATCGGCAGGTGGTTCTGGCGAGTCGAGCAGGTGGTTCCGGCGTGCTCGGCTGGTGCTTCCGGGGTCATTGGCACGGGGTTCTGGCATGTCTGAGAGGTGGTTCCTGCATGCCCGGCAAGTGATTCCGGAGTGTTCGCCAAGTGGTTCTGGCATAGTCGGCAGGTGATTTTGGCATGTCCGGCAGGTGGTTCAGGCGAGTTGAGCAGGTGGTTCCAACGTGCTTGGCAGGTGCTTCCGGCGTCTCCGGCACGTGTTTCTGGCACATCTGACAGGTGGTTCCGGCATGCCCGAAAGGTGATTCCGGTCTGTCCGGTAGGTGGTTCCAGCCGGCACGGCATGTGGTTCTGGTACGTCTCAGAGGTGGTTGCGCATGCCCAACAGGTGATTCCGGACTGTCCGCCACATGGTTCTGGCACGTCTGAGAGGTGGTTCCGGCATGCCCGGCAGGTCATCCCAGAGAGTCCTCCAAGTGGTTCTGGCATAACACGCAGGTGATTTTGGCGTGTCTGGCAGGTTGTTCCGTTGTGCTTGGCAGGTGGTTCAGGCTTGGCCGGCAGGTGGTTCCAGACTGTCCAGGACGTGTTTCCAGCTTCTCCGGCAGGTGGTTCTGGTACGTCTGAGAGGTGGTTCCGCCATGGCTGGCAGGTGATTCCGGACCGTCCCCCAGGTGGTTCTGGCATAGCCAGCAGTTGATATTGGCCTGTCCGGCAGGTGGTTCCAGAGAGACGAACAGGTGGCTCCGGCGTGCTCGGCAGGTGGTTCCGGTCTGTCTGGTAGGTCATTCCGGCGTGTCCGGCACGTGCTTCCTGCACGTCTGAGAGGTGGTTCCGGCATGCGCGACAGGTGGTTTTGGAGTGTCCGCCAGGTGGTTCTGGCGTACCCGGCAGGTGATTTTGGCGTGTCCGGCAGGTGTTTCTGGCGAGTCGAGCAGGTGGCTCCGGCATGCTCGGCAGGTGCTTCCGGCGTCTCCGGCACGTGGTTCTGGTGTGTCTGAGAGCTGGTTCCGGCATGTCCGGCAGATGATTCCGGAGTTTTCCGCCAAGTGGTTCTGGCATACCCGGCTGGTGATTTGGGCATGTCAGGTAGGTGGCTCCGGCGTGCTCGGCAGGTTGTTCAGACGGGTCTGGCAGGTGTTTTCCGTCTGTTCTGGGTGTGGTTCCAGCATCTCATGCACATGGTTCTGGCACGTCTGAGATGTGGTTCCGGCCGGCCCGACAGGTGTTTCCACAGTGTCCGCCAAGTGGTACTGGCGTAGTTGGCAGGTGATTTTGGCATGACCGGCAGGTGGTTCCAGCAAGCCCGGCAGGTGATTCCGAAGTGTTCCCCAACTGGTTGTGGCGTAGCCGGCAGGTGATTTTTGCGTGTCCGGCAGGTGGTTCTGGCGAGTCGAGCAGGTGGTTCCGGCGTGCTCCGCAGGTGCTTCCGGGGTCATTGGCACGTGGTTCTGGCATATCTGAGAGGTGGTTCCGGCATGCCCGGCAGGTGATTCCGGAGTGTTCGCCAAGTGTTTCCGGCGTAGCCGGCAGGTGATTTTGCATGTCCAGCGGTCGTTCCGGCGGGTCGAGCCGGTGGTTCCGGCGTGTCCGGCAGGTGGTTCCGGTCTGTCCGGCAGGTGGTTCTGTGGTGTCCGGCACGAGGTTCAGTCTGAGAGGCTGTGCCGGCATGCCCCTCACGTGATTCCGGCTTGTCCCCGAAGTGGTGCTGGTGTAGCGGGCAGGTGATTTTGGCGTGTCCGGCAGGTGGTTCAGGCGAGTTGAGCAGGTGGTTGCGACGTGCTCGGCAGGTGCTTCCGGCGTCTCCGGCACGTGTTTCTGGCACATCTGACTGGTGGTTCCGGCATGCCCAAAAGTTGATTCCGGTCTGTCCGGTAGGTGGTTCCGGCGTGCACGGCACGTGGTTCTGGTACGTGTCAGAGGTGGTTGCGTATGCCCAACAGGTGATTCCGGACTGTCCGCCACGTGCTTCTGGCACGTCTGAGAGGTGGTTCCAACATGCCCGGCAGGTCATTTCGGAGAGTCGTCCAAGTGGTTCTGGCGTAGCCCGCAGGTGATTTTGGCGTGTCCGGCAGGTGGTTCCGCCGTACTCGGCAGGTGGTTCAGGCATGGCCGTCACGTGGTTCCAGTCTGTCCAGGACGTGTTTCCAGCTTCTCCGGCAGGTGGTTCTGGTACGTCTGAGAGGTGGTTCCGCCATGGCTGGCAGGTGATCCCGGACTGTCCCCCAGGTGGTTCTGGCATAGCCAGCAGTTGATATTGGCCTGTCCGGCAGGTGGTTCCAGCGAGTCGAACAGGTGGCTCCGGCGTTCTTGGCAGGTGGTTCCGGTCTGTCCGGTAGGTGTTTCCGGCGTGTCTGGCACGTGCTTCCAGCACGTGTGAGAGGTGGTTCCGTCATGCGCGGCAGGTGATTCCGGAGTGTCCGCCAGGTGGTTCTGGCGTACCCAGCAGGTGATTTTGGCGTGTCCGGCAGGTGTTTCTGGCGAGTCGAGCAGGTGGCTCCGGCATGCTCGGCAGGTGCTTCCGGCATCTCCGGCACTTGGTTCTGGTGTGTCTGAGAGCTGGTTCCGGCATGTCCGGCAGATGATTCCGGAGTGTCCGCCAAGTGGTTCTGGCATACCCAGCAGGTGATTTTGGCTTGTCAGGGAGGTGGTACCGGTGAGTCGAGCAGGTGGTTCCGGCGTGCTCAGCAGGTGGTTCAGGCGGTTCTGGCAGGTGGTATCCGTCTGTTCGGGGTGTGGTTCCAGCATCTCATGAACACGTTTCTGGCAAGTCTGAGATGTGGTTCCAGCCGGCCCGACAGGTGTTTCCGCAGTGTCCGCCAAGCGGTTCTGGCGTAGTTGGCAGGTGATTTTGGCATGACTGGCAGGTGGTTCCAGCAAGCCTGGCAGGTGATTCCAAAGTGTTCACCAACTGGTTGTGGCGTAGCCGGCAGGTGATTTTTGCGTGATCGGCAGGTGGTTCTGGCGAGTCGAGCAGGTGGTTCCGGCGTGCTCGGCTGGTGCTTCCGGGGTCATTGGCACGGGGTTCTGGCATGTCTGAGAGGTGGTTCCTGCATGCCCGGCAAGTGATTCCGGAGTGTTCGCCAAGTGGTTCTGGCATAGTCGGCAGGTGATTTTGGCATGTCCGGCAGGTGCTTCAGGCGAGTTGAGCAGGTGGTTCCAACGTGCTTGGCAGGTGCTTCCGGCGTCTCCGGCACGTGTTTCTGGCACATCTGACAGGTGGTTCCGGCATGCCCGAAAGGTGATTCCGGTCTGTCCGGTAGGTGGTTCCAGCCGGCACGGCATGTGGTTCTGGTACGTCTCAGAGGTGGTTGCGCATGCCCAACAGGTGATTCCGGACTGTCCGCCACATGGTTCTGGCACGTCTGAGAGGTGGTTCCGGCATGCCCGGCAGGTCATCCCAGAGAGTCCTCCAAGTGGTTCTGGCATAACACGCAGGTGATTTTGGCGTGTCAGGCAGGTTGTTCCGTTGTGCTTGGCAGGTGGTTCAGGCTTGGCCGGCAGGTGGTTCCAGACTGTCCAGGACGTGTTTCCAGCTTCTCCGGCAGGTGGTTCTGGTACGTCTGAGAGGTGGTTCCGCCATGGCTGGCAGGTGATTCCGGACCGTCCCCCAGGTGGTTCTGGCATAGCCAGCAGTTGATATTGGCCTGTCCGGCAGGTGGTTCCAGCGAGTCGAACAGGTGGCTCCGGCGTGCTCGGCAGGTGGTTCCGGTCTGTCTGGTAGGTCATTCCGGCGTGTCCGGCACGTGCTTCCTGCACGTCTGAGAGGTGGTTCCGGCATGCGCGACAGGTGGTTTCGGAGTGTCCGCCAGGTGGTTCTGGCGTACCCGGCAGGTGATTTTGGCGTGTCCGGCAGGTGTTTCTGGCGAGTCGAGCAGGTGGCTCCGGAATGCTCGGCAGGTGCTTCCGGCGTCTCCGGCACGTGGTTCTGGTGTGTCTGAGAGCTGGTTCCGGCATGTCCGGCAGATGATTCCGGAGTTTTCCGCCAAGTGGTTCTGGCATACCCGGCTGGTGATTTGGGCATGTCAGGTAGGTGGCTCCGGCGTGCTCGGCAGGTTGTTCAGACGGGTCTGGCAGGTGTTTTCCGTCTGTTCTGGGTGTGGTTCCAGCATCTCATGCACATGGTTCTGGCACGTCTGAGATGTGGTTCCGGCCGGCCCGACAGGTGTTTCCACAGTGTCCGCCAAGTGGTACTGGCGTAGTTGGCAGGTGATTTTGGCATGACCGGCAGGTGGTTCCAGCAAGCCCGGCAGGTGATTCCGAAGTGTTCCCCAACTGGTTGTGGCGTAGCCGGCAGGTGATTTTTGCGTGTCCGGCAGGTGGTTCTGGCGAGTCGAGCAGGTGGTTCCGGCGTGCTCGGCAGGTGCTTCCAGGGTCATTGGCACGTGGTTCTGGCATATCTGAGAGGTGGTTCCGGCATGCCCGGCAGGTGATTCCGGAGTGTTCGCCAAGTGTTTCCGGCGTAGCCGGCAGGTGATTTTGCATGTCCAGCGGTCGTTCCGGCGGGTCGAGCCGGTGGTTCCGGCGTGTCCGGCAGGTGGTTCCGGTCTGTCCGGCAGGTGGTTCTGTGGTGTCCGGCACGAGGTTCAGTCTGAGAGGCTGTGCCGGCATGCCCCTCACGTGATTCCGGCTTGTCCCCGAAGTGGTGCTGGTGTAGCGGGCAGGTGATTTTGGCGTGTCCGGCAGGTGGTTCAGGCGAGTTGAGCAGGTGGTTGCGACGTGCTCGTCAGGTGCTTCCGGCGTCTCCGGCACGTGTTTCTGGCACATCTGACTGGTGGTTCCGGCATGCCCAAAAGTTGATTCCGGTCTGTCCGGTAGGTGGTTCCGGCGTGCACGGCACGTGGTTCTGGTACGTGTCAGAGGTGGTTGCGTATGCCCAACAGGTGATTCCGGACTGTCCGCCACGTGCTTCTGGCACGTCTGAGAGGTGGTTCCAACATGCCCGGCAGGTCATTTTGGAGAGTCGTCCAAGTGGTTCTGGCGTAGCCCGCAGGTGATTTTGGCGTGTCCGGCAGGTGGTTCCGCCGTGCTCGGCAGGTGGTTCAGGCATGGCCGTCACGTGGTTCCAGTCTGTCCAGGACGTGTTTCCAGCTTCTCCGGCAGGTGGTTCTGGTACGTCTGAGAGGTGGTTCCGCCATGGCTGGCAGGTGATCCCGGACTGTCCCCCAGGTGGTTCTGGCATAGCCAGCAGTTGATATTGGCCTGTCCGGCAGGTGGTTCCAGCGAGTCGAACAGGTGGCTCCGGCGTTCTTGGCAGGTGGTTCCGGTCTGTCCGGTAGGTGTTTCCGGCGTGTCTGGCACGTGCTTCCGGCACGTCTGAGAGGTGGTTCCGTCATGCGCGGCAGGTGATTCCGGAGTGTCCGCCAGGTGGTTCTGGCGTACCCAGCAGGTGATTTTGGCGTGTCCGGCAGGTGTTTCTGGCGAGTCGAGCAGGTGGCTCCGGCATGCTCGGCAGGTGCTTCCGGCGTCTCCGGCACTTGGTTCTGGTGTGTCTGAGAGCTGGTTCCGGCATGTCCGGCAGATGATTCCGGAGTGTCCGCCAAGTGGTTCTGGCATACCCAGCAGGTGATTTTGGCGTGTCAGGGAGGTGGTACCGGTGAGTCGAGCAGGTGGTTCCGGCGTGCTCAGCAGGTGGTTCAGGCGGTTCTGGCAGGTGATATCCGTCTGTTCGGGGTGTGGTTCCAGCATCTCATGAACACGTTTCTGGCAAGTCTGAGATGTGGTTCCAGCCGGCCCGACAGGTGTTTCCGCAGTGTCCGCCAAGCGGTTCTGGCGTAGTTGGCAGGTGATTTTGGCATGACTGGCAGGTGGTTCCAGCAAGCCTGGCAGGTGATTCCAAAGTGTTCACCAACTGGTTGTGGCATAGCCGGCAGGTGATTTTTGCGTGATCGGCAGGTGGTTCTGGCGAGTCGAGCAGGTGGTTCCGACGTGCTCGGCTGGTGCTTCCGGGGTCATTGGCACGGGGTTCTGGCATGTCTGAGAGGTGGTTCCTGCATGCCCGGCAAGTGATTCCGGAGTGTTCGCCAAGTGGTTCTGGCATAGTCGGCAGGTGATTTTGGCATGTCCGGCAGGTGGTTCAGGCGAGTTGAGCAGGTGGTTCCAACGTGCTTGGCAGGTGCTTCCGGCGTCTCCGGCACGTGTTTCTGGCACATCTGACAGGTGGTTCCGGCATGCCCGAAAGGTGATTCCGGTCTGTCCGGTAGGTGGTTCCAGCCGGCACGGCATGTGGTTCTGGTACGTCTCAGAGGTGGTTGCGCATGCCCAACAGGTGATTCCGGACTGTCCGCCACATGGTTCTGGCACGTCTGAGAGGTGGTACCGGCATGCCCGGCAGGTCATCCCAGAGAGTCCTCCAAGTGGTTCTGGCATAACACGCAGGTGATTTTGGCGTGTCAGGCAGGTTGTTCCGTTGTGCTTGGCAGGTGGTTCAGGCTTGGCCGGCAGGTGGTTCCAGACTGTCCAGGACGTGTTTCCAGCTTCTCCGGCAGGTGGTTCTGGTACGTCTGAGAGGTGGTTCCGCCATGGCTGGCAGGTGATTCCGGACCGTCCCCCAGGTGGTTCTGGCATAGCCAGCAGTTGATATTGGCCTGTCCGGCAGGTGGTTCCAGCGAGTCGAACAGGTGGCTCCGGCGTACTCGGCAGGTGGTTCCGGTCTGTCCGGTAGGTCATTCCGGCGTGTCCGGCACGTGCTTCCTGCACGTCTGAGAGGTGGTTCCGGCATGCGCGACAGGTGGTTTCGGAGTGTCCGCCAGGTGGTTCTGGCGTACCCGGCAGGTGATTTTGGCGTGTCCGGCAGGTGTTTCTGGCGAGTCGAGCAGGTGGCTCCGGCATGCTCGGCAGGTGCTTCCGGCGACTCCGGCACGTGGTTCTGGTGTGTCTGAGAGCTGGTTCCGGCATGTCCGGCAGATGATTCCGGAGTTTTCCGCCAAGTGGTTCTGGCTACCCGGCTGGTGATTTGGGCATGTCAGGTAGGTGGCTCCGGCGTGCTCGGCAGGTTGTTCAGACGGGTCTGGCAGGTGTTTTCCGTCTGTTCTGGGTGTGGTTCCAGCATCTCATGCACATGGTTCTGGCACGTCTGAGATGTGGTTCCGGCCGGCCCGACAGGTGTTTCCACAGTGTCCGCCAAGTGGTACTGGCGTAGTTGGCAGGTGATTTTGGCATGACCGGCAGGTGGTTCCAGCAAGCCTGGCAGGTGATTCTGAAGTGTTCCCCAACTGGTTGTGGCGTAGCCGGCAGGTGATTTTTGCGTGCCCGGCAGGTGGTTCTGGCGAGTTGAGCAGGTGGTTCCGGCGTGCTCGGCAGGTGCTTCCGGGGTCATTGGCACGTGGTTCTGGCATATCTGAGAGGTGGTTCCGGCATGCCCGGCAGGTGATTCCGGAGTGTTCGCCAAGTGTTTCCGGCGTAGCCGGCAGGTGATTTTGCATGTCCAGCGGTCGTTCCAGCGGGTCGAGCCGGTGGTTCCGGCGTGTCCGGCAGGTGGTTCCGGTCTGTCCGGCAGGTGGTTCTGTGGTGTCCGGCACGAGGTTCAGTCTGAGAGGCTGTGCCGGCATGCCCCTCACGTGATTCCGGCTTGTCCCCGAAGTGGTGCTGGTGTAGCGGGCAGGTGATTTTGGCGTGTCCGGCAGGTGGTTCAGGAGAGTTGAGCAGGTGGTTGCGACGTGCTCGGCAGGTGCTTCCGGCGTCTCCGGCACGTGTTTCTGGCACATCTGACTGGTGGTTCTGGCATGCCCAAAAGTTGATTCCGGTCTGTCCGGTAGGTGGTTCCGGCGTGCACGGCACGTGGTTCTGGTACGTGTCAGAGGTGGTTGCGTATGCCCAACAGGTGATTCCGGACTGTCCGCCACGTGCTTCTGGCACGTCTGAGAGGTGGTTCCAACATGCCCGGCAGGTCATTTCGGAGAGTCGTCCAAGTGGTTCTGGCGTAGCCCGCAGGTGATTTTGGCATGTCCGGCAGGTGGTTCCGCCGTACTCGGCAGGTGGTTCAGGCATGGCCGTCACGTGGTTCCAGTCTGTCCAGGACGTGTTTCCAGCTTCTCCGGCAGGTGGTTCTGGTACGTCTGAGAGGTGGTTCCGCCATGGCTGGCAGGTGATCCCGGACTGTCCCCCAGGTGGTTCTGGCATAGCCAGCAGTTGATATTGGCGTGTCCGGCAGGTGGTTCCAGCGAGTCGAACAGGTGGCTCCGGCGTTCTTGGCAGGTGGTTCCGGTCTGTCCGGTAGGTGTTTCCGGCGTGTCTGGCACGTGCTTCCGGCACGTCTGAGAGGTGGTTCCGTCATGCGCGGCAGGTGATTCCGGAGTGTCCGCCAGGTGGTTCTGGCGTAGTTGGCAGGTGATTTTGGCCTGACTGGCAGGTGGTTCCAGCAAGCCTGGCAGGTGATTCCAAAGTGTTCACCAACTGGTTGTGGCGTAGCCGGCAGGTGATTTTTGCGTGATCGGCAGGTGGTTCTGGCGAGTCGAGCAGGTGGTTCCGGCGTGCTCGGCTGGTGCTTCCGGGGTCATTGGCACGGGGTTCTGGCATGTCTGAGAGGTGGTTCCTGCATGCCCGGCAAGTGATTCCGGAGTGTTCGCCAAGTGGTTCTGGCATAGTCGGCAGGTGATTTTGGCATGTCCGGCAGGTGGTTCAGGCGAGTTGAGCAGGTGGTTCCAACGTGCTTGGCAGGTGCTTCCGGCGTCTCCGGCACGTGTTTCTGGCACATCTGACAGGTGGTTCCGGCATGCCCGAAAGGTGATTCCGGTCTGTCCGGTAGGTGGTTCCAGCCGGCACGGCATGTGGTTCTGGTACGTCTCAGAGGTGGTTGCGCATGCCCAACAGGTGATTCCGGACTGTCCGCCACATGGTTCTGGCACGTCTGAGAGGTGGTTCCGGCATGCCCGGCAGGTCATCCCAGAGAGTCCTCCAAGTGGTTCTGGCATAACACGCAGGTGATTTTGGCGTGTCAGGCAGGTTGTTCCGTTGTGCTTGGCAGGTGGTTCAGGCTTGGCCGGCAGGTGGTTCCAGACTGTCCAGGACGTGTTTCCAGCTTCTCCGGCAGGTGGTTCTGGTACGTCTGAGAGGTGGTTCCGCCATGGCTGGCAGGTGATTCCGGACCGTCCCCCAGGTGGTTCTGGCATAGCCAGCAGTTGATATTGGCCTGTCCGGCAGGTGGTTCCAGCGAGTCGAACAGGTGGCTCCGGCGTGCTCGGCAGGTGGTTCCGGTCTGTCCGGTAGGTCATTCCGGCGTGTCCGGCACGTGCTTCCTGCACGTCTGAGAGGTGGTTCCGGCATGCGCGACAGGTGGTTTCGGAGTGTCCGCCAGGTGGTTCTGGCGTACCCGGCAGGTGATTTTGGCGTGTCCGGCAGGTGTGTCTGGCGAGTCGAGCAGGTGGCTCCGGCATGCTCGGCAGGTGCTTCCGGCGTCTCCGGCACGTGGTTCTGGTGTGTCTGAGAGCTGGTTCCGGCATGTCCGGCAGATGATTCCGGAGTTTTCCGCCAAGTGGTTCTGGCATACCCGGCTGGTGATTTGGGCATGTCAGGTAGGTGGCTCCGGCGTGCTCGGCAGGTTGTTCAGACGGGTCTGGCAGGTGTTTTCCGTCTGTTCTGGGTGTGGTTCCAGCATCTCATGCACATGGTTCTGGCACGTCTGAGATGTGGTTCCGGCCGGCCCGACAGGTGTTTCCACAGTGTCCGCCAAGTGGTACTGGCGTAGTTGGCAGGTGATTTTGGCATGACCGGCAGGTGGTTCCAGCAAGCCCGGCAGGTGATTCCGAAGTGTTCCCCAACTGGTTGTGGCGTAGCCGGCAGGTGATTTTTGCGTGTCCGGCAGGTGGTTCTGGCGAGTCGAGCAGGTGGTTCCGGCGTGCTCCGCAGGTGCTTCCGGGGTCATTGGCACGTGGTTCTGGCATATCTGAGAGGTGGTTCCGGCATGCCCGGCAGGTGATTCCGGAGTGTTCGCCAAGTGTTTCCGGCGTAGCCGGCAGGTGATTTTGCATGTCCAGCGGTCGTTCCGGCAGGTCGAGCCGGTGGTTCCGGCGTGTCCGGCAGGTGGTTCCGGTCTGTCCGGCAGGTGGTTCTGTGGTGTCCGGCACGAGGTTCAGTCTGAGAGGCTGTGC